>NC_138736.1:3409287-3737955 GCF_965113295.1 Leuciscus leuciscus
AAAAGCACACTGTGCTCTGATTGGTCGGCTGGATCAGTGTGTTGTGATTGAATGTCCCGCCCCTTACCATAACCGCCAGTTTAACACACTACTAACTAACTCAACCAGGCCCCGCCCCTTTATTCTGCATCTGAATTATTTAAATGAGGAATATTTGTTCCCGGAAGAAAACTCAAGACTACAATGGAGGCGTTTCAGGGAGTTCAGAAACACTGACACTGATATAGAGAATAACTTTGCTTTGTAACTTTGCAGAGCTTTTTCAACATTCCACACTAAAGAAAGTTGAAAATGTAGAAAAGCATCATAGAAGCCCTTTAAGTGATTCATAAACAACCAATGTGACAATTCCAGAACACATTCAAATCCGTGACATTTGAGATGTGACATGTCGTTCTCTTGCATGTCGATCTGAATGTAAATGGGAACGAAGGTAAGCAGAATATGAAAGATAATGTAGATTGACTGATATCTGACATGCCCTTATACAGCCCATATTTAGCTCATGAAACGTGACAAACCTTCAAGTTAATCACAGGTCTGTCAATCTCTGCTGAAGCTCCATAGGTCAGTGTGGCGCGGGGTCCAGCTAAAGGCCTGTAGGTTTGAGTCTCTGCCCAGGTTGTTGGCAGAGTTTGTCACAGTAGATGCCAGAGTCACTAGAGATGTCAAGTGTCAGAACATAACTGCAGATTTTCTGGGTTATTCCTGTCGTGCAGCAGCTTTTGTACTTTTTTTAATAAAATGAAAATGCTTGCACACTGTAAAATCTAATTAGTTAGACTTACTTTTTAAAAAAGCATGCAAACCGATTGCCTTAAAACAAACAAACAAACAAGTGAAATGGGAATCGTATGTGGGACTGACAAATGCTTAGTTAGTATAGTTCACTTACACAAGAGTTCTAGTAACTAAAAAAAGAACTGTAGAGAGTACTTGATAATTTACTTTAAATAAAATATAATTGTTACCATTGTTGTGTTTTGCTTGCCGAATGTTGAAGTCTGTGTGACTCAAGCATGATCAATTGCAAGATTGTCACAAATATAGAGGGATTATACAGTATAAACCCAATTAAAAGTTTCACAAGGTGTGTAGGACAGAAGTGTTAGCAACATACTTATAAAAGATCATTAATTGACATGAAATATAGTTATGTTATACATCATTCATTCATACATACATACAGTATATTACTTCTCTTCCTTTGAAACCAAATAACTGATTTCTTGTTGCATCGCTGCATCAATGGGAAGAGAATTACAGTAATATAAATGAAGTTCTAAGTGCCCAACCAAAGGGATCACTAATCGCCATAATGCTTAAAAACATTTTAGGAAAATCAACATCAGTTTATGAAGTCAGCTTATGTGATGTTCTCTCGAATTTTTCAGTTGCATTGACAATTCAACATTCAAGATGACTTTGGGAAATGAGTGAATGCAAACAGAGACATATAACTGCAGAAGTGGAGGAAATTAGAGAAAAGTCCATTAAGAATTTCCCCGCCTCAAAAACCCGCACTCAAACCAATCAATTAATCTTAACTTGGGTTTTCTGAGTGAACAAAGTTTAGGATGTGAATAGTACAGATTACTAGATTTTTACATTTAAGTTTAGACATTAAAGGTACAATATGTAAGAATTTTATAATAAAATATCCCAAAATCACTTGCACAGTGTGATATTTTTCCTGCAGTTGTGTACTTACAATATCCCAAAAGTTCCCAAAGATTTTTAATTTCAGAGAAATTCCAATTTTAAATAATTGGCCGTCCCGGAATCCCTGTTCACCTGTCGCCTGTCACTGACGTAATATCCGCGTTATCCCTGGTTTCCGCTCGTACTGCCATAGTAACCATGGCGACAGACTTGGACAACAGCGTTATGTTTAGCGGCACGCTCACGCTGTTGTTGTTTCGTTCAAACATTATGGATCATGGCAAGCAGACTTTGGGAAAAAAGGAGAACTAAAGCAAGGATCAATATCAGCGTGGCGTTTTCGAGATGCCGAGAGCTCCACGTCTGCAACTAACTTCGACTTGACAGAGCTCTTACATGTACTTTATTAGACAGGTGAGCGAATGCACATACAACTAATCAATGTTATACAGCTCAACATGATGAAATGTTAGAATATGATCAGTATATTATTCTAATGTTGATCTAGCTCACTGCTAGTCTCATACAGCCAAACTAACACATAGAATAACATTATAACTTTCAACACACTCAAATGCAGTTTAGTGTGATAGTGTAGAAACAGCGCTGCGTTACCTCACAAGTTTAATTTGTCTAATAAACTAACCTGTGTGAGTATTATTCAGCACTTGCCGGTAGTTTGGTGAAATGAAATGTCCTTATTCCTTTATATCCGCGAGGCTCGCGGGACGCGTGTGTGGCGCTGATACCTGTCTCTTATTAGCAATCGCGCCCTGCTTCAAACCACAGTCATGATAAAAACATCAATGTATTCACTCATCCATAAACATTATTAGATCCTTCCGCGTGACGACAAGTTCCATAATTCCGCCGGAAATTTTGCGTCATCAACCAACGCCTTTGTTATTGTAAGAGGTTAGCGACCCCTAGCGCCGGAAAAAATTACATATTGTATCTTTAAGTAAAGTTAACTAAAAGGTGTGAGTTAGAATCACTGTTGGATTTTACAGTGTAGTGTTTCTATAGTCTTTATGAAACGCTCTGGTGAAGCGAAAACACTTAACCTGTATTCATTTATTACTTGCACAGTGTATGACAGGAAATACCTTGCCAAAACTGACCCTGTTTAGTCTATGCTTGGAATATGCTGACATTTTCAAAGGCTGGGTAATTAATGTATGGCTCGAAAATACCTTTTACCGTTAGATTTAAGTATATGTCAAACACAATTTTGTGGATTGACAAAGTGCTACTTGCGTGCAATGACTGATATTTCTGTAAGCGTTGTCAAACCATTTTGTTATATTTTTCCAACATCTTCTGAATTGTGAAAAAAGTTAAACTTGCAATGCAATGCATAGAATTTTTATTCAGCTGCATTAAAGGGGTGATTGATTATGATTTCACTTTTCTAACTTTAGTTAGTGTGTAATGTTGCTGTTTGAGCATAAACAACATCTGCAAAGTTATGAAGCTCAAATTCAAAGCAAAGGGAGATATTTGCTTTTAAAGAAATTGCTTTTTAAGGACTACAAACGGCTGGTAGAGACTACACGAGCTTCCTCCCGGGTTAGTGACATCACCAACCCTAGAATTTACATAAACCCCTCCCCCGGAACACAATTTATAGATTATCAAGACAGAATATGCTAATCAATGACTAGAAGATAACTACACATCAGCTGCATAAATTCATCAACTAACCATTCAGAAATGTCCTGTTGCTTCTACATGTTATCATTTCTTCTTGAGTCTCTCCATCATTGTCTGACTTCGGTTTGAACATAAAAGGCTAAAAGTTTTCGAAATGTTCAGTGCATGTGTGTGTGAGGTAAAAGGACACAAGCTCTTGAAGCTCCGCCCCCTGTGCCGGGAGCAGCAGCTCATTTGCATTTAAAGGAACAGTAACAAAAACATGCTATATAAAAATATCTGTGGGGTATTTTGAGCTAAAACGTCACATACACACTCTGGGGATATCAAAAACTTATTTTACATCTTGTGAAAAGGGCATTATACCACCCCATTAAATTGATTTTTATAAGGATGCATTACATTTATTAAAAGTAACAGTAAAGACTTTTACATTGTTACAAAAAAAAATTTATATTTAAAATAAATGATGTTCTTTTGAACTTTCTATATGATGTAGTACAGTCATTTTCAACATTGATAATAATAATATTTCTTGAGCAGAAAGTCATCATATAATAATTATTTCTGAAGGATCATGTGACACTGAAGACTGGAGTAATGATGCTGAAAATTCAGTTTTGATCACAGAAATGAGGTATTTCACAATGTTACTGTTTTTGAATAAATACATTCAGCTTTGGAGAGCATAAGATAATTATTGCATAAACATTAACAATTCTACCAATCCCAAGCCTTTGAACTGCAGTGTATCTAATTACACACACACACACACACACACACACACACACACACACACACACACACACACACACACACACACACACACACACACACACACACACACACACACACACACACACACACACACACACACACACACACACACACACAGTGCCTATATATAAATATATATCAATAGACACAGAAACAGTAATGACATTATCTCCTTTCATTATTTAATTTTGATGGCATATATCTATATCCTAATTAACATGGTATGAACTGCATATTTCTTTTTACTGAAACATCATTTAGTCCAATTTGCATTCTCATTTGAGCAGAAAGCACAAACAAATAGCCTCGTCCCAGAGGAGAAAAAAGTAGGCATGGTGTAATATGATGAAGACGGCCGCAATGATGAGAGAAAACAATCAGCAAAGACTGAGCAATCACACGTTTAAGCTCATCTGATCCCTCCTCTGGCAGTGCTGTCATAAGCATTGATTTGCTCATCATGTCATGGAAGTGAAGTCATCAAACAGCAAATGGGTATTTTTGATACAGATGACTATGAATGGGGTTTATTTGCACAGTGTGGAGTTGACCAGACTCAATCTTCAAGCAATCCTGAAGAGAGAGAGAGAGAGTCGAGAGAGGGACAGAGAGAGAGAGAGAGAGAGAGAGAGAGAGAGAGAGAGAGAGAGAGAGAGAGAGAGAGGGACAGAGAGAGACAGAGAGAGAGAGAGAGAGAGAGAGAGAGAGAGAGAGAGAGAGGAATTCCATTACAGATTTGCGCAAAACTTTTGCGATTTTTCTCTCTAAATGTCGACAAAAAAACGATTGCGAAATGACGGTGTTTCCATTAACCGATGTTATGCGACTAAAACTTCATTTTTTCCTCTCGCGATCAGTAAAATCATTCCAAAATGGAGGTTTATGTACTAATCCCAGCCACTGCACTAGCCATTATTATTAATGGAAGGAGATGTATGTGTGTTTTCCAAGCATTAATGGTAAGGAACGACCCTTATACTTGTGAGCGGCACATATGAGGTGTTTCTGGGTGTTTCTCCCTCATATCTGCTTCGAGGTCTTGGTTGAGGCATTTATTTGAGGTTTAGAATCCATTATTGCTGTAATTATTTTGTCTTATATGAATTTAATAAAGAACTCTGTCTCGTATTCTGTCCACACACACCGCGTCATCTACGTCAGCTGACCTGTAAATGCGCAAAAACTGTTTCCATTGCAGTTTTGCGAAATATTTATTTTTCGAATTGCCTGAAAAACCTCCTCATGCGAGCGGAAAAACGTTTTTGCGATAAATGTGAGTTTTGGCGAAATTTCCATTAAGTGTATTTTCAATGCGCAATTTCAATTTGCGCAATTTGAAGGGTAATGGAAACGCGGCTAGAGAGAGACAGAGAGAGACAAAGGGAATGTGGTTCTCTCACTTCTGCAAGCCATCCTGACTGCCTCTGAATATGGAGTAACAGAAGATCACCTCCGGCACTCTCACCCATCCGCTCTGGCTGAGAACAAGAGGTTTCTTCCTCTCCGGCCTGGCTCTGTAAAACATTTGGCTCAGTGCAGATGAGACCATTCGTGTAATACTTCTGATGTGAGCAGGGGAATACTCCTTTCACATCGACATCCCAGCAGATCTCAACGCTGCAATGCGATAGTGCCGATGCTACTCAGAGCCAAAGGTCTGAGCCTTTTTTCATGAGTTTGAAATTCAGTTCTCATAGGTTACTGATTAATGAGGAATGGAAGTGATTTAGAGATGTTGTGATGTAAGACAAATATTATAGTCCTCCTGCAGTTTGTTTACTTTGAAAACATTTTCTTCATGTCTTAAAATAGCTTGAATGTACTTCACCCTTGCTTCATTTAGTATACGCGGAGTCATGAATATGCAAATTAGTCCCCGCCTCCACTCACTCACACCTGCTTCAACTCGGTCAACTGTAGTAAACGCTACACAATGGCCAGTGGAAATACTGGGTTAATTCAGCCATATATGTTCGAAACAGAAACTGATTCAGAAGAAGAAGAGGAAGAGTAATTTTTATAAAAGGTCGTCTACAAGTCCATGTATCAGAATGATAATGCGTCTGATAATATCTGACACATGACAGTAATTGACATGATCAGCCTTTGGCTTTACTATGTTATCAAACAGCTAATAATGTGTTGCTAATGTTACACCGTTCACCATCTCAGAGTCGGCCTTCTGAAAATCACAGAAACGCTTTGAACATCATAGAAAGTCGTGGAAAGTTCATTACAACATCGTAATAAACATCATATACATAATTCACCCGCTATATTGCTAAATGCACCCGATTTGTCCTGTCCCCTCCAAAGGTGTTCTTGTGCTCATTGTGGAAAAGCCCCGTCCCACACGTTAACAGGACTGGTTACATGTTTGTGACGGTTGGAAACGGACGTGTTTTCGGTTCACTGCAGTTTTAAGAAGAAAATACTCAGGAATAGTGTTGACTGATGCATTTGCACATGGTTTGGACATTATAAACAACATTAAAAACTTGATTTTCACCTTACAGGGTTTTTAAGATGCTCAAGTGCCATTTTACCTCAAATAGATGATACTCTGACAAGCTTTAACTGTGGAAATGACATTAATAGTCTGTGTATGAAAAGACATTCTTCTTTGTACTGTATAAATAATGCAGGCAATGTTTAATGTTATCTGTATTGCATGAGCATTCAGATTAGTTTTTCTCCTTTTTCGCACTTACAATATTAGTAATTTATTTGCACTTTTTACATTTAAAAAAAGAGACTTTAATCTGAGCTTTAATCTGCTGCACAAACTATTCAAATCAGACTCTTTTTCTGAATCAGGGAATATCATTTATAGTCGTAAAAATAAAGGTGCATGTTTCCATGAAGGACCAAAGGTTTCACCAAAGGTTCTTTAGACTATAAAAAAAAAAGATCTTCTCTGTGAAAAATAGTTCTTTATGGAATTAAGAAAAAAAAAAGAAAAAAATTCTTTAAAGAACTTTTAAAATGATTCTGCACTGGCATCATTGTGAAACCCTCTTTTTGATACTTTCTGGCACCATTATTTTTAAGAATTTACTATGTTTCCTCTATATTACATCATCAGGATTGGCAGGCACATTTTAACCTTGAATATGGTTAATTTTTGCATGATACTGATTATGCATGATAACCAAACAATGTGTAAAGTCATGTAAAAACAGGAGTTCCCAATCCTGTTCCCGCATGCATGGATTGGCAACCACTACTTTAAACTGTTGCTTTTTTTAAATCAGGTCAAAGTCATAAACACACCCAATTGTGCTGATTTTTTCCCTTGACTTTAAACACCGTTAGCAGTGTTCTGACAGCTTATCCAATGTCTGTTTACATTCTGACATCAAAACCTGAAGAAAAACTGTGTTTTCTTGAGGTTGTCATCAGAGTATTGTTGTGCATGAAAAAGAGACTGGTTTGAATAGTTTGCACAGCAGATTAAACACCCTCATTGACATTTAATTGTGGGTTATTATCTGTCATCAAGTACAGAATACAGCAATTTAGTAGATTTTTGCAGCTCAACATCAACAAATGCTCCTTTTGTACTAGAGGAGAAAGTCTTGAGTTCGGAAAGTGTGTTTTCATAGTATAATGTTGCTTTGATCTTGAAAGATCAAGGGAAATTTGATTCCACGTAATGCGACCCTAATGTGATTGTGATTAAAACTGTTTTAGAATGAGCATATTGTATTAATGCTCAGATGTTGCAATACTTTTCAACGATGTGAAATCTGATTGCCAGACACTTGGACAGGAACAGTGCTTTTCAACCTCCTGTGGGTCTGGAATGAGTCAGAATGTCGTTATTTTACTTCTGCAGACTTATTGATGCTTTGAAATCCCCAAACATGATAAAGTAAAAGAAAATAACAAGTTAGTGCATTCCTGTGGTTTGCAAAAGTACCTTTGCATGCTTCTAGTAGTTTTTGTATATTTATAAGGCCGATGAGACGGGAGCCACTCTTTCTAACCATTAGTCCATTTTCTTTCCACATTTACATCTATATCTGGATGACTGGATTCATTTATAATCACGCATTATGGCTTGTTTGCTTATGGGTTGTGATTTTCGTGTACAAATTATCTCACTATGGCGTATAAAAAAGGAAAATAGTGTAAAAATGCTCAATAGAATGTGTGGCCAGCATGTTATATAAAATAAATGTCCTGCGAACACGGAATACCACTGAATTCCCTTAGACAGTGGCCTCATCAGTTATTTAAGCACAGAATTATTTAATATTTGCTGGATGTGCGAGACGCTCAGTGTAGAAGCCCATGAGCAATGAAGTGGAGGAGACATAATTCTGCTAGTAACCGTAAGGCAAAGTCAATGAGATGATCAGCAATGGATTGTTTTTGGTTTTTTTATGATTACTATAATATTAGCTTAATATATATATATTTTTAAATTATATAATTAAAAATATCAATATCCACATAGGTTACACTTTATTTCGATAGTCCACTTTAGACATTCTATGTCAGCTGACTCTCATTAGTAGACTCTTAGGTATGGGTTAGTTAGTAGAATAAACTGACATCTAGTTGAAAAGTTACTTATAGTTAGTAAAAGGTATTTTGGGGAGCATCAGAATAGAGTGTTAGGAGATATTAAGATATTAATGCATGTTAATAAGCAGCTAGTTATTAGTGAGAATAGGACCCTAAACTAAAGTGTTAACCAATTTAATATATCAATGCTTTTTCAACTTTTGCCCAAAATGTTCTGAATGTTAAATAGAATAGCAAACGAGTTCAGCTTGAATGCTTTTCATTGAATGCACTTGAATTCTCATATCAGATAAATGACAGAAACACATAAGTAAAATCCCTTCTCACTTTGAAGAACTGTTCTTCATTACTTTAGACTGAAAGATTATGTGTATTTTAGCCATCTTTAGTCAGATGCATTTACATTGTTACTGTGCCTCAAGATGCAGTCAATTGAAACTGTTTGTAAAGGTGTGAACCACATGGCCCAGGACGGCCCACACAAATCTTGTGTATTGAGTCTCTTGTATTAAGTTCTGTCCTACAGACAGAACTTTGGGTTAAAGCGTAACTCTCGCCAAAATGCGAACTTTCGTGTAAAAGCATAATTAGAATGGAAACGCCACTTTTAAGTTTGACCATATTTTCGTTTTCGGTCAAATTGCCGAGTGAATGGGAGTGAATGGGAGTGAATGGGGCTCTTCTATGATAGCATTAAAAAATCGCTATTTTTAAAACACTAAGAAGGCTCGACACAACATGAAACTTTGCTGGAAGTGTCACCAGGGGCTCTACACATGAACTCCAGCATTGAGAACATTGTTTGTGTACACAGAGTTTACTAAAAAGAAAGATTTTGAACAACTCACTGTGTTTCCGTCCGCCGGCATTTTGTCAGTCAAAAATAGTCGATCTCCGATTGCGAATGAACTGACTCTGAATTTTAGTATTGCTTCTTATATGAGGATCCTTTTTCAAATACAAGGTCAATATTGATTTTCACTTACGACAAAACAACAAATTATCCGTGAATTTATATTGAACTAAGCTTTAGGAGCTTTCCATCTTTACTCTCCTCCCTGTTACGTTGCATTCGGAGATCGACTATTTTTGACTGTTCAAAATCTTTCTTTTTAGTAAACTCTGTGTACACAAACAATGTTCTCAATGCTGGAGTTCATGTGTAGAGCCCCTGGTGATACTTCCAGCACAGTTTCATGTTGTGTCGAGCCTTCTTAGTGTTTTAAAAATAGCGATTTTTGATGCTATCATAGAAGAGCCCCAATCACTCCCATTCACAAGGCAATTTGACCGAAAACGAAAATACGGTCAAACTTAAAAGTGGCGTTTCCATTCTAAATATGCTTTTAAACGAAAGTTTGCCTCGAATAGATTAACAAAAAGACCCTAGGTTGCATTTTGGCGAGAGTTACCCTTTAAGATAATTGGAAGGCCGACATGCTGACATCGCTGCTCATGAACTGTGCTACACTACTACCTTCAGTAAACTCTTCTCCCCTCAAGAACTCTGGTCAAGCTTACTTATTTTATGTATTAGAGATATCAAATACATTGGCGAGCCTCCCACATAATCGCTCGGCCAAATACAGCAAAATCTAACAAGAGGGGGGAAAGCACTTTTATTTCACATTTTCTTTTAAGACATTTGACAACTTTGTTCCAAGAAAAATAATGCACTTTTGGAGACTGTTTGTGTTTCATTCCTGGAACTAATGTCCCAATGTTCTCTCTTGCTCTGATTCATTCAACCAATCTGTTCTTCTCATAGAGTGCCACTCATTCTGTCACTCTGACATCCATGAGAGGTTATGTAGCGCTGGGAAAGTGTGGACCATGGGGATTGACCTGTCACAGATTCGCTTGCTTTAATGTGTGTGATCTTATTTAGTCCCCTGACTCCCTCCATTGAGAGATGAATCCCAGGCCATCATTGTCCACGCGCTGTCCGACAAGAAGAAGGTATTAAATATATATCTCCCCTTTTTTGCCAGACATCCCAATCCTTATTGTCAACAGAATATTGCAGTTCATAGGGGCTTATCCCATCAAAAAGTAGGTATTATATTTCTGAAACACTGTTTACCTTGCCAAAAAAAAACATACAGGTTTTTAGAAAATCTGATTTTATCTTTGCTTTTAAAGGGTCACTAAGTATTGAAAGCATTAAATAAAATGTAATTTGTGACTGACATGAGCAATGCAATCAAATTATCGCCTTAATGCCAATCTTTCAGGGCCAGGGACATTGTGTAAAACCTAATTCTTGCAATTGCAAAACTCAAAACCCTTCACATTTGAACTTCACCTTGTCAGCACTGATCAATACAATGTTCGGTGAGCTCTCTGAAGAGGAGGGTAGTAATTACTGACTGGAAAGGTCAAGCACACCCAGCAAGGGCAGAAGCCTGACCTGATATACTGTGACAAATGCTAGGAATGAGAAAATGCATGCTATGCATTGAACGAATGGTCTTTTCATTAAAACCAAGCAGGAATATATTGCTCTGAGTGGCGGTGTTAGATAAGAGCAGCCCTAAACCTGCTCTCCTTCTCAGGAAATAAGAGACAGACTTAAATGTTAAATCACAAGGATGCCAAGCCCTTGTTCCTCAGTAAGAGCATGCAATAAACCCATTTCATTCATGTAGATCTGTGCTGTAAACATTTTCCAATAATGTAAGGGGTGGAAAACTCAGAAGATTCTACATTCATAATTAATGTCACGTTGCTGAGCTTCTAAGTGGTTTTCATGACTGAAGTTGCTTTAGGTTTCTGATAAATAGGTTAGTGAGCAGTTCCTCGTGTTTTTAAATGTTATTTTAAAAGTTATATCAAACCTTTTATGTGCGTAATGTTTTTCTACTTATGAGAAAGATTGAGAATGGACAGCAATATTTTGTAGAATTGTCATGAAGTGAATATTTGGTACTGATGCTGTACATAATCAGAACAGATATTGGGAAAAATAATGTTATTTTTTGCAAGCTTTAACACTAGATCTAGAGTGCACATCAAAGTTTTAATATTCAGGACTAGCAGTAGTGATGTAATCCACCTGTGCTTGCGAAATCCTTTGTAAATGTTTACCACTCACAGTATTATTTATTTTTTTATTTTTCATTTTCCTAGTAATGAAGAATAACTTCTTCTCAGATATGAATTTCACCATGAGACCAAATGAACATGCATGTTAATCGCCTGAGATTGACCATTGACCTTCAGTAATACTTTCTGCAGTTTACATTGGTTCAGAGTAAAAAAGTACTCGATTGTGTCCTGGGGAATTGATTGGATCGTAGGAAGTAGGGTGTTGCTAACTACATGGACACAGATCTGAATGCGTTTACCTCCAGTTGTGTAGGACATTTAGGCTGCATTTACACTGCAGGTCTTGATGCCCAAATCCGATTTGCTGACTATATCCGATTTTTTTGACGACCCGCTTACATCATCTTTTAAAAGTGACCCGTATCCGATTTTTGCATTTACACCACACACTGCCGAAACTACCAAATGTAGACGTTTTGACCCGGAAAAGGAAGTAAAACAGCACGAAATGCAATGGATGCAGATGCAAATAAAATTATCCAGTGTTTTGCTTTCCACAATATTTTGAAAAGTCAGCAAAAAAGTCAGCAAAACATTGGTCTCGTACGGCGGAGAAAAAAGAGGAGAGCCCTTGTTGCAGCCTGGGCGAATTTAGCGATGATCGCTACACACAGTGGAGTAATGCGGAGGTTTTATGTCTTTTGAGTCTTTGGGGCGAAGAGACAGTGCAGGCAATGCGATCCCACCAGTCTTGAGTCCTTTGCAAACCTCCCTTTGAACCGATGTTGCAGCGATCATCGCTAAATTCGCCCAGGCTGAATTTCAAATCAAACCAGCTATTAGGCTAACTGAAATAAAACCATGCCAATCTCTAGGTATGGTGAAGGCTATGTGATGATGTGGGGCTATTTTAATTCCAAAGGCCAAGGGAACTTTATCAGGATGCATAGTATCCCGGATCCATGAAGTAACTGGCCTTTAAAAATAAAAATCTGCCTGCCTCTATGGGAATTTAACATAGGGGTGTCCAGACTTATGCACCCTGTATTTTAAGGAAGAACATTAATTTATTTACGATACATTATTCATTTACAAAGAAAATTGGTGTCCTTAAAGGTTGGATTTTTCCAAATTTTGTTAATTAAGGCATTAAGTTCAATTTCCAAAAGATGATTTTTTATTCCTCTTTTTAGTCAACTTTAGCATGGGTGTCTAAACTTATGCATAGCACTGTATGAGTGAGGCCTGAATCCGATCTGAGAAAATCAGAATCCATGCGTTTTTTTCCTGCTTACACGTTCACCGGTCATATCCGATCTGTGCCACATGAGAGGAAAAAAATCGGAATTGGGTCACTTGAACCATGCAGTGTAAATGGAGCCTTAGTCCCACCGTCCGCCAAGACACACGTCATGAAGAAAACAGATGCCGTTTGGAGGGCGAGGGGAGGTTAACATTTTGATTAAAGATTTCAAGGTCGTGTTCATTTAGGAAAAGATGATGATGTGTACGGATAATAACAAACACTGCAACATTGGGCAAAGCAGAAGGAACCCACAACATTGTTTTGAAAATATAAAGGCAACTTAGACCATTGTAAAGCACACGCAAACATAATGTAAATCTGTTGACTCTTTGTATAAAACTCAAACAAAATAGTCCAAATAGAGACAGTTCAAGAGTAGTAAGTCCATGCAAGCAAAATATAAATAGCAAAAACAATACTAAACAGTCCCGTCTCAGTCCTTTACTGCTTTGAGGTATGTAGGCAATTTTAAGTCCTGATGAAAAAAACAATGTCCCCAAAAAGAGAAAAAAGTATGGTGGTTCAAGGCCCCACAAAAACCGGTTATCCTCCAGCTGGAAAAAAAGTCCTCAGAGTATAGTCCACCACGTATATCCCAGACCAGAGCGTGCACATATGAAATGGCTCCAACGTCTAGCACACCATGTCTCTCTTCCCAGAGATCATTTTGGACAATTTACTCTGAGCTAGGTTAGCCAAAAAACCACCTCACCAAACACACCTTTCAAAATGGCCGCCCTCCTTTTCCTTTATCCCTCGGCTCATCCTAATAGAGACGGACAAAAGTCCCCCTATTTCCCCCTCAAACTTAAAAGCATAGGCAAATGCTCAAAATCAACATACATGCCGAAAAAATAAGCTTAACTGTACAGGGCTTTACTGTGGCAGTGTCACAACATGAAAGCGATTAAGATGTCGGTTGTCTTACAGCCCTACATTACAAAGCGGAGCCGGCAATCAATCCATAGAACGGTAAAACAATATTCCATGTCACTTTTAGCTTGGCTTATATAGTTTTTTTTGCTGACTGGCATTAACTCTAGAACTTTTGCAACTCACTATCAGTAATTTAATTATTTTATGTGCTGTATTATTATGTATAGTTTTGGGAATATATTCTAAATACCTGGATGATGTACTATTCAGAAAAGTTTTCTTTCTTTGATTAGGTTTTGTAGCATTTTCTTTCTCAGGTGTTTTGCAACACAATAAGGCTTCATGAAGGCTTTGTGTCCCTGTGTGTTTAATTGTGTCTGCGAGCAAAGGATGCTTAATCGTGATGAATGAGTCACAATCCAAAGAAAAGTGTGTTTGATAAGAGAAGAGTAGACACCTCAGAGGATGAGAGAGCTGGTGTGAGTCATTGTCACTCTTGTCCAGTATGGTGTGATGATAAAGGGAAAAAACAGGGAAATGGGTTTGACCCCAGGGGTCCCATCCTTCACTTTACACCTTTTATTTCTCATGTAGGCCAAACCGTCTTTATGTATCAGATGGCTAAATAGGATACAGGTTAATGTGTGGAGAACATGCATGACTGGAGCTGATAGCATCTGAGATTTAGTGTTCAGTCTTCTCTGTGTTTTAAACCTGCACAACCAAGCAGTTTTCCCCCTTGTGTTTGTGTCTTATCGATATGACGCACTGGAAGGTGAAGTGTGATTAAACTCAACCTCACTGTTCCTTAAAATCCACTGTAAACACAGAAAATAATGCCCTCCATCTGAAAAGACCAGCAAATTGGTGAAAAACAATTTTATTCTATTACCATAATAACATAAGAATAATCTATTACTTATAATACCATTGAATAGAAGAAGAAGAAATGCAACAGAACCCAAACTGACGTCATTATGAACTGCTTTCTCCTTCACTCTAGGGGGAACTTTTATTAGTAAATATGCCTTCTCTCTTGTCTCGCATATATAATAAAAAAAATTCATACATGTAATCTATCTACATAAAATGTATCTATATTATATTTTACAGTTTTTTCAATAACACCTTTTTGAAGGTTACATCGGTGCGGCACAATATGGCGACAAGTGAGTGATTCATTCATTCATTCATTCATTCATTCATTCATTCAACCAATTCATTCGAAAAGACTGATTCATTCAAGAATGCTAATAGACGCACAAAGATCAATGGCCAAGGTCAGGATTTGCATTAAATAATACATTCGATTTCGGCTTGTTTTTCACCAAAACCTCAGAATGCTTGAAATCTACAGAACGTGTCGCATGGGATCATTCTGTGATACTTTTGCATCTTTTTTATAAAGCTTGATGCTGGTCGTTATTCACTGCCATTATATGGAAAAATTCTCATTTTGTGGTCCATAAAATTTCAGAGTGAATTAACCCTTTAAATGTCTATTATACCTTTGACAATTACGATCAAAGCGAACATTCAGATCTGTGTTCTGACCCAGAGAGAGCAGTTGTCAAGTTATGAAACAGCAGTCTTCTCAATCACGCGGTTTCATTTTTTTATTTCTTTTTTTATTGTTACAATAATTCATATTTACACAGTACTGAAAAAAAAAAAAAAATAGTTTGGATATAATCACTGATGTCTACGGTAGCAAACAAAATAGAGTAAATCACCTTTTGAAAGTAACTTGACGCAACAAATAAAGATTGTATAGTTTAAATGTTTACACCAGTAGGTGGCGACAAGTGACTGTTAAAAAATGCAGTCATTGAATCATTCATTCAAGAGATTCGTTAAAAACGCTGATTCATCCGGTAATGAAACAAGTGAAGACTTCATGAGTGAGTCATTGAATCATTCATTCAAAAACAACAACAACAAACAAACAAACAAATAACTATTGATTCAAATATTGACTATAAAATATATCTGCAGCAATTAATATTCTGTCAGAACCAAATTTATCCTATGCTATTTTGTTTAGTTGTCAATTCACAATCATGGGAGAATCATGATTATGAGTCTCAATATAGAATTGTGCAGCTCTGATATACGTATTTTAGTACTAACCTTCCACTAATATTTGTCTTCGTCTTGTAGATGAAGTCAGTATGAATGTCTGGCTGTCTTTGTAGAGGCGAGGCCAGATGGAAGCATCACATCAGTTAGTCAAATGAATGGTTTGATAACTAAAGGAAAAAAAGTGACTAGTAGAGTCAGAAGCATGAGTTTACTGACAAATATCTACACAGAGAATTTGTTTGTGTGAGCAGGGAGTGAATCTTTGACACCTGTTATATGTCTAATTCATAACCTGCTATACTCTCTCACTTTGGATCAGAGTAGAAAGTGAAGCCTTGTTCCCCGCGCATGGAATGTGACATCTGGAGTTTGAATAGTATTCATGATATCATAAAAGCTACATTTGACGAAAGCTTTGAAGTCACACTCGTAGATATTCACCCTTGAATTAACATTAATTTAAAAGCAGAGGTTGGCTGAGATGCGCTTCATTAAAGGTCTCTGTGTTGTCAATTAAGACACTTTCTGGTGTCACTGATAATGAGGGGAAAATCAGCACTTCTTGAAAGAATGCATACTGGGTTTTATTCACATTGTACCCAATTTATTTCGATCATGATTTCCGTCTCATTCAGCATGGTGTTCTTTCCTTTTGTTGAATGTTCTGAAAATTTCAAGGATGCATTACTTGTTTAAATATTACACCTTGTCTTCTGAGATCGGTTGCAGCATTTTGAGTAGTTTGTTCTGTTAGTTATTTCATTATTTTGTTCAAAACTTGGAGGTGTGGTGAACGTCTGTCATGTTTTGCCTTTTCAGCTTTATAAGGTCAAGTCCACCTATTAACTGTCATCATTTGTCTTGTCTGGCTGTTGTTTGTTCTATCGAGCTTCCTTTACAAATGTAACATGATTTGACATTGTGCTTTTTGTGGTGTTTATTGTTGTCACTTGCTTGGCGCTTAATGGATAAATGGCATCACTGAGATTGCACTTTAAAAGATAAAAACATCAGTGCATTTCTGTTGTCATGAATGTGAATGATAAATATAGGAACATTAATGCTTTAATTTCTTCAGTTCATATCTATCTGTCTGTCTATCTATCTATCTATCTATCTATCTATCTATCTATCTATCTATCTATCTATCTGTCTATCTGTCTATCTGTCTGTCTGTCTGTCTGTCTGTCTGTCTGTCTGTCTGTCTGTCTGTCTGTCTGTCTGTCTGTCTATCTATCTATCTATCTCAAAAGTATTAAAGTCGGTATGAAACGGAAGTTGCGATAGCATTTATTCTCTATTGCGATGTATATCTGAGTGAAACGGCTTCTGGAACAAGAACAAATGTGGGCGGGGCTTGATTTTGTCCATGAGGAATTGATTGGATGGTTGTGGTTTGCTATTGGTGGATCTCATGTGATTGACAGGTTTCCCCGCCCCTGTGCCAGTAAACACATCATCAGAGAAGAGATGTTGCTGCAAGAGGGAGGGGAAGATATTTTGATTTGATGAATAAAAAAAAATATATATATATATTAATGTGCATATATAAATCCATTATAATAAATACTGATTTTGACTTAAAACATGTTATTGCATAGGTTAACAAAATACCAAAGCAAGTGTCACCTATTTTAAAGAAAATAGCACAAGAAATATTTAAAATTAAAAAGTGGCAACCTGCAATTGTTACGTTAAAGAACTATTTCTGCCTATTCTTTCCCATAAATTTAGTTTTGTAAGTGTAAACTACTTTATTTAGGTTGATTCAATGTTTAATAAATCTTTTTTTATTTGAATAAAATCAATCAATTCAGATGTAATGATTTGAAGCACATTTTTCAGGTTACCATTTTGTATCGGTGTAGGAAATGTTCAAACATTGCAAATAGTTTTTTTTAAATAATAAAAGACTCTTTGACAGACAAACCCACCAGCTGGGTCATAAATCACCACAAAGCCTCCGGATGAAATGACTGATAACTCCTTTAGGAAGCATTTAGCACCCCAATTAGCCTGTTAGCAAACTAATCCCTGTTTATCTGTGGGTAATTAAAAGCCAGTTTCATTTGTTTCCAGCTACTTTCATTAACCGTCATTACCTGAATAAAATGAGTCGGAAGCCCGTATGAATGCTGTTGAAGGGCTCATTATCCATTGAGCTTGTCTTTATAGACTGAGCAAGAGCTCAAATTTCAAAATCATGAAAACCATGTTCAGTTTGATTAAATCATCAGAGTGAAATCCAAAAGGACTGAGTTAAACAACCGCGAGTGTCAACAGTATTCTCCACCAATTTGCCAAGTGGGAACATTTAGCACATTCATTTGCTCATTGAAATGGAGAGAAACGGTGTGATGGCAGGGAAGGAAGGCACACAGTAAGGCAGTGACATGTTCATGTTGGTGTGTGTGTGTGTGTGTGTGTGTGTGTGTGTGTGTGTGTGTGTGTGTGTGTGTGTGTGTGTGTGTGTGTGTGTGTGTGTGTGACAGCAGCGTGTGATCATGACATTGCTGAGAGCAGGCGGTTTGCATTAAAGACTGCAAACTCCTGCTGTGACGAGTCGTATTACTGTTCACTGTGTCTGTTAAAAGACATGTATAATCAAACTCTCTGCAACTGCCTTTCTTACCACAGCCAAAGAATAAGTGTTGGAATATATTTTCATTTAGCAATATTTCAAAACAATATATGAACATAACATGTCTTGCTTACAATTCTCCAAATGAGTGAAAAAAACTTTGTTTTTTTAAACCTGTATGATTTTTTTTATTTATAGAAGATTGCCAGAGCTGCACTTCTCCATACAATGAAAGTGAATGGTGACTAATGATAAAGAACGATTTTCAGAGCGAGATTTTTAGTAACTTAATTTTATATTTCTCACATAAAGCTATCATACGACTTGAAATATAGTGAATTATTCATATGAACTACTTTCATTGTGCTTTTTTTTTTTTTTTTTTTTTTTTTGGATCTTGACAGCCACTGGTCACCATTCACTTTCATAGCTTTAGAAAAACGCAGTTCGACATTCTGATGAACTTTTAGATGTTTCGGGGTAGAAATAAAGTCATACATGCATGCGATGACATGAGAGAGAGTTTTCTGAGTGAAACTTTCCTTTAAAATACAGTTTTACCAGGTACATTGGGAGCAAATGTGTATGCCTCAGAATAACAACAACATTATTAACGGTATATGAAAGTGTTCAGTTGATGTAGGTTCAGAACCGGCTGCCTCAGAATATTGTGTTGCCCATGGTAACCACATTACTTCATTATTGAACAATATATGGAGGAAATGTGAAGTCTCATGATACATTGCAGTGGAGGGAAGACTCATGTGGGCTTGCATTTACTTTTCCTATAAATTATCATCAAAACCAGTTTTAAACAATGAATGTCAGTGTGAAACCTGAAGCCAAGCTTATTAATACATCTAGGTTAAACATACAGATGGTAATTAATAGCTGATAGAGAATATATGTGTAATAACTGTTAATTGTCTTTAATCTATAACCGCATGTAAAATAGACAAAACCAGCTATTTAAATTAAACAAATCTTTCAAAACCTTTTAATGCAAGGTTTGATATTTTCAGAATATTTCATATTATTTTAAGTGCATTGATTTTTAATGCATTTTGAAAATCTGGATGTGGCTGACAATTCTTGTTTCATTGTTCAAATTAGATAATTTTGCATCATTAATAAAAAATTTAAAATTCAGCCTACATATTTGTTATATAAAAATAAATTGAATTTACATTCAAGCTGCTCCACCATATTTTTATGTAAATTTTAAGCTTGTTAAAGAAGGAAAAATCCTCTGTAAGAATGGTTTGAGGGAATTTGTTTCTAACCAATCCAAATGTCCCGGCCTGCGTTTCTGAACGCAGATGGCATGGTCCGTATGCCTGGCTTTAACTGTGGAATATGTTACATGCATCGATGAAGGAACAGACGCTGAGATAATTGTACTAAAATGATACACATGCCTCCTTCAAAATGCGGAGTACTTTGGCCATCTGCTGTGTAAACCGTGTTACCTGCGACCTCTCAGCCGACGGGCCGTCCTGAATCACACCGGGGAAGCTCTCATCCTCGGCGCTGATCAACAATCGACACAACATTGTGTTTAGGGTCAATTAACAAGCCAAGTAATGTGAGCTATGAGGGAGCTCTGAATGTACAAATATTTTCCTCGATGTATGATCATCGGATCTCCCTTGCTGATCTGTTTATTTTAAAGTGCCCCATTATGCTTTTTTGGGATATTAACTTTCATGTAGTGTGAAATAGCTGATTATAAATGAAAAAGTTTTAAAAATGAAGTTATTGTCTCCCAATAGAAAGAAGCAATTTTGAACTTGAACTGAAACAAATCGTCAGTAAACTTTGTAGTTGTGTCACAAATTTGCATAATGCCCTCCTATGGTCTTCATTGGCTGCTGGTGAACAATGTCTGCTTTGCCCCGCCCTCAAACACAGTAGTTGTATCTGAGATTGGAAGAGTTTGGTTCGTGTTGTTCATGTTGAGAAGACATAGCCTGGAAATCCAAAGCTAAATATGAAAGATTAATGGTCTGGCATCGACTAATGAAAATCTGCCAGCTCGAGGGGCGGCACCAAGCATGCATTTGAAAATCTCACTGCACGCAATTGGATAACGCCCTTCTTGCAAAGGAACGATTCGAGCGCCGTCTTCTGTTCCTCTTTTAGATAAAAAGCCGAGTCTAACTCGTTCATTGTAGCGGCCAAAGCCGTTTCAAACAACTGATGTTCATCCATAGCCATCTTGCAATGTTTACTAATGACTTCGACATCACAGCGCTGTCGTCATCTCGCCTCTGGCCCGCCTATGTCAGATAACCCGATGTGATTGGTGCAGCTCGGATACAAGGGCATATTTAATGAGCATCATTACTCGACGCCAGAGTAAACTCGCTGAGCAAATTCAACTTGTGCTCTCGCGAGAACTCTGGATTTCCAGGTTAGAGAAGACACTGTTTTCTGCTGCCAATGCAAATCCACTTTGATGCTTTTCCAAAGGATGAGGACTCGTACTGGTATTGATAATGTAAAACCGAAGGCATTGTCACTGTTCATATCACTGTGTATCAAGTAAAAGCTGAAATTCAGATATTGTAATGGCTGTTTGGTTTCCGACACACACTGTAAGCAGTCGACCAATCACAACAGACTGGGCCATCTGACCAATCAGAGCAGAGGAGGCTCTCAGAAAGGCGGGGTTTAGAGAGACTGAATGCTTTATTGAACCATTTCAGCCACTGAGAGAAAAGAGCTGATTCTGCAATGTAGGGATGGCGAAAACTAAAAAAATTCTTGACCGACCACCGAGCCTCATTAGCCGGTTGAAACCGGTTAACCGATTAGTTTAAAATATGATGCGCTATTTGAAATAACAGCCATTTCGAGCCGCGCCTGTAATTTCGCAACTCTGTCGCATCTCTCTGCCTCCCGCTCACACACACACTGCCACTCACGTCACTTTTTTTAAATCCCCTACAGCGCGAAACATATGAGTCCCGCAAACGCGGCGCCGAGGAGCTTGTATGTAATCGGAGGACAAATAATAATCTCCGTTAATAACCTGCGTTAATAATCTGTTACACAGAACTTTATTATATTAAATATTAATCAAAAATTATTCACACCTTCACACAATCCAAACATTCAGTGTAAGAGTAAAAAAAGGACATAACATTATTTATAGTAGGCTAAGTTTATTTGATTCACAGTTTATTTAGAGTTTTGACCTCGACAACACAACTGCATTTACCGCAAACAGTCTAAACTAAAAGATTGTTTTGGTTGAATCGGTTCAAAGGAGTCATTAGTTCGCGAATCGGACGTGTCATTAGCGGACTTGTACAACGCGTGTGATTATCCCGGCAGTTAGGACATCGCACAAGATTTGTCAACACAGAAAACATTTCATTATTGGATAGGTTTTGTTTTGTTTATTGAAAGTGTTTTTATGTCAGCTGAATGTGCGGAACGCTTTTCAGAGAAGATAAGGCAACGTAAAAAAGTGTTTAATTTTTTAGCACAACACCCAGCAGTAGCCTAATTAAAAAAATAAATAAAAAATACCCGAATGCTCCACGTGAAACTTCGGTCTTACCATCGTGTCAATTCTCAATTGATTTTAATTAATATGTGCGAGGGAGCGAGAGTGAGAGCAAGACAGTTTGAAGACGGTGAGAGTGCGCGCGCGCGACCGGGCATCTCTCTCTGCTCGTTCTGTCAGTAATATCAGAGAATGTCTAATAGGAAGAGAATTGGCACTCTCTGCTTACTTCCGGTTTCTGGACTGGCTGCAGTAACACGTCTCTGTCCATGCGGGGGCGCTCGCAGGCGAGTGCAGAATGAATGGAGGTCTATGGCGCTATACCCATCAAAATCCACTTTTCTCAGGATATAATTTTTTGTCTAGTAATTTGAATGTTGTATTCGAAAGGAGATGCAAAGAAATTACACATTGCTGGGTATTAGATTTTTTAGAGTCACTTATTTGCTTTAAAAAGTCTTTTAAAGTGTCAATGACGTCATACACATCGTACGACCAGAGATACTGCTTTACGGCAATCCTTCAGTCGCGTTGGTGCTTTCGCGCTCTGCACTTTCTTTTCTCTCGAGGCATCGACAACACAGCTGACACAGGTAAACACACAACACAGCTGACACAGGTAAACACACACGCTAGATGAGTTTTTGTTTTGTTTGTTTCTGGTCCTGCTTCGGATGCCACGATGCCATCAAGCGGTATCTCTGGTCGTAATCAGTCCTTCACTGACCAATCAGCGTTCATTAGCAGAATGCTAGCGTGTTATGGGCAACAACAACTCAACCTGTAAGAAATCGAAAGGACATAAGTACTCGTTCATTCAATTTTCGACCTATAACCCATGTTGAACTGGCAAAACCTACAATAAAATTTGAGATTTCTCAACGGCAATCGGGTGAAAGAGACACATTTAGCCGTCTAGCCCCATAGACTCCCATTCAGTCTGCACTCGCCCGCGATCACCTCCAGTGGAATTCTAATGGAACTGCAACCAAGATCGATACAATGGGGCTAATAGGAAGTGCCAAGGCTCTCCGTAGACGGGCTCTGGTAATATACATCACTCAGTAATACGTCATGTACATCACTCACCGATCAAATAAGGCTTTGGCGAGACACAAAATTGCTTGTGAGAGAGACGCGTGAGTGACAGAGAGAAGGAGGGAGAGCAGGGAAAGGAAATGCAGCTGAATGAATACGCTGCGTGTTTTAAATTGCGTAAAACATTTTTTTTATAACGAAACGCAATATGTGGCGGCCGGTGTTGATTCTGTGGCGCACCGCCACGAATGAGTCTGTGTGGGAAACACTGGAGGGATTTGTTCACTTCACATAAAAAGATCTTGGAATGAGATGGCTAACTGTAGTAGCGTTTAGTCTACTGTCTATAATAGCCTAATTTAGAGATCACTTTTTTTTTTTTTTTTTTTTGACTAACGACAACTTTGATCGGTTAACGTTGATACGGTCAACCATCGGTCAAACGGTCATCGGTTAACATCCCTACTGCAATGTATATTATGGGAAAATCTAAAACAATTTTGACCTTGGGTGCATGTAAGCCTATTGTATAAAGACCTAGACAAAGTCAAAACCAAATTAAGAGTGTTTAAAATAGCATAATAGGGGCACTATAAAGGACAGATGAGGAAAAACTGTTGGTTGTCTGTTTCATATTTAGTGGCTTCTGTGGTTCTTTCAGCTCAGAAGTCTGTTCATTACGGCTTTGAAAATGTTCACCTCTGATCTAAAGCTTTTGAAGAGGGGATTTGGGTCAAGATGTCAAGTGGGGTGGTCATTATGAGATTCAAGCAAATAGAAATTTCCACTTAATGTGGCATTGATAAAGGCAGTGAAATCAAAGGCGATGACATGTTCTGAAGGGCATGATTTTAACCAAACGCAGACGGCCTTTCATTTGGACGGTGTAGTCATTTGAGATTTGTGAGGTTGCCAGGAAAACCATCTGCTT
This sequence comes from Leuciscus leuciscus, assembly GCF_965113295.1. Classification (NCBI taxonomy): domain Eukaryota; kingdom Metazoa; phylum Chordata; class Actinopteri; order Cypriniformes; family Leuciscidae; genus Leuciscus; species Leuciscus leuciscus. The sequence goes on from NC_138736.1 coordinate 3,433,289, forward strand.
TTTGTAGTGCTTTTAACATATTGATGTGTATTACACAGAGGTTAATAGTGAAGTACTTGCAAATAGGTACCCCGCTAACACCAGCCAAAAAGCAGAATGGTCTCATTTGTCATACTTTTCATCACATAATCTATGGAAATTTGAAGTTCGATTGTAATGTAACTGACCTCTGAATATCAAATCTATTATTTTTAGTTAATCTGATTATCACTATGGGGAGTAATTAAGGGTAACACTTTATTTTGATGGTCCTTTTTGGACATTCTGTTGACTATAAGTAACTTTGCAACTACATGTCAACTAGCAGTCATTAGAGTATTAGTAGACTGTCTGCTTAATATCTGCTAACTCTTTATTTTGATGCTCCCCAACAGAAACTCTACTGACTATAATTAACTTTGCGACTACTTGTCAACTTAACCCTAAACCTACCAGTCTACTAATACTCTACTAACACTCTAATGAGAGTAGACATGTAGGTGCAACGTTATTTATAGTCAACACAATGTGTTAAAGGGACCATCAAAATAAAGTGAAACCAAATAATTGTTGATTTTTCATTAAAAAGCTGTTTGATCCAATAAGTAGCATAACAAAATGTTCCATTGCTGTTGTTTGTGAAAAAAATTTATTGTGTCCACAACCGAGCTACATTAAAATGTGATAAAAAATAAAAAAATAAAAAAATACACTTTTCTGTCATGTGAAGCATTGGTAAGACAACCATCTTCAAAAGTTCATGATAATAAATCATCAATGTTTCTTGAGCAACAAATCATCATATTAGATTGATTTCTGAAGGATCATGTGACACTGACCGCTGGAGTAATGATGCTAAAAATTCATCTTTGATCACAGGAATAAATTACATTTTAAAATAAATGTATATATTTGAAACTATTTACATCCTCAACACGGCTATGCTGGTGAGAAATAACCACCCATTGTTTGTGAGCTCTAATCTAGTCACCCATTAAATTGAGTCTTTGCCCTGAAAGACAAAGAAAAGTGAGCCTCACGAACAGAGAATAGCAGGCTGCTCTCATGGTGTTGTCTAGAAAAATGTCAGTGTTGCATTTCAAAAGGGCAGCCATTAATTGTCAGCAAAGACTTCCATAACCACGAGCTGCAGGATTGCATTTGTATCGCAGACGCAGTCTTTAGTCTTGCCGAGCTGATGGACTCTTAGGGCTTCAACAAAAAGACCAGCTCCACTTTCCACCATGGGAGACTAATCACCATGATTGACCACCCTTGAAGCGTTGTCCTTCGATTGCCACCACTGTTTTGGTCAATCTGTCATCCCTCAGCAGCAGTCACTTGTGAAGCAGTATGTATGAGCATTGCCCACCTCAAGTCTATCGGCGTCTCTGGTGCGTTACAGAGCGCTGCGAGGAAATCAATCAGCTGTTTCAGTTGTCAGGGGAAATCTGATTCTGTCTGATCAATACCTGACTCTTTCCGATTCTACACCGGCAACTAAAGCGAGCCACGACGTGAAATTAGATTCCAGCATATTTTTGCCAACATTGTGAATGATATTATCCATGCAGCATCCACTGAATACAGCCAACAAAGTCATTCCTCTGGGAAGCTATACTGTATTTAGAATGCACTTTTACTAGTATTTCTCATCCACTTTGGACATTCTACTAACTAATTAACTTTGCAACTACACGTCAACTAACTCCCATTAACTTGAAACTACATGTCAACTAACTCATTAATTTGCAACTACATGTCAACTAACTCATTAATTTGAAACTACATTAACTAACTCTCAGTAACTTGCAACTACATGTCAACTATTTATCATTAATTTGCAACCATGTCAACTAACTCATTAATTTGCAACTATACATGTCAACTAACTCTCATTAACTTGCAACTACATGTCAACTAACTCATTAATTTGCAACTACATGTTAACTATTTATCATTAATTTGCAACCATGTCAACTAACTCATTAATTTGCAACTTTACATGTCAAATAACTCATTAATTTGCAACCATGTCAACTAACTCATTAATTTGCAACTATACATGTCAACTAACTCTAATTAACTTGCAACCATGTCAACTAACTCATTAATTTGCAAGTACATGTCAAATAACTCACATTAACTTGCAACTACATGTCAACTAACTCATTAATTTGCAACTATACATGTCAACTAACTCATTAAGTTGCAACTATACATGTCAAATAACTCACATTAACTTGCAACTACATGTCAACTAACTCAGTAACTTGCAACTACATGTTAACTATTTATCATTAATTTGCAACCATGTCAACTAACTCATTAATTTGCAACTATACATGTCAACTAACTCTCATTAACTTGCAACCATGTCAACTAACTCATTAATTTGCAAGTACATGTCAAATAACTCACATTAACTTGCAACTACATGTCAACTAACTCCGTAACTTGCAACTACATGTCAACTATTTATCATTAATTTGCAACCATGTCAACTAACTCATTAATTTGCTACTACATGTCAACTAACTCACATTTGAGTATTAGTAGACTCTTAGGTTTGGGTTAGGGTTAGTGGAATAAGTTGACATACTTGCAAAGTTGAATTTTTACCAGAATTTTTACAGTTTTATACCAAATGGCACATCATTATAGCTAAGACACAACATAAAAAAAAAATTACACACTTCAGCTTTAAAAACAGTATAGCTTAACTTCTTCCCAGTTCCCATCTGTTTCGCTTCAGGTAAAGCATTTTATCTTAATGCTTCCAGCGGTGATATTGTGTGTTTGGAGTTTTATTTTTATTCTCACTGTTAAAATTCACATCTATGCAAGAAACCTGTTTAAACAACCAATTTACCTATAACTGCTGTTCTTGTATTTCCAATGAGAGCGTAGCCTCAAATTTGAGGAAGCCGAGTGGGTTATTTGAGTTCTCCAAAGGAAAATTATATCCAACTGTTGCCCATCTCATCTGCACAGCACCCTTTAAAATGCAAACCTTCTCCACATGTCGCTGGCGAGCAGAATAGAGATTGGAAGTCAGTGTTACTGTCAGCGGAGCTTCTATGCAAATTGCCAAAATATAAAATGAATTTATTGTTTGCATATTAAGATTTTCACGTTTTCTCTCAGAGAGAAAATGCAATAGTGAAAAATATTATTTGGTCAGAAAACATGGAGAATTCTCATGCCAGAAGATGCTGTTTATCTATTCAGCATTGCAACCGTATATAAATACAGTTTGTATGCTCTGATTCAGACATATAGTTCTCACCGATTCCAGGATTTTATCTTCAAGGCTGTTACAGGGAAGCATGGGAATTAATGGCAAGTTGATATACAATATAAGCTTTTTTTCTACAGTCTGATTCTTCAAATATTTTTAATAAAACATTTTTTTATTTTTTTATTTTTATTTTTTAGCTAAATATAACCTCAGTCCCTGTAATCGTAAATTATTGATCGTGTTATCATGGCCATGGAGATCATATCTTTCCCGGCTCTTCAAAAAGTATATCGCTAGCGTTGAGGGCTGGAAGTGAATAACAGGATTACTTCTGTTCAATAATGTAAAGTTTTCTATGTTGGGCGTTTACACAGTATCTCTCTTGTGCTTTGCAGATCGTCTTCAATAAATCAAATTGAACTCAATTAGCAGACTTTTCACAAACACTATAGTAAGTGCTTGCTTTGATTTGTTGTGCATAAAGAAAGTTTATCGCCTTTTTCTCTCATTGTGAATTTGTTTTTCAGGTCATTTCATCATTGAAGACTGTCTTAATGTGCAACTGTGTGAAGGAATATTGTTCATTTATTTCCTTTGATTAAGCACTTTATTGGGGCACACTTAAGTGGCTTGCTAATGAATTGCTATGCACTAAGTGTTGTATATCACTTTCTGTATCCTGCATTTCTACTTAAAGGGATAGTTCACCTAAAAATGGGAATTTGCTCCAAACCTAAATTACTTGTAACCTGTTCCTCCACAAGAGAGTCACTGTTATGCATAAGACTGAAGCCAAAATCATAATGAAATGATCATAAAAGGGTTCCTTATGATTTGTGCTCTATATTTCAAGTCTTCTGAAGCCAGACAATAGCTTTATGTGAGAAACAGATTGAAATCTTAGCTTCCGCTTCAATAAGATCATTGAGTCAGTGAGTTGAACAAATTGTGAACAAATCATGAACTCAGACTGGTTTTGTGAACTGGATTAACCATTTCATTAATAAGATCTGACTCATAAGAGTGATTTATTCACACATTGGACAGCGCTGCTTCTTTCTACATCAAAACCAGATCATTTCATTAAACATAACAATTCATGAAATCAACACATCATTTAGATTGGATTTTGGATCTGATCAACTGATTCACTGAAAATATTTGAATTAAAAATATGATTTATTCACAATTCAGACATCACTATGAACTCTCAATCTATCCTGTTTCTCACTCAAATCTAATGAATAGCTCTTAAAAGTGGTCTTATGGGCCACTTTTATATTATATTATATTATATTATATTATATTATATTATATTATATTATATTATATTATTATATTATATTATATTATATTATATTATATTATATTATATTATATTATATATATATATATATATATATATATTTTTTTTTTTTTTAAAGAGTGACAGCCTTAGTAATTATTTACTGTCTTTATATTGAAAATAATGAACCAGGATATTCTTTAAGAATGAAAGTCATACAGGTTTGGAACAACATGAGGTCATGGGCGTGGTAGTGGGGGGAAAAGTGGACCTGACTACCCAGGCCCTTTGAAATCCCATCAATTTTTTATTTTATTTTTTTTAGCCTAATTCGAATTAATTGGGCCCTCCAATTGATGTCATTATTCATTTCAAAATATATTGATAACACCAACTGAGAGAATGAACTCAGTGCCAGACACTCTGGACCCCCACATTTGATTCAATGTGTGTGCTATTGCCTAGTGCTATTGGAGTGGTGGAAAGAGTGGCAGCACAGTGTAAAGTTGCCCTACTATTGCTTATAATGTGTGATATATTCTCAAACTCCTTAATAAATTATCTGCCTATATTTCTGCACATGTAGATGTGCCTACCAATATCACTGTGTTCTCAAGTGCACACAGGTAATATTGATTTGAGCAATAAAGCAAATTATCATTTTTGTTTGGTGAAAAGCCCTAGCATTGCAGCACAGTGCTGTGCATAAAAGCTATAGTCAATGCTCAATAAATTCATGATGTTATCAAAGCCAATGAATAGGGTTGCAAAATTCTGGGAATTTTCAAAGTTGGAAAATTTCCATGGGAGTTAACAGGAATATAAGGGAATTAATGGGAATTTACAAAACTGAAAGGTTATTCCTTTAACAGGGAACTTAAATATAGTTGAGGAAAATATATTGTAGCATAATCTTGGCTAAAACAAGCAGATTTAATGCAGCACACTTAAATATCTCTGCTATTAAATCACATGCACACTGCAGGGCTACTGAGGCCACGCCCCCTACATGCACTGTGCATTCCTCCATCACATGCACTGATGATTTCTTCAACCCTGGAGTACTGAGGACACACTTGAGCTTGCAAACTACAGAAAGTGTAATGATGAGTAATATTTTACTCAACATACATGTTTTTGTTATTCCGTGGAAGAATGAATGGTTCAGTACAAGAGTTAAAGTTTTAAAGTTCTACTCTAAAATAAATCTGATAAAAGATCATGTTGTTTACATTGTTTTACTATTTAAAAAACAAATTCTTGATATTTATGTTTGGATATGATAGTTTGTTGAAATTATCACCAAATTCCAGTTAATTTCTATTAATTTCCTTTAATTCCCATCATTTTTGTGGAAAGTTTTCAAATTTGAATATTTCCAAAATTCCCCAGCTTAACTTCCCATGCAAAGTTTCTGGAAATTTACTGGAAGTTTACCGGAAATGTTCCTACCCTTTGCAACCCTACCAATTAATAGTTATGTTATCTTTGTACTTGTTCGTAATGGTAGATTTCAAGCTCTGTTAAGCGCCCTATTGTGGGTACTTGGACACTTGGTTGACAGCCTAAAGCTTAGTCCAAACTGTCAGCATAATACGCAATGCTTGATCACATGTTTAATTATTTTTAGCGCTTTATCTTGCACTGAAATGGCTCTTGGAATACAAAGTGAGCTTTCTTTAACAAGTAGGTTGTTTTTTTTTAACAAGTAGGTTGTTTTTTTTTGTACGTTAAGAGGCTAATACCTATTTTTTGTGCTTGTTGATGTAGATAGTTCTGCACTTGATGCAGAAGACAAGGCAGAGTGCGAGTCTGATGATGTGAGAGAAGGTGAGCTCATAGAGGCAACTTTAAGTTATTACCAGCAATCATGTGCTGTAGCAGTTTCAACTGAAATGAGCAGCAGTCTACTATTATCATACTACTATCATACTACTACATACTACTACTATTATTATACTACTATTATAGTACTATTATCAAGTAGGATGAATTATTACATGTGAGACTACAATAAGGTTGAGGCTAACATAAATAATGTATATTTCATGCTTGTAGATGTATTTGAGAGTAGTGAGGAGGCTGGGGAGAGAGAAAAGGAAGGACAAAGTGAGGGAAATGAAGAGGCTGGGGAGAGAGAAAAGGAAGGGCAAAGTGAGGGAAATGAAGAGGAGTTGTCAGAGGACCCAGGACTGTGGCCAGAGAAGCTAACTGCTCAGCAGAGAGATACTCTAGTTTGCAGACTGGCTAGTCAAAGTGGAGACCTGACCAAAGTGGCACCCAAAGACAAGGACGGCAAAGCATTCCCTAGCTATCTTCAATACGTTAAGTCGGCCAATGGGCGGGAGAAGATTAGGAGGGACTGGCTGATTCACAGTGACAGTGCAAATGCTCTATTCTGTATCCCATGCCTTCTGTTCTCACATGAGCAGACTTGGCCATCTAAAAGTGCACTGAACAGCAAGGATGGACTTAAGTTGGCAGACATCAAATGGCAAAAAATTTATAGAAAGTTCCCTGAACATGAGACACATACTCCCCATAAGCAGTGCTATGTAAAATGGAAAAGCCTTCAGCACTCATTATTGGTAGCTACAGGAGTTGATGGGCACCTTCAAAAACAGTTCCAGACAGAAGCAGAGAAGCATACCAAGATCTTAGAGAGGCTTTTAGATGTAACTCTTTATTTAGCTTTAAGAAATATTGCATTCAGAGGCAAAACCTCAAATTTGGATGATGTACATAATGGCAATTTTCTTGGAACTCTTGAGTTGTTGGCCCATTATGATCCCCTCTTACAAGAGCACTTAGAAAAAGTAAGGCAAAAAAAGAAAGGGTCACGTTTAACTCACTACCTAAGTCCAGACACCCAGAACGAGTTCATTGAGATCTGTGGCAAGAGAGTGCTCAACACTATCCTGAAAGAAAGAGAAGATGCAATATATTACTCTATCACATGTGACTCAACACCAGACATATCTCATACAGAACAGAATGTGCTATTGATACGATATGTACATCAAGACAAAGAAGACAGCGGTGTTTGGAAGATAGTTGAGAGGTTTATTGGATTCAAAGATTTTCACAAAAAGACAGGCCAGGAAATTTCTGAAATGATTCTAGAAGTGTTGCAGTCCAATGGCATACCTTTACAAGACTGTAGAGGACAAGGCTATGATAATGGAGCCAACATGTCTGGAAAGGTGAAAGGAGTACAAGCTCAGATTTTAAAAGTCAATCCACTTGCTACATTCTCTCCCTGTGCTTCCCACACCCTCAACCTGGTTGGTGTCCATGCAGCTGAGTCATGTCCAGAGGTTGCAACATTTTTTGGCTCTGTAAACCGTCTTTATAATCTTTTCAGTGCTAGCCCAGAGCGATGGGCAATCCTGAAAGAAAAGACAGGGTTCTCTCTTCATCGTCTCTCTGACACTCGATGGAGTGCCCGCATTGCTGCAGTACGAGTTGTGGCAGTGCACTTGCCCTCCATCCTTGAGGCACTGGAATGTGTCTTAGCCACCTGCAGTTTAGCAAGTGAAGCCAAGTCTGAGGCAAATGGTTTGATAAGTTATTTCAAGACCTTTGACGCTATCGTCCTGCTCACTGTGTGGGTAAAGATTTTGCAGTGCATTGAAAACCGAAATGTAATTCTTCAGGCAGGAGATATTTCTCTGGATGTTCAGGCTGCAAACATCAAGGCACTACAAGAGGAAATGCAGGCTCTTCGTGATAGATGGGACTCACTGCTTGCAGAGGCCTCCCTAGTAGCGCAAACAATGGATGTCCCTGATCATTTTTGGACTGAAGAGAGACGGAAGCGCAAAAGGAAACGCATGCCTGATGAGATGACACAAGAAGATGCAACTACTGAAGACAGTGCAGAAAATGCATTCAGGAACAAAATATTTTTTGTTGCAATGGATAGCATCATCAGTGCATTGAGTGCCAGATTTCAGACCACAGCAAAGATATGTGAAACATTTGCACCTATTCTGAAGCTGACAGATATGACTGCAGAGCAGATAAAAGAAGCATGCCAGACACTGGCAAAAATGTATGACACGGATCTCTCAGAAACATTTGAAAATGAAGTGCTACACTTCTTCCGCACCATTTATGATGCTACATTTTCAAAAACTCTGTCCTCTCTTGAGCTCCTCAATGCCATCTGGAAGATGCAGCTGCAGAGCATTTTTGGAGAGCTTTGCATTGTTTTAAGGATTTTCTGCACACTTCCTGTCACAGTTGCAGGAGGTGAACGGGCTTTCAGCAAGTTTAAACTGGTAAAAAACTACCTGAGATCAACAATGGGCCAGGATAGACTAAACAGCCTCGCCATTCTGTCAATTGAAAGCCAATTGGCCAAACAGTTGGACTTTACAGATCTCATCACTGATTTCGCAAACAAAAAGACTCGTCAGTGGGGATTTACTGGGATGTAGATTACATCTCATTTGACTTTTATTTATTTTTTTATAGTTGACATTTTTTTTTTCACTATGGCAGGCTTAGCTTATTTGATTGGTTTCTGAGGGTACAGTTGTCTCGTGTTCTCCTGTTCAAAAATAAATGTTTTTAATTTAAAACTTGCATCAGTATCATGGATCAAAATGTTAGTACACAAACCCGATGTAGCCTAAGGTTTAAAGGTATTTGAGCACAAGTAGGCCAAATGCATCAATTCAGGTGGTGAATGAAAGAACCAGTCATTACTATAATCTGATTTGATTATAGATTTAAACACTATTTATACTTGTTTATATTCAAATAATGAAAAAAAAAAAATTCATTCAAAATTGAATTTTCATTTTGTTAACCCGCATCGTACAATGGCATGTGTAGGGGGCCCACTGACATTGAGAGTATACAGGGCCCAGAATTTGGTGCTACGCCCCTGCATGAGGTTGAGTAAATAATGACAGATTTTTCTCTTTTCTCTCCATTTTCTTTAAGCCTATCTATTCAACTGCATTTTTGGCCCTGAGGAAAACAGATAAGAAAGACGAGATGCTTAAATCTCTCAATGCTCATTTCAAAGTGAAAGCAATAGATTGCATCTGTCTGAGAATCAGTGAATCCGACTCTCTGAACTGATGCAGCTCTTTATATATATATGATCTTGTTGTATTACTCCTCATGTAGCATTATGGAAGGCTTGTGTACTGTGACACACAGCTGGATGCTGTCTTGGTTTGCTATCATGGTTTGTAGTGGTACTGTGTTCAGATGTTCTTTTGGCACAGTTCCACAGAAACTCCCTCGGGAATAACTGTCTCTTTAGTTGAATCCTCAGCCTGTTTCCGAAACAGTGAAACAGCCTTCCAATAAGCACACAGGTGTTGGTAATTATCCAGTCACTCGTCTAAATAAGTGCGCACCTGCTGCCGACCACTAGGAGCCTCTCCCCCACCTGGAATACAATTCCCACAATCCCCCTGGGCACGCTCATTCAAGACAGGAGAGAGCGTAGAAGCGCCTGCTGCTAGGAACAGAGATGAAAATAGACTCAAAGAGCTCAAACCTTGAACTAGTGTGTGGAAAAGACCATCTCCAGTGAGGCTCGGATCTGAGCAGGGAAAAGGATCGTGGTTTGTAATTGGAGATATGAAAAGCTGGTGTGGTGATCTTAAATCCACAGGGATTTTAAAACTGTCTTCATTATATATGAACCATTGATGAACCAACCAGTTCAGAGGTGAATAATGTTATTTCAGACTTAGATTTTTTTTTTTTTACCCAATTTTTTATTAATAAATAATAAAAAATAATAAAAATAAATAAAGGTACTGTGTAATTAAAGGGTTAGTTCACCAAAAAAATTAAAATCATCCCATATTTTACTCACCCTCAAGCCATCCTAGGTGTATATGACTTACTTCTTTCAGCCAAACACGATCAGAGTTATAAAATACACATCCACATTCAGCATCATAACAGTAATCCATAGGGCTCCTAGCCTGGCTAACGTCAGACCACATCTCATTGAGACGTGGTCTGGGAACCATATGTTCATTTTCTTGTATTTGAGGCGTGGTTTACGAATGCCCAGAGCCCGTTTATTGGGCGCTACGAATGTCTATCAAATGTGCCTGTACGTAGCTCATAGCCAATCGTTTCAATTATACCAGATGACGTATGTAGAGCGGCAGAAATTAGACGAGGAAGAAGACGAAATAAACTTGCGTTCTAAACTACTTGGAACACTATCTTAGGCTGCATCGAAAGGTAACTTCGCGTCTGATGCCATGTTGGATCCATAGATATAAACAAACTGCTTCGGTGTGTCGCATAAATGTCGTCATCGTCTTGCTGCTCCCTCCCCGTTCTGTGATTGGATCCCTTTTTGAGGGGAAAATCTGGTCCATGGTGTCCAGGCTGCCTAGCAGCGGGAATAAAATCGCGCTGCGCTCAAGGCAGCATGGGGAAACCCAGGCTATACGGCTCCAGGTGTTAATAAAGGCCTTCTGAAGCGAAGCCATGCGTTTTTGTAAGAAAGATATCCATATTTATAACTATATAATCTATAATCACTAGCTTCTGGTAATGGCCGTACACGAGTCGAGATCTTGTGGAAGAGTGACCTCTGACTAGACGCATGATGTATTGACAAATGTGGAAGCTTGAGCAAAACAAAACACCGGTCTAAAACGAGAATTTTTAAAGAGAAATGTGGGAGGATCTTGAGTTTGTTGTTTGAACCACGAGTGGCCAGTGATTATAGTTTATGAAGTTATAAATATGGATATTTTTCTTACAAAAACACATGGATCCGTATGGATTACTTTTATGATATTTTTTTCATACTGATTTTTTCAGTATAACTCCAGTTGTGTTTGGCTGAAAGAAGAAAGTCATATACACCTAGGATGGCTTGAGGGTGAGTAAATTATTCCCGAAAAAAATAAAATAAATCCTTTTTGGGTGAACTAACCCATTAATGTTTAATGAGGGAATATACTGTAATTCAATACCATGAATAACTATGAATGATGTGTTTGAAATAGAAATGATGGCCAATATGGAGAACTATTGATTTAAAGTTGTTGACTGTAAATATAGTAATACGATTATAACAGTGGTTATAATATGACAGTATGTCATTGTTTTGATAAACCAATAAAAGATGAATTTTCTAATGGAATTATCATAATTATTAATAACAATTTGTATTGAATTTTTAGGGCTTTGATTTGAGCGTTGATTGAACCCAGAACCTCCTTCTATATTATCAGTTTATTCCTGATGAAAGTCACCCAGACCCGTCTTTCAACCCAAAGCCGTGACCCGTGGCTTTGACACTGCTCTAGTTTGACATACTTGTCAAGCGTTCCAAGAGTTCTTGCCACGTCCAATGAGACTCACTGATGTGCAGGGGTGAAGGCACTTTGAAGAACACACCCTTGGCGTCGCCCATGTGTCTTTTGAGTATCTATGACACCTTCTCAAATTTAGCCTTGTCAAGTACAATCATAACATTTAAAATGCCCCCTTTCTCTTGAATCTCTTCCACAGAATATACTCACACTTTTGCTATGCTCCAAAAAATAGCGAGCTGCTTAGGGAATCATATAAGAGCACTCCTAGCCTGAAGTCTGTGGCAAAATGTAGACATCTTGATGCTGCCTCTTAAAGGTACAGTTTCACAATTCATTCCAATGTTGTTCGGACCCCACCGTTCTTGTCATACAGGTTTTGAACGACGTGAGAGTGAGTGAATAATTAATGTTTTTTTTTTTGTTTTTTTTTTTGTTTTTTGTGCAAACTGTTCTAATGCAGCACTGCATGTTTCCTTCACTAAGAACATAATTGCATAAGCTCGTAAAAAATAAAAATATTAAATATATATATATATATATAAAAAATCTAAGATGGTAGACAAGGGGGGAAATTGCTTTAATCAGTTTGTTTTAATAGAATATAATTTCAGAGTTGGGTCCTGCCTTCTTGCAGGGACAGAATGGTATTATTTATATAATATTATAGCTTTTGTTTTGTTTTGTTTTTCATTTTCATTTTTCGGTAACGCTTTAGTTTGGGGTCCAATTCTCACTCTTAACTAGTTGCTTATTAACATGCATATTACTAGGATATTAACTGTTTATTAGTACTTATAAAGCACATATTAATGCCTTATTCTGCATGACCATATTCTACTTCCCTTAATCATCCAATGCCTAAACTTAACAACTACCTTAACTATTAATAAGCAGTCATTAGGAGTTTATAGAGGCAAAGGTAAAGTTAATAGTGAGAATTGGCCCTTAATCTAAAGTGTGACCCATTTTTTAAATTTTATGTTTTTATTTTTTCAATTCGTTTTTTCTTCAATAAGTACGGAGCCCCTAAAGGGACCTTTGCAAAAATAAAAAATTAAAGATGAGAAACTTTTCATGTGCGCACGGGAATTTGTTTGCGTGCTCACGCGTTAAAATGTACAGAATATTTACGAGAGAAACGAGAGTATGGATGCACATGAATTAATAAAGTTGTATTTGCTCAAAATTAGGCTTTCGTTAGGGCAGTATAGGTTCTCTCTATCTCTAATACCACGCTCTTTTATTCGCTTGTGACGGCTGAGAAACCACGTGTGAAATGGGCTGATGGCTGTATGCATTGTCCTATTTGCCAAGTTTAAGGGTCCATAAATAAAGGCTGATACAGTAAATAGTGCTCAGAGTCTGGCTTTCGATAGGGGAGTGTGTCGTATACGAGAAACTGTATTTTTAACTGCTTCTAACGTTCGAACCTCACTTACACCCTTGCAGGAGCGAGAGAAGGAGAAATGTGTTAGTTCCGGAGATCAACCTTTACCACTACGGGCACTGATATAAATCACATGTTCTTCAAAGATTGGAATAGGTTTCCTTTGTTGTCCGTCTGAGATCCTCATAAAGTGTGAATAAGGTCAACTGAGAAACAGAGGAGTGAGAAGAGGGATTCATCTGATGTGGAAGACACCATGTGCTCTTCTGTGTGAATGTGTTCGAGAGGAAAGAGAGAGAAACTGACTGACACAATCAATGAAGTGTCTATAGTGACGGAAAGCTCCAGATCTGTCTTTCCTCAGCTTCTCATGCTATTCCCTCTCCCCTTTTTGGCAACATACGTTACCAGTATCGAGTGAAGAGTACCAGTGCTGCATCACTGATCAATTTTAACAGTGTTCTTGTCTGCCGATGTCCAGAAATATACCAAACAAGATTGAGTAAGAGCTACCATGAAAACATGAGAGCCTTGTTTTCTCGCCTTCTTGTTTTTATTCTTCTGTGCCTCACCCTCTTCATGCTTTTGCTAGTAATTAGTGGCATTAAGGTCTGTTCACACCAAGGGCGATAACTACAATGATAGTTCTAAGAATCAGTTGTAAATATAAAAGAATAGCATGTCCACACCACAACTATAACGAGAACGGCACAGTGAAATAATATAGTTGGAATCACTTTCAAAGCGATTTGTTTCCAGCTGATGAATGATAAAGACATTGTCAGTTGATCAGAATTAATCCGGCTTTAAAGGGTTCAAGCATTCAAAGTGATAAAGTATAATAAACAGAATGATATTGTCTTTTAGTTATTTATCTGTAGTCGTTCTTGGTGTGAACAGAACAGGCCTTTAGACTTAGAAGGCAAATTGACCAGTGGATTTCCTGAAGAATTTCTAATGATGCTTTTGGATTTATGAGTAAAAACTTTCAGAATTTAAATTGGAAGAGGATGAGGTAAATTAATCCATCCATCCATCCATCCATCCATCCATCCATCCATCCATCCATCCATCCATCCATCCATCCATCCATCCATCCATCCACCCACCATCCATCCATCCATCCATCCATCCATCCAGCCATTCATCCACCCACCATCCATCCACCATCCATCCATCCATCCATTCATCCATCCATCCATCCACCCACCCACCATCCATCCATCCATCCATCCATCCATCCATCCATTCATCCATCCATCCATTCATCCACCCACCATCCATCCATCCATCCACCATCCATCCATCCATCCATTCATCCATCCATCCATCCATCCATCTACCCACCATCCATCCACCCACCATCCATCCATCCATCCATCCATCCATCCATCCACCATCCATCCATCCATCCATTCATCCATCCATCCATCCATCCATCCATCCATCCATCCATCCATCCATCCATCCATCCATCCATCCACCCACCATCCATCCATCCACCATCCATCCATTCATCCATCCATCCATCCATCCATCCACCCACCCACCATCCATCCATCCATCCATCCATTCATCCATCCATCCACCCGCCATCCATCCATCCATCCATCCACCCACCATCCATCCATCCATCCATCCATCCATCCACCATCCATCCATCCACCATCCATCCATCCATCCATCCATCCATCCATCCATCCATCCATCCATCCATTCATTCATTCATCCACCCACCATCCATCCATCCATCCATTCATCCATCCATCCATCCATCCACCCACCATCCATCCATCCACCCTCCATCCATCCATCCACCATCCATCCATCCATCCATCCATCCATCCATTCATTCATTCATCCACCCACCATCCATCCATCCATCCACCATCCATCCATCCATCCATTCATCCATCCATCCATCCACCAACCATCCATCCATCCATCCATCCATCCATCCATCCATCCATCCATCCATCCACCATCCATCCATCCATCCATCCACCCACCATCCATCCATTCATTCATCCATCCACCATCCATCCATCCATCCATCCTTCCATCCACCATCCATCCATTCATCCATCCATTCATTCATCCATCCATCCATCCATCCATCCATCCATCCATCCATCCATCCATCCATCCATCCATCCATCCACTGTTTAATGTCACCCTTTATTGTTATTTTGTTTGTTGCATGATTCAGGCGGTGAGCAAGTTAATCTTTTCATTTATACTTAAAAGACAACATAGTTTACTGCAATTTAACTCATTGTCCCTTCACTCTCAGTTGCTCTCAGATAATCTCTCCTGCTCAGAGTCTCCTCCCTCACGGTGTGGGGCTTTCCTGAAGACCGAGGCTTTGCACACCAAATTCATTAGTTCTGATTGGTTCGTTAGAAGCCAAGCCAGCTCTCTAATGGCCATTTTAATGAATATTCAAACAGCCTTTCTGGCTCTCCGTCCAGTTCTGGCTGTTACATCCTCATTGCTGAGAATGAAAGGACAAAGCCAAGTTGCTTAACAGCTTGCAAGGCTTGGCCAGCATGTCTTATGTCACGCCGATGAATCTGCATACACGGTGGTCGCTTATGCTTGTGAATTGACTCAATAAACTCTGCGGTAAGAGTTTTGTCTTTAATGTTGTCATCTCTTAACCTTAAAATTCAATTAAAATCCTGCCATCATTTACTCACCTTCATGCCATTCCAAACCAGTCTGACTTACTTCTCCATTTCTCCATTTTCCTACCGTCTCGAGCCGTAAACATGACTCTCTTTTATAAAACACAAAAGGAGAAATTTTGAATAATCTGCTTGTTGCTCATGCAGTAACAGTGAATGGGAACTAGAACTTTCAGGCTTCAAAAAGCATGCACAAGTCTCCTAAAATAATTAAATAAGTTGTTCTTTTCACATATGCACTATATTCCAAGTCATACAATTGCTTGGAGAAACAGGCTAAAATTTAAGTCTATTCAAAGCCATTGTATGGCTTCAGATGATTTTGGAAAATAAGTCCTATGGATCACTTTTACTACTTTCAAGATGTTATATTTTAATTTTGAAGCTTGATAGCTCCTAATTCACTTTCATTATATAGAAAGTAATTCATAGATGTTTGCGTTGAGATCGGGGTGAGTAAATAATGAATTTTTATTTTGGGTGAGCTCTTTCTCAATCTTAACAAGCATTGCTTTTTGTTGTTGTGTCTTTCCGTGTGTTAACCAGTGCAGAGGGACAGAACCAGAGTCTCAGATGCTCTGAGAGTTTGAGAGGATTTAAACACACTGAACAATAGCCAAGTCTCCTTGGTAACAATGGCCAACACTGAAATAATAGCAAACAAATGAAAAGGCAGCAAGAAGCAGCGGGTGTACAAGAATGTAGAATGTGATCTGTTGGGACCAATTTTACTAGTAACAATAGGAACCTAAAGCATATAAACATCGACTGTTCCGGGCCTCTAAGGCCACTAATCTGCTGCCTAGAGAAACTGCAGTGTTGACACATAAAGAAATCCGTTTTTATCATTTGCGAGCATGCATGTACACTACCGTTTAAGAGTTTATATTTTAAAATATTTTTCGAATGACGTCTCTTATGCTCACCAAGGCTGCAGTTATTTAATTCAGAATACAGTAAATACTGTCATACTGTGAACTATTACTACAGTAATGGTTTTCTATTTTAATATATTCTTAAAATCTCATTTATTCCTGTGATCAAAGCTGAATTTTCAGCATCATTACTCCAGTGGCACATGATCCTTCAGAAATAATTCTAATATGATGATTTGATGCTCAATAAACATTTCTGATTATAATACATTTTGAAAGCAATTATTCTGCCTAATATTTTTGTAGAAACTTGACAGATAAAAAAAAAAAATCTGGATCCTTTGATGTTAATAAGTTCAAAAGAACAGCGTTTATTTGAAATAGAAAAGTCTTTATTTCAAATTAATCAAATTAATTTGTCCTTTCTGAATAAAAGTATTTATTTCTATTTAAAAAACGGTTGTGTACAGTATGCTTGTTTTAAATATGTTCTAAGTGTTTATATAAGGAGATTAGCAGATTTCTGAACACACTGTAACAGCTGATTTTGGTACATTTAGCCTACATGCATGATTTTCATTTGGAATACAACTATTCATAATTGAAAATTTGTGTGTATATTTGCTCAGAAAATATTAATGTTATGGGTTGACTATGCAAAAACCCACTTTAGCTCGATTAGAACTGCTCGTTGACACACTGGGTGCTGTGCATCATCATTTTTGTAGTTACTGTACATTAGCATTGATGAAAAAGCTTCCCTGGTGCATGCAAAGTGCTTTATGTGTGTGGAAAAAGCAAATGCAAAAGTAAAAAAATATATATATATATAATCCTAGCTGAGCGCTGCACCATAGGTTAATGTGGTAATATCGCTTAACCTCAGTAAACCATTACATTTAATGTTTGGGCTGGCTTCACACTCTGTTAAAGAATACTTAGCATTAACTCTGTCTTCTGTAATGCAGTCCATTGACTTTGATGAATCTTTTTAATATCAGTTTAATACCCGTTCTCGTAGAATCAGAGTGTAGGCGCTGAACAAATGCGTGGTGAAAGTCACTGTGTAATTATGATTGATTCCATATGACATTTGAATCCTTTAGCGGAAACACTGTTTAGCCACATCAATAGGTCAATGGCTAGTTGAAGAAAGACACGGTCGGTCCAAATGAAAAGCTTCTTAGAGACCAAAACATCCCTAAACCGGTTTGCAAAGCCCCCATAATTCCTCTCAGTGCAGTGAAACGGCGACTGTGACGGTTAGAAACACAACAGGACCGTGGATCTCGTACGGCCCAGTTCCACTATTAGAAAAGGGATTCGGTCATTTATCAAAAGTTTCCAGTCTGCAGACGACACCAGCGAGGAGTAAACGGTTCGAGGCTCACCACAGTGCTTTTTCTGCAGTAGATTCAGCAGCATCGCATTTCTTGACATTCATCAAAAATTAATACAACGGCGGCGCCGTTGTTTGCGATATCAGGGTCAGCGTCCATGCTCTCATTTACCTTTGAAATGTGCTTCTGTTTACCATGACGGCCTCGTCCACTGAGTTACGTGCGCTGTCGTATTCTCTACATTTCATTTCTTCGTGCAGGTCAGTCAAGGTTTCGGGAGCAGTGAGACTTGTCGTATCAGCCAGGCTTTGTAAATAAAGAACGACTGGGCCCAGTGGATAAAAGATAAAACAAACTCTTTGATGAAAAATGATTTCTCGTCTGGTGGTTGTAATGTGAAATGCTGAGCGTTCTGTGTGTTTTATTTAAACCTGAGGCCGGATGCAGACGCTGAATCAAAGTGTTCCTCCAGTTTCCTTGAATGCATGCAGACCCTCATTTGTGAAGTGAAACTTTTGACTCCCACAAGCCTGATGTGTGTGGCGAGGGCCACTGACTCTGCTGGAGAGAGCCCTTCCTTACACTTTAGATATAATTATTCCATCAATTTGACAAGCCCAGAGGGTCCGGGGTATATTTAGGTTTCTTTCTGATTGCCGAGGCACTGGTTTTCTCACCAGCACATGGGTAATTAAGGGGCAATTTTCTTTAATTGACATATTCAAATTAATTATGGATTGGAAACATGTAATAACTTCTGGCTGGCGATGCAAAGTGGACAGCATCAACTTTTTGCTTTTTTACCGAGTCATTTTGAATTGGAATATGCAAGAAGATATGCAAAATGCTCTTTAAGTACAATCAATCAGATATTATATCATATTTAGTTAATACAATTATAATAAATATAGTAAAATTGTCCATCCATCCTGCAAAAATGCTGTTTAATGAGTCAAATAAATATTATATCTAGTAAATAAATTCATAATGGATATAATAAGCCTATGTATATCATCTCATCTTATCTATCTATCTATCTATCTATCTATCTATCTATCTATCTATCTATCTATCTATCTATCTATCTATCTATCTATCTATCTATCTATCTATCTATCTATCCATCTATCCATCTGTCCATCTATCGACAGTCAATTAAATATCATATAATATTTTGTAAATAAAATCTAATAAAATTGTCCATCCATCCATCATGCAAAAATGCTGTTTAAAAGCAGTCAATTAAATATTATATAATAATAAATATAATAAAACTATATATAAAAGATTTTATAAAACACACAGGATTTCCTCAGACTTACATACGAAACAAGGAAAAGCTTTTCTGATAATCTGACAGTTTCATTCTGTCAGCGTTGGATGATTCTTTGCTCTTCTCCTGTCTATCACGTCTGGCTTTTAATGCCGTTATCTCTCCTAACAGCGGCGGATCTATGGCTTTTGCCACAGGAGGGTGAGGAAGAATTGATGGGTGTGATGTTAAAGCCCTGACACTTTTAGGCATTCAACAAGACATTAGTCAGGCAGTGAACTCACCCCAGACTGCCATCATCACTTCTTCTTAGAGCCCATTTCTATGGAGTGGAGTGGAGCTGATCTGGAAAACAGTGCTCTGCCTCAGCAGATCTTACACTGACACACATCACTGTCGACTTCTGCTACCAGCCTACACATCCGAGAGTTTCTGAGCATGGAAAACTGCAGCATTAGTGTTGGGAATGATCAATGACACCTTATTTTGTCCTCATGCTCTTTCCTTTTATTTCACGTCTTCTCTTTCTGTGCTTTTTATTAGCATAATGAACATTAGGATAACACACTAGAAGAATGCCAGTTAATTTATGGTGAATCAATAACTTAATTCATATTCCTTGCATGCAGGCTGTGTGATTTACTGTAAAATATGGACATCCTTGTGCTAAAGTTAAAATCTGCTGTTTTTAGGGACTGACCACATGCTTACTAATGAAAACACAATTCATCCATCCATCCATCATCCTGATCTATCCATCCATCCATACATACATACATACATACATACATACATACATACATACATAATGCTGTGACAGTCTAACTATTATGATAAACTTATGACAAATATAATAAAATCGTCTGTGTAATCTACACATTTATATATATATTGTTTACCCCTAAAATACAATGGTATTAAATTGAAATAAAACTACAACAAATTAGTAAAACAACAATTACAATAAAATACACACAGAGAGAAGATGTGAGATAAAAGGAAAGAGCATGAAGACAAAATAAGATTTACATGATTTACAGAAATGATTAGATTTATTAACACTGTATATATACACTCACCTAAAGGATTATTAGGAACACCTGTTCAATTTCTCATTAATGCAATTATCTAATCATCCAATCACATGGCAGTTGCTTCAATGCATTTAGGGGTGTGGTCCTGGTCAAGACAATCTCCTGAACTCCAAACTGAATGTCAGAATGGGAAAAAAAGGTGATTTAAGCCATTTTGAGCGTGGCATGGTTGTTGGTGCCAGACGGGCCGGTCTGAGGATTTCACAATCTGCTCAGTTACTGGGATTTTCACGCACAACCATTTCTAGGGTTTACAAAGAATGGTGTGAAAAGGGAAAAACATCCAGTATGCGGCAGTCATGTGGGCGAAAATGCCTTGTTGATGCTAGAGGTCAGAGGAGAATGGGCCGACTGATTCAAGCTGATAGAAGAGCAACTTTGACTGAAATAACCACTCGTTACAACCGAGGTATGCAGCAAAGCATTTGTGAAGCCACAACACACACAACCTTGAGGCGGATGGGCTACAACAGCAGAAGACCCCACCAGGTACCACTCATCTCCACTACAAATAGGAAAAAGAGGCTACAATTTGCACGAGCTCACCAAAATTGGACAGTTGAAGACTGGAAAAATGTTGCCTGGTCTGATGAGTCTCCATTTCTGTTGAGACATTCAGATGGTAGAGTCAGAATTTGGCGTAAACAGAATGAGAACATGGATCCATCATGCCTTGTTACCACTGGTGGTGGTGGTGTAATGGTGTGGGGGATGTTTTCTTGGCACACTTTAGGCCCCTTAGTGCCAATTGGGCATTGTTTAAATGCCACGGCCTACCTGAGCATTGTTTCTGACCATGTCCATCCCTTTATGACCACCATGTACCCATCCTCTGATGGCTACTTCCAGCAGGATAATGCACCATGTCACAAAGCTCGAATCATTTCAAATTGGTTTCTTGAACATGACAATGAGTTCACTGTACTAAAATGGCCCCCACAGTCACCAGATCTCAACCCAATAGAGCATCTTTGGGATGTGATGGAACGGGAGCTTCGTGCCCTGGATGTGCATCCCACAAATCTCCATCAACTTCAAGATGCTATCCTATCAATATGGGCCAACATTTCTAAAGAATGCTTTCAGCACCTTGTTGAATCAATGCCACGTAGAATTAAGGCAGTTCTGAAGGC
Organism: Leuciscus leuciscus; assembly: GCF_965113295.1. Lineage (NCBI taxonomy): Eukaryota > Metazoa > Chordata > Actinopteri > Cypriniformes > Leuciscidae > Leuciscus > Leuciscus leuciscus. The sequence goes on from NC_138736.1 coordinate 3,454,899, forward strand.
GAAAGGGGGTCAAACACAGTATTAGTATGGTGTTCCTAATAATCCTTTAGGTGAGTGTATATTTATTTATTTATTTATTTGTAATTAATAAAACATAAATGACTCCCACAGTGCACACTGAGCATCTGTGTGAGCAAGTTTGGCGTGTTGAGCCTCAGTCTTCTGCTAATGGGTCAGAATGGCAGGTGTGACAGAGCTGATGCCCTCCATCATGCACGTGTCCCCCAGATATGATGGATAAGAGCCTGCGGGGCCCGGAGCTCAGCGGTGCTTCTGACGGGTGCTCTCATTGCTCTCGCACAGCAGTACATGCACAGAGCGGGGTGGCGGGCCACAGGGACTCACGAAATACAAAAAATAACAAGCTGAGAAACTCTCCAATACCTTGAAGGCGAGCTGTGCTCGTGACTTAATGAAGTGTGCAAATGAGGTCACTTTTCTAGTCCTAAGAAAAACCCATCTTGAGCCTCAGGCCTGGATTGATGCATTGCATCTCTTCAAATTACCATGAGCCCTTTTTAAAGCAGATGTTTCTGTATCTCATTGCTGAATGCCCTTGCAACTTGCTTTGGACAGAAAAAGTAAGGGTGATACTTTGAAGACTGGCATTGACTGATCTTTTACTTTTATTTCTTATCGGTGTCTTTTGATAAGCATAAAGGTACAACTCTGTGAGTGTTTTGTTGAGTTATGACTAAACTTATATCTGATATTAAAACAATCCAAATTCTCAGTTTTCATTGTTGGCATATTTACTGCATTTAGCAATATATATTTTTTTTGCTCGAACATGAAATATTGCTCTTTAAATTCATTACATTTTATTTTTTATTAATAAATGTTATTTTATTATATTATTTACTGTATATTATATATAAATGGGTCATACCTTATGTATTTATTTATTCATGTTTTATTTTATTTTATTCATTTCATTAGTTTATTATTATTATTTCATAATTATTATTATTTAAAATAGTTTTTTATTATTGTTTTTATATATATTTTATTATTTTATATATATATATATATATATATATATATATATATATATATATAATTATTATTATTATTATTATTATATTTTTTTTTTTCATTTTAGATAATCAATGTTCGAAATCACATCTAAACTGAGAAGGGTCATAGCACTTGCATATTGTTGTCCTACTGTTAGTTTAACTGCTTCTATTGTTCTCATTTGCAAGTCGCTTTGGATAAAAGCGTCTGCTAAATGAATAAATGTAAATGTACTGTCTGAGTAGGTAGCCTACTACATTTGGCATATTTACTGCATTTAGCAATAGATCTTTTTTGCTCAAACATGAATTATTGCTCTGTAAATTCATATAATTTTATTTTATATTAATACATTTTCTTTTAATTATATTATATATAAATGGCTCATACTTTATGTATTTATTTATTCATGTTTTTATTTTATTTTATTATTATTTTTCTTAATTTTTTCGTTTCTTTTATTATTATTTTGGAATATTATTTAAAAATATATTTTTTTTTATTTTTTTATTTTTTTATTATTAATTTTAGATAATTGGTGTGTTCGAAATCACATACTGTCTGAGAAGGTACTACATTTGAATTTACGTCACGGCCGTTAAAAAAGTATGTTCTATGACTATAGTATAAATGAAATACAGATGTACTACATCCGCCATGTTGGTTCTGTCAGATCTACCAGCGTCAGTTTTGTCGCTTCACGGTCATTCATAAATCCCGTGGCCTCATGGGATAATAAAGTGTCTATCGAATGCACATTTGAGGATCTCGGTGGAGGCAGTAGGTCATTCGGGTACTTTACCCCTCCTGCTTCTCGAACACACTACTCTTTTGGCGTACTGTTTTTATCATATATGGGAAGAACTTGATTTTGGATGCAGCAAATGCTTATAGGTTGTATATTTTCTGTCGGGTCCAGTATAGTTGGCACTGCCCCATTCTTCACTGACAGCCTCTTTGCAGGTTCACAAAAAACATATGTGCTGAAATGCACTGCACAAACTGTTCAGGTTGGACTGAAATGATCAGAGTACATGCTAAAAATAAACCTCTCTGAGTCAAAAACAACACAACGTTTAACCAACTTCTAGATTGTTAACTTTCAGTGTTTTGTAATAATAGAATGTTTTAATTCTTGCACCAGCCCGGCCCAAGCTTTTGGACATTGATGTCGTCATTTGTTCTGTATATTTATGTCTTTGGATTGAGTCTTGGTTTCAGCTTAATGTCAACAGATGGTCTTTTTGGTCCTGAGAGGGTGTTTTCAGTTTTGAAACTTATATGTGTTCATACAGTATATCAAGCTATTTTATTTCAACAGGGAATTTCTATTTTTAAAAGGACCCTTTTAAGTTTACAGATAAAAATGTAGCTTAGGAAGGTTCAATCCAAGCGTATACTGTAGAGTTACAATGAGTCTAAATTGTTTTCTTTTATCTAGCGCTCCAGGGAGAGCAATTACTGTATGCTGATTGAGTTTGGATTAAAAATGTTGGCTAAATGATCATGTAACTAATCATATAGTGCTTCTAATATTGCTGAGGCTAATGTACCGCTCTCATGTACAGTTCAAACTTACTGGTATATGGAGACTGGCAAACAACACACATTAACACTGTTTATGAATTCTAATTGAATGCGCATAGATCATTCCCCAAACGTCCAGTTTCATTGAGCCAATCTGATATTTAAGGCCCTTAACTGGATTTTAATTTGGTGTGTTGAAGGAGGGAGGGAGAAGAAGGTTAGTCTCTTGTACTCGAAGCAGATGAGAAATGTGGATTTGATGAGGTGCAGTCATGATTCATTCTCTGGTGGATTTTCCACCATCTCCTTCTCTTTCCCGATCCTGTCATTGAGAGACTGCGATGAGTCAAGGTTATATGCTTATATGCCTATGACTATATGATTTATTGCCCTTTCCTCTGTTCAGATGGGTGTGGATCTGCAGGACTAATGAGGACGGAGTTACACTATCTAATTAGTGCTTGAGAGCATGAAGTGGCTAAAAACTTGAATGAATGACTTTGTTGAGTATTTCCTTAACTCAACTTTTTGGCTATTTATAATGTTCAGGTCTATCTATCTATCTATCTATCCATCCATCCATCCATCCATCCATCGGATTGGACCGTTATGTCTGAAGGTTTGGTTTAGATGATGGTGAGATGAAAATTAGTGGTGAATGCAATCCCTTGAAACTTCTTTGTTTACTATTGTATCTAATTGTCGTGTGTGTGTGTGTGTGTGTGTGTGTGTGTGTGTGTGTGTGTGTGTGTCTGAATGGGTACCACTTTGATCAATTTATTGCATTTATAATCCATGATTTAGAAGGCATGTGTGTGTGTGTGTGCGGGTTAGTGCGTGTGCGTGAGTGTGTGTGTGTGTGTGTGTGAGGGTTAGTGCGTGCGTGCGTGCGTGCGTGTGTGTGTGTGTGTGTGTGTGTGTGTGTGTGTGTGTGTGTGTGTGTGTGTGTGTGTGTGTGTGTGTGTGTGAGGGTTAGTGCGTGCGTGTGTGTGTGTGTGTGCACGCGCAGGTTTGGCTATATTTATGAGGTCCAATTGTCCTCACTTATATATAATTACTATATGGAATATATCCTCACTAGTTAAATTTTTTTCAAAATATGTTTTTATTTAAATCTAGTGTTTTGCACATGTTTCTGTGTTTGGTTGGTTTAGGGTTAGGCGATAGAACATCTTTAAAGGGTTAGTTCACCCAAAAATGAAAAAAATTAAAAAAACAAATAACGACTTTATTCAACTATTGATGTTCTTCTGTGTTTCTCTGAGTGAGTTCACGTAGTGTAACAGCGCAGCGCTTCTGGGTTGTATGTCAGAACGGAGGCTCACTATTGGCTGAATCTGGTCATGTGTGTGATGCTGGCCAATCATGAGCCTACGTTCTGACGTACAACCCAGAAGCGCTGCGTTGTTACACTACGTGAACTCACTCAGAGGAACACAGAAGAACATCAATCACAGAAGAAAATGAATAGTTGAATAAAGTCGTTATTTTTGTTTGTTTTTTTGCACACAAAAAGTATTCTCGTCACTTGATAAACTTAAGGTTGAGTTAGTCACCTGGACTATTTTAACATTGCCTTTACTAACTTTTCTGGGTCAGCAAGTTTCGATCCCATAGAAGCCGTGATCCAGCTCTCAGATTTAATCAAAAATATCTTAATTTGTGTTCCGAAGATGAACGAAAGTCTTACGGGGTTGGAACAACATGAGGGTGAGTAATTACTGAAAGAATTTTCATTTTTTGGTGAACTAACCCTTTAACCTGATGTAAAATCAGTGGAAGTTGATGCAATGTCCTCACTAATATAGTGAAACGTGTGCGTGTGTGTGTGTGTGTGTGTGTGTGTGTGTGTGTGTGTGTGTGTGTGTGTGTGTGTGTGTGTGTGTGTGTGTGTGTGTGTGTGTGTGTGTGTGTGTGTGTGTGTGTGTGTGTGCGTGTGTGTGCGTGTGTGTGTTGTGTTTCAGGCACATGGGAAGTGGAGAGAGAGAGGGAATGAATGTCTGCACACTTCTAAGAATGAGCTTTGACTGGATGTTTAGCCTGTAGATGGCAGGAGTGTCCTTCTGCAGTGCAATCACCCAGTCTTAGATCTCACATTCACTGACAAATATCTTACAAAGATGCCTTTCGTAGGAAATAATTATGATGATAATACTAACGCTAGGCTGGTAGAGTAAACCAAGATTATGTCGGCCTCAAGATTTTCAATAAAATAGTTAGTTACACAAGGACCCAAGAGCTCAATAAAATTAAATGATGAACACCTCTACATAATATTGGATTGAATTAAACATGGAATAGTTTAACAGCAGCCTTTAGATGGTGAATGTCTTCCCATCATAATATTATTATGTAAACATTTAAGCAGTAAACTCATCCGTGTATATGTGTGTGGCCAATGGATTCTTTGATGAGAATACATTAAAATATTAAGCTAATTTTACATTTAAAAAACAAAAAACAATAAGCCATGCAAATGTTATATTTGCATATGTATGCACTACTGCCAAATACCTTTTTTTAAATCTTTGCTGGGGGGAAAGCATCTTAAACAAGCCTAAGCTGGTTTTCATCTAATTCAAATGCTTAAAACATCTTTAAAAACCATCCAATAGACCAGCTTGCCCATATTAGGAGCTCAGAGTTTTCCCCCCATCACAGCAGCTGTGTCCCATTCATTCACTCATAAATGTATCTCGACACTAAATGTTTTATTTGAGCAATTATGAAAGAGTGAGATCACACAGTTAAGCCACTGAATAGCAGTGAATAGGAGTCGGTGAGCGAGATCACAGCGCACAGAGTTTGGCCCCTTTTGGCGAGATGGTTGAGTCCTCGTCAAGGTTGCTGTGGGATCCCAGCATCACCGTTCACTTCGAGCCACACCGCGATCCGCTCCGCTTCTGGCTGAGGGAGAGAACAACTACCTTCATGTGAACATGAGCATAGATGACACAGAGGGGCACAGCGTCACATCCACGGGATTCCTGACCGTTTTCAAGAGAGGATGTATTAGATGTGGTCCGGTGGACTCCCAAGCAAAGAAAATAATGGGGATTAAAACTGGAGTTACATTTTGGAATCTGATATTTTTTATGATGGTCACATGCGTGCGAGGTAAGTCGACAGTCTCGAGGAGTTATTCGAAGGTTTTGCATCAGTGTTTATGGATGGGAACGAGCTTGGAGTGGATGTAGAGAGAGGAGAGCCAAGCGTGCAGCAGAATGCTTGAGAATAAAAGCGCGTTTACTCAATGCAGGCATTGAGCGAGGACTCAATAAATATTCTTGCAGTATGCTCGAGCGGAGACGTGAGTTGCTTGTGGCCATTAAATGATGGATCACAAAGTAATATATGGGGCGTAGAGCTGATTTAGATATGCATACAGGGTGGTTTCATATAAGCACTGTTAGGAAACAGCAAATTATGGGGAATCTCAAATTAACGCGTGTAATTTTCGGGTAACGCAGCTCGATTGGTCGGGAATGGAAATAGAATCACGATTCCTTTTGGTATAGTAGATATACAGCCAAACAAAATGCACCATTAACACGTCTATAAGTAGTCAAGAACTGGCTGGATAACGCGTGACACGAAGATTTCGACCTTACACTTGTCAATCTCGCGATGGGATTGACGCGTCTGGACGTCTATTGATCAGCCTTGATTTCGGGGGATTTAACTGTTGCACGGCGTCTCCATATACATGATACATGGTCGCATATAGGTTTGAAACACCCTTTCAATGGATTTATTTGGAGGAGGCTTGGTGTGAGCTCTCATCTATCTCTGTGGGAAATGAAATATATAGGGCTTTTAGAAAATAAGTTTTAGAAACCTGCAGAATGTTTTATCTTAGGTTTCTGGTTTCGAAAAAAAAAAAAAACATTTGCAGTTTGATTGAATTTAGTAGGGTGGAGGCAAAGCCCTGGGCAGCACTTCTGCCTGATGTGTCTTGGTCATTACCACCTGCCTAGCATTTTAATTTGCATCAGAGCTGATTCATCTGATGCTAAACGGCTTGTAGGAACAGGACCGCCACGTTATAAATAATAAATCAAATTAACTCATTATTTTATAGATTTGAACAACAGTTTGATTATTTTTCGATATACTTACTATATCTAATGCTTTAGCGCATCAAGTATGACGTCACGCGGAGTGAAATGGTACTGAAATGGGCTTGATGTGTTTCCTAGTTGGAGAGATACGGACAAACAGCAGTGGGCTACCAGTGGCCGTAAAGTGTGCGAGATGCAGTCTTGTTTGCTGATAACCCGTCGCGTGGTGGCAGTGTGACGAGATCCCGAGGATAATTAATGCGATCTAGACCTCATATCACTGCCTTACTGCGCGAGAGAGAGAGAGAGAGAGAGAGAGAGAGAGAGAGAGAGAGAGAGAGAGAGAGAGAGAGCGCTATCCAGTGAGTCATTATGACGTACAGTTGTTTGATGTACTTAAATAAATAAATAAATACATACATAAACGTATGGCACGAAGACACATTAGACCTTAATTAATAAATAAGAAACATCTAGAGCCTAAGATGGTTTGCTGGTGGTTTAAGATGGTCTTGCTGATAGCCTGTCCAAACTGGTTGGCGTGCCTAAACTCCCTTTTAAACCAGCAAACGAGTCCAAGACCATTTTACACTGGTTTAAGCATGGTTTCCACCCAGCAGGGATGTGCACAGATATATGCTTCATGGTTTCACATCAGCAGGCCTTAGGACTAAACTTAATTATGAACATATATTTCTACTGATGCTGAATTAAAAACTCACTGACCTAAACCCCAGTTGCTCCACAGGAGTCCAGGTGGTAGATTCATATAAATGTAATCTCTACTCATTCTTCATTGTAAAAAAAAAAAAATGTAATGAATTATCACAACATGATATATGGGACATTACGGTTGAAGATAGATCATGCATGGGCCATATCTAGTAGATAAATTCTGTACAGACGATTTTTTGCTTTTTAAGATCTACCAACGATATCCTAAAATTTTAGTTTGCAGCTTAAACAACACGACGATGAAATCGAAGGAAAAAACGGACTAACTGTCGAATAATGGAAGCATATGTTCTCATTAACAGAGTCTTGTTTAAGTCTTGTTTATTTCCATAAGTTATGCCATAAATAATTTCAGAAAACAGCAGTGCTCTTTCAGTTTGTTTATTCTGAAAGTCTGCTTAATAAATCAGAATTTATTGGGGAAAACTAATATACGAGTCTAAGGCTGCTGTGATGTCAACCTGCCTAGTTTGCTTGGCTTTTCGATCTCACTCATTTCGAATTAGTTGCCATAAACTGACCACAGATCAGCAGCTAGAAGCCAAACGTCTACTCAGTGGTTAACATACGGACAAGTCCTGAGGGGACAGATTAATAGCTGGAAGAGGCATCATACTTGGGAGCAGTGCCCTATCTTACAAGTGTAAAATCCAGCATGTTACAGTTCGCCGCTGTGTAACACTGCCTCTTCTCTGGCTCGCCTCAATGAGGCTTTTAATCTCCATGAGCAAAGCGTGGCTGTTGAAGAGCCAGGTGCAGAGCAGGGTCATTAAAGTCCCCAGATGTCTGCAGTCTCATAGATTTTAGGAACTACAAAAAGCATGGTTTAAGGTTGTTTGTGTGAGTATATGCACCGCTTGCAGGATGATTTCTTGCATGTGTGAGGCTTGTTGTGTAACATTACTGTAGCGTCTCCCGTCAGTTGACAAATGGCTCACTGCCCTCAGGTTAGAATTAAGTCTCTAGGGAAATTGAGCAACCTTGATAAAATGGATCCAATTAGATGGTTTCTGTTTGTCAGTGGACATGTGAAATGAACATAACGGGTCATGAATACCTCATCTGAAGGGAATCAGTCGAGATCCGTGCTTCTGCTGCAGACCGTACTGTTGCTACCTGGATATGCATCACCTTTTCTCGAATCGATCAGGAGTTCGAGTGAATCTCTCACAGTAACCAAGCGTTGCATGAACAGTGGATCACCCATCTGTTCTTCTCCTTAATAGCTCCTGGTGATCAGCGTTGCATTAGTCATAAACAAATACTCACACCTACTTTGGTCTCTTGACTACATTTGAAGTGTTAAACAGCTTGCAGTACAAAAAAAACAAAACACAATGACATTGACATTGACAGATGGATGGCTTTTCAGAAGGGATGATGTTTTAAGAGAAAGGTCTCATAAAAACCTGTGATGTTTGGTTTTGTGGTTATTTAAAGAAAAACTAAATATGCAGTGTAAGCAGGGTCTAAAAACTAATATTTTACCAAACCTTGGTAAAAATGGACTGCATTTCGTGAGCTTAGAATTATAAGGTTCTATCTCCATTTTGGTCGAAATTGAGTTTTTGACATAATCTGATCCATTAGGTGTTTATTAATGCCTGTGTGGTGTTATTTTTGTAAAAAAATATTTTGTTAGTAGTTATTAATCAAATAAAAAGGTTCCATCTCTCCATTGCCAGTTGGGATTTAAAAACTTTGAAGCTCAATATCTCAGAACTACCCTAAACGGAGATAGAACCTTATAATTCTAAGCTCACGATTTATATAGCGCTTTCACAGACCTATGGCCACCAAAGCACTTTACATAGCCTCACATTCACCCATTCACTCAACCTTGCCTGTAACATGGTGAGTGCATACAGACCATAAATATTTATTGCTCTAATTAAATAATAATAAAATCAATAAACATGATGCCAAACCTGCTAATGTTGAATTAATGTTGAATCAAACGATTCTGGAATCACGATTCAAGTGAATCATTGAATCATTCACTGAACCAGTAGGGTAGGACATTTTTATTTTTTAGAAACACTTTTTGTTATACTGGTTGTAACTCTCTTCACATCCTGATAGCATTCAATAATATAAGTGATCTAAATATTAATATTAATATGCTTGTTTGGATCAACCGTAACAGTTTGTTATTGTTAGCCTCTTTAAAATATTGCCTACCCTACCCTGCCTTTAAATGCTGGTTATTCATTTTGGTGACTTAATGTGAGGAATAAAAAATATGGAATGTTGCATTTCCTTGTAAAAATTACCAGCTATTGCCTTGCTAGTTTTTTTTCTTGCATTTGATGCTTGGTGGTGTGCATGGTGTAAGAGTGTTTACAAGCATATACCCAGCCTCATTTTGCTTTTTAATTATTGTGTGTCTAGAGAAAAAACCTGAAATCCCCAAAGATCACACTGCAGAAAAACATAATTTTGGGGTACACCATTAAGGAAATTCAGATTCAAGCCAATCACACCGAATTCCCATGTATTTCATTAGTGAATTATGCATGGGATTGTCAGACGATGTTAATGTTACCCAACTACCAAAAAAATGTGTTCTAGAAAGGTTTTGTGAACGTCTCCGATTATGCTCTCTGAACATTCAAAACGTCCAGCTTTTTAGACGTTTTAATTTAAAACAAATTCTTGATTATGCAAACATTCCATTTCATCAATTTGCAAACAATATAGGAATGTTACTTTTGAAGGTCCTCTCAACATTTTGAAAATATTTTAAAAACTGTTAGACAAACATAAAAAAAAGTTCTATCAACGTTACTGAAATAATGTTAGCCAGAACGTTAGCCAAATTTCTGAGAATGTTCCCTGTTAGCTGGGTATTTATCACATGAGCGTGCCATTGCAAAAATGAGTGTGCACATCCAATGCATACTCTCTCTCTCTCTCTCTCTCTCTATATATATATAGTCCCATTATTCCATCTACATACCAGCAGCACTCATGCCAGGCAGCTTCCACGGTGGTCTTGTATCCTCAGTGTAGGTTATTAGGGGCCAGCAGGGGGCACTAACAATTTCATTAGTGTGATCTATGGTCTCGATTACCACCTTTTCAGCCATAGCTTGTTATAAAGTGTCAAGGAAGAGAATAACAAAAGGCTCTGTCCACAAACTAGATGATGTTCAGAGGACTGACACACAATGCTAGGCTACATGAGTGATGGCTGAGTCGCGACCTCATTACATGTAAAGGGCTTTGAGTGCATGAAGTACTTCACAAGTACACACAAGCGCACAGTGATTCATACAATGATTTTATTTTGACCCCGAAGAACTGATTTTCTTTAACAGAGGCTATTAAACGGTGTATAAAAGCAGTCTCGCTGTCTCTCAGCAAGGACTGAATCAATTTCTGTGTGTTGATCCAGTGCAACATTTTATTTATTTTTTTAAATGAAGCACTGTTGCAGCATATACAGCCACACTGAGGCATTTCCGATGACCTTAGAAGAGTGTAAGGCTTCCAGGGAGACAGCTGTGTTGGAAACATGGTCTGATTGGAGCCCTGTGTCTGTCATGAAGGCTCAGGTGCAGAGGTGTGGAGCTGTCTATTTTAGCAACTCATTCTCAACACTACCTGTTGTGACAGAGTTGCTCAGTCCATACACACCTATCAACATTCACAAACACGTTTACAAACTGCTAGTGCAGCCGCAGTGTAAAAAAAGAGAAAAGCTGTGTTTGTTTTCATCATGCTGGAATACATCTGTCCTACTGCAGTATTCAGCAGATTCTGGCTTTTCAGAGGTTTAAGGAACGCTGTATTCAACAGTGGACCGTCTTTTTACTCTGTTTATATACTCAGAACACTATCAAAGTATCTTCATTTTGGGAAACTTTTACTTTACTACATTCAAAACCATTATAGGTTTATCAGGGTTGTGCCCCATTCAGAATTTAATTGTGAATGATTTTTGTATTTCAATTAAATTCCTGAATTTGAATTAAATTTGACCTCAGTTCAAATTAAGTTTATGCTCAAACAGGATGCAGATATGCAATATGAAGTTGAATGTAAGGAAAAGTCAGATAGCAGACTTTGATGTTAGCTTGACAGAGCCTTGTTTGAAAGTTAAAATTGTTCAAAAAGTGTAATAGGCCAAACAAAATGATTAGATGGATGGATGGATGGATGGATGGATGGATGGATGAACAGATAGATAGATAGATAGATAGATAGATAGATAGATAGATAGATAGATAGATAGATAGATAGATAGATAGATAGATAGATAGATAGATAGATAGATAGATAGATAGACAGACAGATAGATAGATAGATAGATAGATAGATAGATAGATAGATAGATAGATAGATAGATAGATAGATAGATAGATAGATAGATAGATAGATAGACATTTAAAAACAATACTTTTACTGGAGTAATATTTGACCAGGGTACTGTAGTTGTTCTTTAACTAAATGTCAACCACTGGCTATATTCAAAAGCAATGGGTTGAATACCGTAATTAGATCCAATAAATCCATGTTTATGTTTCTGTACAGTGCTATTTTTACCAGAAGACTGGCACATTTCCTAGAGATGTTGGACCTAGACCTCTGCCCTCCATGAAGACAGTACAGAGCCAGACTTTTTTTGGGTCAACTTCTGTGAATGAAGAAATTACATCAAAGTCTATTCTGAAGTGCATTTGGCTTGACAGAGAGGAGTCACATGTCCCTCGACGACAGCCAATGGCAATGATTCAGGGGAGGCGTTACACGATTGACCTTTTGCCTTGTGAATTCGCGAGCAGGTCGCATGCGCCTTGGCTTTCTCGTTCGATTCTTTCCGCCTCATTGTTCTCAGCCGAGATGCGTTTAGTACAGTCAGTGAGATATTTGCAGCCTCATTGTTTCACAAGCGAGGCTTGTTTGTGACCGGCGCTCACGGTGGGCCTCTTGTTTGAGGGGAAAATGGTTGTCAGTACGATCTGGGATCCCTGGAATCGAGGCTGCCTCATGCCGAGCTTCTCTGCCAATTTCCTCAAAGCTCATTTACTCTTTTCTCCCTCCAGTTCCCCGCACATATGTTGTTTCCCTTTCATAGACAGCAGATATAAATAATATCTCTTTTGAGTTCGCCTCAAATACCTCAGGAGTGATATTTTTGCAGCGGCCGTTAATTGAAGAAGAAAGACACGGCTACCTGTCGTAGAGGACACATCTGGGCGAAGATCTGGATGAGGTGACCCCTTTGACCTTTCGTTCCTGGGCTTCTGGCTACAGTGGAGGATGCAGCTGCTTGCCATGGTGTCATTATAGATGATTCCATAAAATAATAAACCCATTTTTTCACTGCACTGATAATAATATCATAGTGCTTGTGACTATGACAAAGAGTCAACAGAATGTTGATGCTTTTCTACATTTAAAATAATAGATGCCCCCAAGCGAACTGTAATTCTTAGAAATATATCTCGTACTGTCTTATTTAATGAAGCATAAAGAGTTTTTAGCTTCCCCGCTGAACGGGTTGCTTTATAGCATTGTTATTTTTAGTTTTAAGGTGCCATTCAGCTGAGCTGTACCACCACAATAACCTATTTAAACTTGTGCGAAACTAACCGAGTTCATTATATAAGGCTTTTCTACTCTGTTCCGGCTCAAATGTCGCTGAATCACGACGCCCCCATAAGTTCATCAGATAACCCAATCTCAGAGCACAATCTAATTAAAATGGCAAACATTTTAAATTAGTACGTGCTTTTTTAGGAGCGTGTCCATGCAGTTTGAGATATGCAAAATGCAACTTCATCAGTTTTTACCTGGGTCAAAGTCACCTTGAGACAATTTGTTCTAGTCCAGCAAGATTTAAAACAAAATTCTGAGTTACGGCCCTTCACTTTACATGGTTGATTGTGCGTGCCGTGAATGTTGATATTAATCATGCTTATCATAATTAAGATTCATCATCACTGCGCATATTTGGGACTGGTCAAGAGTTAATTCTCACCTAGAATGCTTAATTGCCATCAATGTCACATGGTCTGCCTCACATGCTTTAACAATGGTTCATGGCAGGAGGATAGTTTTAAAACGAGGTGGCCTTATAAAATATTACTTTGATCGAATGGGGACTTTTTATAGTCTGCATTGTTGTGAAAAGCTTGGCTTCATGACTTGAACGGTGTGAAACGAGAATGACTTTGTTCCAGCTGTTAGCTGTTTCCCTCAGTACCTGCAGAGAGCTGCAAATCTAAAGCTGGAAAAGTTTTGGGAGCACTTTCACTCCACAGAGGAAAGAACAAGCTCTTGTTTCAACAGAATTTATGTGCTTCAATAGGCCGAGTTGGACTGGCTAAGGGAGAGAGTTATAATGACTGTGTTTAATTGCACTATGATTTATTATTGTTGTCTGGCTAAGCTAGCATGCACAAAGCTACTGTGGCATTATTTAAGTGAGGTTTCATAATTAATTTTATTATTGGTCTTGTTAAAAGGTTTAATGGACTTTTAGTGCTTTAATTACTCTGTGGCTGTGTGTTTGAGAACACACCAGAATACATGTGTCTCAACCATGAGGTCGATCAATAGCTAGTAAGGGTTGTGTTGTAATTATGATGTCAGCACCAGGTTTCTTCGAGACACATCTGTCCGCAGAGCCACAGAGCCAGATGTTGAGTCTTGGCCAGTGTCAAGATGCAGAAACTTAACACATACATTCAATTTATATATTCCAACACTGTCAACTGTCTAGTATTGGGTAAACGAAAACTTGTGTTTTACTGGTTAGATACGTTTCCCATTAATGTTATTTAAATGTATGTTTTTTGTTGTCATGCTTTATTGAATTTAATAAAGTCCAGTCCCAAGACCTATTTTTACAGTGCATGAGCATGTGACGTCAAAGGCATCCGACAGGAAAAAAGTCAATTTCACGCCTTTTAAAGCCCTTTAGAAAAAACCTGTCACTCGTAAAGCATCTACTATATCAAAAAATACACGACTGATATAGATTTGTTGCAAAAAAAGTATTTATTTAGAGTGAATATATTTAAAATGCAAACATTTATAGAATGCTTCACATTCCTATATTCTACGCGTGAAGCTTGTCACATGACACTTCATAGGCGCTGTATTCAAAATATTATTAAAATTGTTAATAGATTGTGAAATTTCTGATATTCAAATTTTCAGATAAGTGTAAATGCATTTATTTTGTCTTTTAAATACTGTTATAATGATTGTTGATCGGTACGTTATAATGGGCTGTGGGCACGAGCATGTTGTTTCAGTAAAGGAATTTTTCTTTCGGATTTATGCGTAAATTCACCCTCTTCTCCCGGAAAACTCGGAAGTGAGCTTAGAAAAGGATAGAGTTAACTTTATAATACGATAAGTTTTGTGGTTTGCACCGACTATGATCCGCTCTGTGCTGTCGTGTCTCTGGACCGGATCTGCGGCCGTTCGCGTGACATTAACGTGAAACCAGACTTCATTCGCCCCAATGGAAAGCATATTGGCGGAAGTGAGAGACTGTAAGTTTTAAACGCTTATATCTTCTAAATGCGAATTTTGTCATTGTTTTGGAGCACACTAGCATATAGATAACAGTAAGACTAACATATTCATAATTAAGGCCAAAAAAACGTCAATTTTGAGCATTTTTCTGCCCTACTTTTTCATTTCATACAGATGTGTTTGACAATTGCGCTTGCTTATTTGTCTCTTGCATGACATGGCTCGCTTTAGATGCTACTTTTCCATAGTTTTTCTATGTAAACGCGCTAGACAGACATTTTGACCTTTACGCTTGCATCACGACACGGCGCTCATGTTAAAGTAAGTTGAACTTTTAAAAACACATTTCTATCATTCCACTGTCCTGCGTCTCATGTTTAAAAAATAAATAAATAAATGCCCTCAGTGTGAATAACCCCTAATTAGATGTCATTATTCCAATCATAACATAGCTAACGTTAGCACAGTGGCTTGGTTGGGTTTGTGTGGTAGGCCACCATTTCATGAGTATCAATATTGTAGCCTATGTATCATGCAATCTGACATACAAAAATAAGCATTGATATCACACAGTCTTTGCTTTCCACCACGATCACTCTGGGATCGTATCGTACAATCTGACAAGCAACAATCGCAAAATAGTCAAGTCAGAACAAATGGCACAGTGTGCACCCGCTTTACATCCCTGTCAGTCAGTGTAAATCCAACAAGCAGACAGGAGCACTGCTGTGTTTGATAACACCTAGAGTCTCAGAGCTCAATATCTGCATCTCATAACAACAATAGAGGAATCACACGCCAACACAAGCTGGTACGCACGTCTGAAGGCATAGGGTTTCGCTGCTAGTTAGCGGGAAGACACAACTCCCTCTAATTAACTAGAGAACATTTGACATTTTTCAGAAGTTCAAGACAGGTGTAATTAATTCTGGTGGATGCATAAAGTAAAGGGCTGCACTGTAAGTATTTTTTTTTTGTAATAAGAGATTTTTTTCTATTCCAGTTGCGCAGTGCTCATACCATCTCCTTTTCCCTCCAGCTGACCTGTCGTGACATTTGGCATTTCTGAAATTACTTTGCTGATACGACCAATAATTAGGAATGAAAAATACTGTGTTTAAATCTTCTAAAAGGCTCCTTGGCTAATTGGCTTTTGGTTGCAGTGCAGTTTTGACAGGATCTGGTGCTCTTAATAAAACCCACCAAAAGAGTCGCCATCCTATAGCGGCCATATCTATGCATAGATTTCTGTAATAATTTGATTTCTGGTGATGAAAGGAAGTCACATCTGTGGTCTCATTAAAGCTTCCTCGGATCAGGTCCTCTTCAAGTCAAGACAAGTCCTCAGACGCTTTACATTGTTTCTCACACCCAAGGAAATTAGGCAGTTCTGGAAATCACACGTGTGAAAGGTGTAATTTGACCTATTATTTGCATTAATTTGTGACTTTTCCCAAGTATGCGAGTTTAGTTGCTTCACACCACCACAGACTGTTATTATCTATTAAGAATGTACTTTACAGGGCTGCGCAGCTGCTCAGTGTTACTTATCGTGGCATAATTATAATCTGCACACAAAGTAGCAATTGATACCACTTAATTGGATCTATATAAACATTAACTAGATCTCAATGTCAGATATAAAATATCTCTGAATTATACATTTGAATTTAGCGACTAACTTTAAAGCCTGTTCAAAGCCAGTCAAACACAAAAAATATAAAATTAAAAGCAAACCACATCTTAAACCATGCAGAATTTCTACAAAACTTAGATGGGGGAAAACTAATCAAAATCTCATGATATATGGTTTATTGTGTTTGCACAATCATATTTGTTTTGAATTAAATTATTTGATGTATTTTTAAAAGGATGTTACCAGTAATGCTTTAGGTATTGAAGAATAGTACATTGTTGTGTCAGTAGGCGGCGTCAAGTGACCTTTAGGAGTGAATCAATGAGTGATTCATTCAGCCGAATTGTTTGAAAGCATTGATTCATTCAGGAAAGTCTGAGGCCTTGCCCCAAATGGCACATTTCACATGCACTTATGGTCTTGTGGACTTACAATGACGTACAGTGAAGTCCACGAGACAGTGTGTCCCATTTGTCAATTTCGGTTTCAGAAAGGTGCTTGCGAGAACCCCATTTATGGTTGATATGCGCCTTTGATGCACACTTTTGACCTGAAGCGAGAAGAAGACTTCTACCCATAAGTCAATAGCCTGACTACGTCAGACTTCGTACTTCCGCTCAATTTCATTTCGCTTCTGTACTCAGTCTGAGATAGCGACCGTTTTCCCCGTTTTCCTCCGGTCTCAAAACAGCCGGCCAATCAACGAACAGAGGGCGGGCTGAGAGCCGTGACGTAGACGCTGATTGTACCGTGGATGCGTAGATTTACGTTACATAATCTGCAAAAGTCGTTCACAGCCATGTTCACTCCGGTATAGCTCGATGGTTTTGTTTTCGCATCATGTGTTTATAGTGGAAGTTAGATGCGGCTGAGCATGCGCATAACACACGCCATAACCAAACGTTAAGTGATTGGCTTACGGGTAACCAATGTGTCACAGTGTCTGGTTTGTGTTCCCTGGGTAACCATTAGATGTCCTCCTTCCCCACGGTGTCTGTCACTTTCTGAACTACATTCCCCACGATCCTTGTTTCTTCATTGCACTCAGCTGTCCCTTGTCATTAATCATTGCACTCAGCCAATTCCCCATTAGCATTGTCATTTCCCTGTGTATATAACCCTGTCTGTTTTAGTATGTGTCACGGAGTCCTTGTATTTATCACGCCACTTCAGTGTCTGTTTCTAGTCTGCTCTTGTCTTTTGTTTTTGGATTGCTATATTGGAATTTGACCCATGCCTGGATTTGACTACTGATTTTGGATTTCACTTTAATAAATACTTACTGCTATTGGATCTCCCTGTTTCCCGTGTGTGGTTCCGTGACACAATGATTTTAAACTTCAGACAAGCGCCCCCCCAATTATGCCCTTCCAGACTCTGTCTACGAAGCAAAGCTAAGTAGCAGAGTATGGTATTACCAGGCTAATAAGTCAAAGCAACGTCACGAAAGTGCGAACCCGTAGAAAGACAGTGAGTGTTTAGGGTGCCATTTGGGACAGGGCCAGAAGCAACTTCGTATTCATATTCATATTCTGATTCATTAAATCACTGATTCATACAGTGAGTGTCTTTTTCAGTGAGTCATTTTATCATTTACTTGATTCTTTTGGAACAGCAGCTTATTAGTCAATGTTAATTCAAAGATACAGGCCTACCTTTTTTTGTTAAATAATGTTAATTATTTTTATATTACTTATTGTTATATGTTACAAAGTTTGGATAGCTAAATGAATTGTTTTCCACCCAAATTAACCTAATCTCTTAATTAAACAATGGCACCTTGGGACTCTTGGGTGTGAAGGAACCCCTACAGATTTAAAATCTTGCTGTGCAGAAAATGTGATAGGACACGCCTTTATTCCTTCATTATCAAACGAGGCACCTTTCACATCTCCATATATCCCTGTGTGAAGGGATGAGGAATATCTCGGAGAGTATCAGGGATTACTTATGTCTTTAAACGCAAATGTCAACCCTGCAGAGCCTGCACACTTAATGTTGAATCATGCTGATGTTTTCATTCAAGCCCCCTTGCACAAATCTGAAGATATATTGAGCCTTTCCTTTGGGATTTCCAGACCCTAGTTTAAATGTCAAGTGTTCCAGCTGGAGATGGCACACAATGCCTTCAGAGCTGTTGCCTCCTGCTCTCTGTCGTTCCCCGGTATATTTTCCTCCACTCTTCCACCTTGACTCCGCTCCCTGCCGTCTCAGTATAAGACAGATGTGTTCCAGCTGCGTGATTGCTTTCATACATACAGCAATTCTCAGTGGTAGAGCTCGCTCACTGACACACACACACACACACACACACACACACACACACACACACACACACACACACACACACACACACACACACACACACACACACACACACACACACACACACACACACACACACACACACACCAACAGGTTGCTGAAATATTGTGCGAATGCTCACCAGTTGTTTGGCATGCTTGAAGGGTTTTCTTTTTTTTCATCTTCTCTTGTATTGATCTAGTCTCCATATGTGATGACATCCATGCTGCATGGCTTTAATGTCAGACACTACATGCTTTCTGCACTTCGTTGCTTTTAATTTGCCTCTTTGAGTCAGACATGTTCTTCCAAAGCCCCCCGATACATTAATTAAAGGATTTCTGCAACAGTGTACTTCAGGAGCCAGAGCTATGGTAGGGGTTGCAATAAAATGATAAATAATCACTTACTACCATGTGGAATTATAGCCCAAATATGCTTTCGTTTTGAGTCAGACCCTCATGTTTATCTTCTGAGCTGTTGTGAAGCTAAAATAGTGTGACAGTTTCAAGTTTACCCGTGTAGACTTTATCCTGTGAGGTTCTTAGATCTGTCATCACAAAGGGAGACTTTGGTGTTATTTTTAGTGAATTATGTTGGAAATATTAAGCAGGAGTTCATTTTCAGATAGTTTGAATAGCATTTTAAGCTTGGATTTTAACATCTGGCAATAATTGAGATGGTCCTCACTGCAGAACACGAGATCCAGAGGGAGGAGTTGGATCCAGACCCTCCCTCTGGATCTCGCGTTCTGCAGTTCTCCCACCTTACATATACCTAAAGCTACCCATCTCCACCCCCTGATCCCTAAACCCACCCCTAAACCTACCCATCTCCACCCCCTGATCCCTAAACCCACCCCTAAACCTACCCATCTCCACCCCCTGATCCCTAAACCCACCCCTAAACCTACCAATTTCCAGCCCTTAGATCTGGATCCAACTCCGCCCCCTGGATCTCGTGTACTGCAGTGAGGTGCTACTGCAATTATTAGCGAAGTTGAAGCGTCTGATGTGAAATTGCAATGAAATCTGCTCTGATGACCTTTGCAATGTATCTGAAGACACTCACAATTTGTGCATTGGATTATAAGAACTGATCATGAATCTGCATTGGCATTGGCAATGTCTTACAGGAGGTTGAATTGAATTGGAATTTCAATTGGAATTGAATTGGGTTAGGTATAAACACGCTTATGTTCATGTTTATGCTTTTTAAATTCTGAATCTGCTACAGAAGTGGATGAAGTGAACCCACTGGTGCGGTTGGTAAGAAGATTGCAGTACTTGAACTTTAAGCCAACTTCCTAAAGAGCACAGGCTCCATGAAACCATAATGAGGGACACTTAAGCCCTTCATCTGTATTCAGTTTGTGGATTGTCAATAAACCGATGGAGAGAGTGGTCTTCATGGAAACCGGTTTAAGGCAGAGGTGAACTCAAATTGCTGAGGCAGACTTAGAGATAGGCTGAAGAACAAATGTATGCACAGTGAACCTATATCATCAGATATACTGTTTCATTAAAGTATCTTGATTGATTAAAAAATTTTAATCATGAAAGTGAATTCAAGGTAGTTTGGCCACCAGCTGCAAGAGGTTGCTAGGATGTTTGACATTCCAGTTGAAGGGGAAAAAGCTGACTGTACGCATTATCGTTTCAATGGATGCACTTAAGGCATAATAAAAAATGTTTCAGACTGAAAATGGGTCTGTAAGTTCTCTAACATCAACAAACCGTCCTTTCATAGCCTTGTCTTGTAATGGACTGAGGGAAGTCTGTGAGGACAAGGTTCATACAGTCTTCAAAGCCTCAGGACTCAATATTTTCCTGCATCGACAAAACTATTATGCTGGGGAACTATTTGGCCGCCTGCATCTATCGGCAGAATGCAAACGCGCATCCTCTTGGTGCCATCGAAACTTTCATACATTATAGCTTAAATGAGAATACTTTATTCCAATTGTTACGTCCTTAATCATTTTTGGGATTTTATTTATTTTCCCTATACAGGACTGAGACACACACACACACACACACACACACACACACACACACACACACACACACACACACACACACACACACACACACACACACACACACACACACACACACACACACAGAGAGACAGTCTATTGTTCAGAATTAAGAGGCTTTTCACACTTCTCCTTGAAGCGTCTCTGGCTTTAGGAAAGGCTGTGTTTGCTGACCATTTAACATGCTTTGGTCTGTGTTCATTTTAACAGTTGATGTAAGACACCAACTATCCAACCCTGAAGAAATTCACCTAGCGGACTAAACATTTTCACAGAAGCAAGTATAATTAGTAGCAGATCAAATTTGCACCACCATATAAACACTAACAATAGCTATGTTTCCATCCACCTATTTGTATTTGCATTTTGAGATGGAAATGGCAAGATGCACATAAATTCGACCATTTTATCCATTAAGAAGACGTGCGCATAAACTACGATGGAAACACACTTAGCGAATAAATCCCTCGATGCGCAGAAAATAAATAAAAATAATAATAATGTGACTTTGCCTCAATGGAGATTCTGATTGGATAACTGGACTAACCAGCAGACCAATCACATCGCAGCATCTCAAATGTTGGTTGGCTCTGAAACGCCAGAGTCAAAGTCTGTCATCAGAATGATCTGGTTTAATTCCCTCAGAAGCGTCTCACGCGATCGTGTTCCCAAACACCAGAACACGACATTGTGTTTCATCTGAGACGAACTAATTTATGATGGAGGGAAAAAGAGGCACAATTTCCTCCCCAATTGCAATATCTTTTTCAGATATTTGGCACCAAAATCCCAGGAATTTTCTTCTCTTGCACGCATGGGATGGAAATGCTGCTTTATTTCACAAATGTTTTATGCAATATACCAATTTTGCACCAAAGTTAAATTTGCAACTTTCAATGGAAACATATCTATAAACTATTTGCATTTTTGACGACTATTTGATGTAGTCAGAAACATTTCTATATATAAATAAAAAAATTATAGTTTATTTAGCTTATTTATGAATAGAAAGATAGCATAATTTGAAACTCTGAAGTCCAGTTAACGGGAAGGCAGAGCAGTGGCTGCAATAGGACACTTTCATCAGTTCAGCTTTCCGCTTTCCTCCATTTCCTCCAAAGTCACTTTGCACTTGTGCTTCTGGAACATTCCTTGAGTTCCTTCTGAGAGGTGCTGCAGTTCAGTGATAAGCGTTGCTCTCTTTCACATTCATTCTTCCGCCATGCTTCCCTGAAGTCCTAAAGTCCTATCAACGCCTCCAGCCAGTGTGTGTGACAGGGAAAGTGTGTGTGCTTTATGTGTATGTGAGTGTTTTCCTCCACAATGTTATTGTTTTTGTGCAATGTGCTTATAACCTGACAACCTTACGCTGTGCTTTCAACAGTTGTAAAACCCTGAGAGGTTATGTACTGTATATATAATATTTTTCTGATTATTTTAAATTTTTTGCACAAATGTTCATGTTTCTTGCTGTTTCTTGCTATCTATCTATCTAGCCTTGCTGTGTTGCCTCGAGTAACATCGCAGGCACAGTTTAGAGTGCATTTAAAATTAGAACAGCCACATACGGCACAGACACGCTCCAAACACATTGATATTGCTGTTGCTCTTAAATAAATGTTTGTTTACGTGGGAAATTGTGAAAGTGACATCTTTGAGATGCACATTGCTGTGTTAAAACATAGTTTGCGTTTTTCAGGAATGCATCCGTCATAATCCCAGTCATAATGAGCATTAGCGGTGTTCTGCTCATGCGATTTTACAGCACACAAATGATCAGAATTTAAACAATGAAGGCGGCTCAAGATGCACAGCGTCCTGGCCTGGTTTTTTAACCGTGCTCTTCCAGGCTCCGTCGCTGTTGGCTCACCATCAAAGTGAGCTGGGAAACAAGGCTAGCCAGCTGGGAAATGGCACATCAGCACAAACAGAGCCAATCAACATTAGCCCAGGCTCACCCTGAGAACAATAATGCGAGGGCTGGGAGAGTATTTACCGGCGCTGTGTTGGGCTCCACGGGGTGTGTGATCCTTACTTACCCTCCAACCTGTTTTAGACATTAGAGCACTGTGGCCTTCATTAGAGCACACGGCTGTTTTTCATCATCACCACCATCATCATCATCATCATCATAAGCCTTTAGCGAGGAATCTCCGGAGGTGTAATGAACACCTGCTCGAGCGAATACGTTATGCGTCGGAAGCTGAGCGGGGAATTAAACGATAGTAATGTGGTACTTCATTAAGTTTTTCTCACATGTTCAATGCTTATACTGTGAAATGATGTGTCAAGTCATCTTTATTTATATAAAGCTTTCTACAATACAGAGCGTAACTGCAAAGTTACTCGAAAAATTTGAATATCGTGCAAAAGTTCATGTATTTCAGTAATTCAAATCAAAAGGTGAAACTAATATATTTAGTATATATAACTATATACATATGCATGATTATACTTTTCAGAGGGCCGACATTTCTGTATTTAAAATCCTGTTTTTTCCTGAGATTTAGAATTTGGGGTTTTCATGAGCTGTTAGCCCATAATCATCAAAATTATAACTTTTGCACGATATTCAAATTTTTTGAGTTTCACCTGTAGTTATAGTAGAGTGGATGTTGTGGAGCATCAAAATAAAGTGTTTGCAGATATATAACAGAATCTACTAATACTCTAATTACACTA
The DNA here is from genome assembly GCF_965113295.1 of Leuciscus leuciscus. Classification (NCBI taxonomy): domain Eukaryota; kingdom Metazoa; phylum Chordata; class Actinopteri; order Cypriniformes; family Leuciscidae; genus Leuciscus; species Leuciscus leuciscus. Next base: position 3,478,393 of record NC_138736.1, read on the forward strand.
GTTGACATGTACCTGCAAAGTTACTTATGGTTAGTAGAATGTCTAAAGTGGACTATCAAAAGTTTTGTTCTCATCAATAGTGTCAGTGCAGTCAAATTGAATAGCCAATATTTTAATTAACTAGTAAAAAAGATAATCCCCCGGTTTCACAGACAAGGTTTAAATCTAGTCCCAGACTAAAAATGCATATTTGAGCTGTTTTAACTGAAAACAACTTTATTAATATATTAAAATATACCAGTGCCAATGCTTTGTCTCACCAAGATGCACACCACTCTAAACAAAAATGGTGCTAAATAGCACTAAAAGTGGTTCATTGGCTTGTAATCATAGGGGAACCACTTTAAGTGCCATATAGCACCTACCTTTGTCAAATGGTGCTATGTAGAACCATAAGAGGTGCCATATAGCACCTTAACCACCCCAAAGAACCGCTAAAGAACCGCTGAAGAACCAAACTGGGCTTAGCAGGTTCTTTAAATGGTAGTGGTGCTATATAGCACCTTAACCACCGCAAAGAACCCCTGAAGAACCGCTGAAGAACCATTTTTTTTTAGTGTGTAATGTGTTTCTTTTCTAAGGCACGTTTATAAAAGCTTCTTGCATGCCTAATTGAACTAAGGCCTAATCCTGGCTTAATCTAAGCCCTGTCTGTGAAACTGGGCCAATGTAATATATTGGTATTTAGCGACTGGGTTGGTGCGGTTGTTGAATGATGCAGGTTTGGTGCAACTGTTGTGAATGCGGCCCAGCATGTGGTGTGTGTGAGAGAGAGTATCGCTCTCCATGGTGCTGAACATCACATGCGTCTTTAGCTCAGGCTTATTTATGAGCAGAAGGAAATACCTTGCCTGCATTTCCTCAAACATTTGTGTGTGTGTGTGTGTGTGTGTGTTTTCTAATATAGTATAAAACGAGAAGCAAGATTGTGTCTGTATCCGTTCTGCTCTGTCAGCAGGAGCACTAGCACTAAAATTAACTCCTGTGGATAAAAGACCAGCCACGGCGTTTGGCAAGCAGTATAACGACTTATTTCCCTCCAACTTTGTTATGTTGTATAACTAGATCCTACCAAACTCATATTTTTCATTGTTAGGATGACAAGAGCAATGCATTTCATTTTATAGTAGTTTCAAATCATATATTTATGATTTATGAATGAAAACCTGTTCCTCTAATTTATTTTTATTGCCACTTTACAGTCTTGAATTACTATTAGACTATTAAAATGATATTTTCATGTTGTATATTTAATTTTATATTATATTATTTTAATTATATCTTTGTATAAAAATGTGATGGCTGTCTCGTATATCACAAGTTTAGATTGATACTATTGTAATTTAACATATTCATATCAAGATTAAATGGTTTGGTTACATGTTGTATATCGCATGCTTTAATGCAGTGACATATTTAAATAAACAATGAGTCCACATTGAAAATATGGGATGCAAAATTGTATTTCACAGAAATATTTAGGATGCATTTATGGTTTCAAGAAAAAAAACAAAAAAACAATACATTATGACATAAAGAGAAAAAACTAAATAGAAGCTTTTTCAGACTTTGGACCCCAATGTACATAAATAAATAATATAAAATAAGTCATATAGAGTGGGGTAAAAAAAAAAAGAATTTTGGTCACACTTTAGATTAGGGTCCAATTCTCACTATTAACTAACTATTAACTATGACTTTTGCCTCAATAAACTCCTAATTACTGTGATTAATAGTTAGTAAGGTAGTTGTTAAGTTAAGGTATTGGGTGATTATGGGATGTAGAATATACTCATGCAGATAAAGGCATTAATAATTGCTTTATAAGTACTAATAAACAGTTAATATCCTAGTAATATGCATGCTAATAAGCAACTAGTTAATAGTGAGAATTGGACCCTAAACTAAAGTGTTACCAATCATTATTATTTTTTTTTTTATCACTAGATGTTTGGACCCCACTGTGCATAAAAATAATAATAAACTAATGTATAATATTGCAATCCATAGTTCCAGAAACTGCATTCAGTTGCTCTGACTGTGATGTGCGCGGATGGTGTAACTGGTTCTCCAGCTGCAGTCGTGTGCAGGATTGCAGACACTCAAAAGCCTCAATAAGCTGTAGAAATATGACCAGTGTCTTTCTCAATGTCAGGCAACAGCAGAAAGCAGAGAACATGCAGTTTCTGTGAAAGATGCGTGGCAGACACCTAGCTGTCAAGGACAGTCTATCTTTCGTTCTATCCATCTGTGTCACTGTCTATCTTTCTGCAAGGAAACAGGCCATGTTTGGGTCTAATACCAAAACCCTCTTCTCAAAGACACAAAGCCTCGTTCAGCTTTCAGAGAAAGGCTGCAATTCAATACTTCTTATTAGAGCTGTCAAATAAATGTATTTTTTTAGAGTGATTGGTGGAAAATCCCTTATTAAATGTGTTAATTATTTATTTATTGTGTTTTTTTTTTTTTTTTTTTTTTTTTTTAATTGACAGATTTATTATTTAAAATGTCTTAGTCTTATCTTGGCTCCACGGAGAGTCTCTATGGTGTGCATGATTCTGATTGTACTATGTGTCAAGTTAAGTGCTGTTTTCTGGTGACGATGGTCCCCGCTGAAACGAGGCAGAAGGAGAGGTGTAATCTTTCTTTCTAATCTCATTCTGTGCTCAGAGTCTGAGAGAGCGAGGGATCTCTCGCCCACATCTCACGACTGCTAACCCACTGACGGCCGCACAGAGCTCTCACCTCTTCACCCAAACCAGGCCGAGCTTCCTGTGGGCTTCATATTACTCTCCGTAATCCCACACAGTTACACATTCATCATCTCAGAACGGAAAGCATAAAATAAGAGATTTCATTTTTAATTTAAGAGATTTAAGGAGATAGTACACCGAAAAATGAAAATGCTGTCATGATTTACTCACCCTCATGTTGTTCCAGATCTATCTATCTATCTATCTATCTATCTATCTATCTATCTATCTATCTATCTATCTATCTATCTATCTATCTATCTATCTATCTATCTATCTATCTATCTATCTATCTATCTATCTAATATTTCTATCCAATGTTTCTAATCCATCCATCCATCCATCCATCCATCCATCCATCCATCCATCCATCCATCCATCCATCCATCCATCCATCCATCCATCCATCCATCCATCCATCCATCCATCCATCCATCCATCCATCCATCCATCCATCCATCCATCCATCCATCCATCCCGAATGGGCTGAACTTCCTGTAGACTTCATATTACTATCCTAAATCCCAATCAAAGTTGTAAAAAAATATATCTAAATGTAAAGCATCAAATGACGTTCATTTATAGAGATAGTTCACCCCAACATGAAAATGCTGTCATTATTTACTCACCCTCATGTTTTTCAAGACCTTTGTGCTGTTCATTCATTTCCCAAAGAAGAAATTAAATAATAGCATAATTCAAATTTAATTTAGGGATTATTAATTCCAGTTTTGGGGATAACACATTACAAGGAACTTGAGTTGTAATCAGATTACTTTTTAAAGCAACGTCCTTTAGGGTTCATATTACTATCCTATACTGAAGGCATCAAAAACATTACTTTAATATGTGTCATATCTATTCACACTTGCATTCTGCAAGAAAGCAATATGGAAAAAGTGGCAATGGGTGTTACATCAAACACGGCCCCACGAGAAACGTTCTCCGAGACAGGAGCGATCTGTTCAAATCTAGTGTAATCAGACAGCCTCATCTGTGACTAAACGTCTAATGTAGAACAATGGGACCCTCTTTTCCCAAAATATGTGCCGCCTGCTCGCTTTCTCATTAGTGATCCGCATCGCGATGAGGAGATGAGATTTGTGGTCCCATTGGTTCACATAGCAACCAGTGAAAAGAACACATTAGAGGAAATCTCTTCTAGTGGACTCAGGAGAAAATGGTGTTCTTTCTTTGTGTGTGTGTGTGTGTGTGTGTGTGTGTGTGGATTGATACGGCTCTGTACTTTAAGCCATCGCTTCGATGGGTGCTTCAGGGAGTTTCAAAAAGGCACGCTGAGAAACATCTGTTAACAGATGAGCTTCTACACTGAGCTCTGCCATATTGTCTTTGTTGGAGAACAGCGTGGCCTCGCTGGGGAACCGTATCCGTATATATATTTCCAGTTTTAATCACAACAAGTCATATAAACACACCCTGGAGTCCAACTGCGATTCGTTATTTATTGATATGTAAGTCTGCATATTATAGCACCTCAGGTTGAAGAAGTGCAACATGCAGGACTCCTGTAATTTCTTCACGTTGTGTTTTACTACGACCACGCAGGCGGACGGCGCTCGCTGATCCGTCCTGGGGTTTGATTTATGTCCCAGTGATGATCATGCCTGCAGGAGATCCATATTTCATTAATCAAATGTGTTCCACTCACATTCCTAGCAACGAGCAAGGTTGTAGTGTCGGCGTTGTAAATTCCAGCTCAATCTTTTTTTGTCAGGGTCCAAAATTAACACTCTACAAGTGCCAGATGCTAATAAAAACTGACTTTGTTGAGGAAATAAATACGTTACTGTAACCTTTTAGGTATATCACGCTATATTGCATGATTTATGTTTCATAAGTATGGTGTGAGATTAACTTTTTGTATTTTTTTTGCAGTTTTGTTGCAATTTTTGCAAAAGTCAATTTGCATGTAAAACTGAACAAAAGTGCAAAGTACAATGTACTTTTATTTGAGTGCTCTTTTAAAGAAAGAAAGAGTAAAAGAAAGAAAGAATAGTTCTCTATAATCTTTCACTCAGTGACTTTTGAGAACTGACCGCTATTCATTATGATTGGACCATTTATTTAGGAACAAAAACGTACAACCGTGATCATAAAGTATGTTAGTTTGCCTCTCGCTGATGCAAGCAGAGTGAAAGAATCAAACTCAAGACATTCAGAGCGCATAATAAAGAAAAATCTTTCTCAGTGGACAATTCGCCATCAGAAGCTGCGCTGGGAAGCCAAAAGGTTTTTATTTTTTCTTTGTTTCTTTTTTATTATTCTTTTTTATTATTGTAACTCAAGGCCCAAGACAAATTTCTCGGCTCCACCGATTGTGTTGTTTTCAGCACTCTCATTTGCATGGCACATGCCCCATGTTGCCCTTTATCCGTGTTATTTTTCTTTTGTTTTAGTCGAGGTAGAGAGAGAGAGAGAGAGAGAGAGAGAGAGAGAGAGAGAGAGAGAGAGAGAGAGAGAGAGAGAGAGAGAGAGAGGCGTAGGCAGCCCGAGTGAAGGCACTGGCCCCAGGGCAAGCAATGCAATGCAAAGCAAACAAGCTTAACAAGTGAAAGTGCAGCTGAGGCCCAGCAACTGCACCTCTCTCCCACTCCACCCAGCAGAGATTTATGTGCTGTGACACCACATCATATTACTGACCTGGATTCACACTCCCAGCTGTTCTGACTGTTTTAACACCTTTCCTTTCATTAGCGACCGCTGTGAGCGCACACATGTATCATTCCAGCTCTGCTGTGGATCTCTGCCCTGATTTCGGTGTTTTTCTTAGGACACTGTATCTTAGCCACAATCACGATCAGTCACATTAAACATGAAATATCTTCTGATTGGCTGAGATTGCACCTGGTGTTAGGCCCGAAACACACAGTACTTCAACGGATAGTTCACTCAAAAATTATAATTATGTCATGTTGTTCCAAACCCGTATGACATTCTTTCTTCTGTGAAACACAAAAGAAGATATTTTGAAAAATTGAAAATACAATTTTTCAGAAAGGTCAGAATTTTCATTTTTGGGTGAATTATCCCTTTATGTACATTACATGCTTAATGTACAGTATCATTGAAATACTATTGTAGTTCTTATTAAGTTTTTATTTTTACCAACATTTATGAAGAGAAGATAGACATTTAAACAAAGTTTGGTTGTAAACAAATCAGTTGAGTGATTTAATGACTTTATAAACACACGCACACACACACACACACACACACACACACACACACACACACACACACACACACACACACACACACACACACACACACATGCGCGCGCACACACACGCACACACACACACACACATTCTTGTACATCTAGGACATTCATTGACAATGCAATCTCTAGCCGCTTACCCTAACCTTACCCATCACAACTAAGTGCCTAACCCGACCCCTGACCCTAAACCGACCCTTAACCTCATTATAACCTTATCCCTAAAACCAAGTCTTGACTCTCAAACAGGCCTTTAAAGGCTCTCAGAAAGTGAGGACCGGCCAAAATGTCCTCACTTTACTCTCTTTGTCCTCACTCCAATGGTCTAAAACTCAAACTGGTCCTCACAAAGATTGTTGTACAAGTACACACACACACACACACGCCAAAAAAATAAAAAATAAAAAATCACTGCAATGAATAGAAAATTAAACTTGCCCAAAAATCTTTATTCATAAATAGTTCTGAGTAAAAGACTTTTATCCATCTACTGGCGTAACGATGTACCCCACAGAAAGATGAATCAATAAACTAAACTTGTCTTTTTGTCCTGTTATAATTTCCCAAAATGAAAATGACACACAAAATTGAGCTACTCAGAATTTGTCACGAGCCCTGGCGTCCTGTCTCCTGTCATCATGGATGGCCTCTGCAGGTGCCGAACAGTGCGTGAGTGTGACGCCGCCGCGATCAGGGCGGATAAACACTTTTAAAGTGAGCATAGAAATGAAAACGGGGAGATAAGATGCCAGCAGGTTTATTATCCCACAGGAAAGCAGAGGAGGAATGAGAGAGCGAGTTCATATTTTTATTAGCATGTGCAATTTGCAGCTGTTTTGCATGGGTGTTATTTGCATCTCTATAAAATCCACAGCGGTGATCGGTTTCCACATGTGTGTGTGCATGGGCGTTTGAACTGTGTTTACCTGCAGTTGATCTTGTTTGCATTCTCGAGGAATCCATAATCGTGATCCGATTTGCCTGTTGGCGAGAACACTAGTCAGGGCTGGACTGGGACAGAAAATCGGCCCTGGCATTTTGGCCCAGACTGGCCCACTACATATGATCATAAACACCACCCATCTTTGCACGCCCTTGAATATGTTTTTGTTCAACTCCTATTCATTAAAACCACTAATGCCATGTAATGAGTGAGTAGGAACGAGTGAGAGTTAACAGATGAAATAAGTACAAAATTGTAATTTATTAATACAATCGAACTATACTCCACACATCCAAAAAACAAGCTATATAATCTGCATTGGCATAGCAATACCAGTGTTTCCCACAGGATCTTTGGTAAAACTGTGGTGGGTGGACCTCTGTCCCTCTAGGGGGGTTTGGGGGCATTTTACAGCGTCTGCTTGAAGGGCCTGCATCTATTTTTCAGGCTATTTCTGCACATTCCTTGCGTTTCTTCTCCATCTCTCAGACTATTTTGACACTTGACACTGCACGCTCACTCAAAGCCCAAAGGGGGAGGTGTTTAAAGATGTGATTGGGCCAACCCAGAGTCAATCAAGAAAACAAACCAATGGGCCGCTGATCTACGCGTTTCATGGGCCGGTCTGTCAGTGGAAAAAAAACTAACGCTTACTTTTTTTACCAATGCATTACACCAGCCGGCACTAACCCAGCGCCGTCAATTAAACAAAACAAAACGAATGGGCCGCCGATGTACGAGTTTTATGGGCCGTTAAAAAAAAGAAAGAGATGTATCAGCCCAAAAAGCACGTCGGCCCACCGGGCATTTGCCCGGTATGCCAGATTACCAGTCCAGCCCTGACCCTAGTTGTTTGTGTAGATGGCGATTGTGCTGGGCCGAAGACAAAGAAGGCCGAAGATTGTGCTTTCCCGTTACTGACACACTTCTGCAGACAAAAACTTCCTCACAATTACACAATGACAAACCCGTTGTGACACCAGACGGACGGCCTTGCTGAGATCTGTGTGTGACCCGAGGGCTGAAGTGTCGTGACCTGCTGTTTGATGCTCTTTTTCACATGAATCCATAGAGGGTTGCTGGATGCTCTGCTCATCTTTCTGCTTTTCTGTTGTGTCATTTTCCTTAAGTGTCACGGCCCACCGGTGGGCCCAAAGCCATTACATATCTTTATATCGGATACTAAACCTAAACTAATCTTGACAATATATCATTTGAAAGCTTACAATCTCTAGTTTTCATATTCGGTGACTGATCTTCAAAACAAATTACTGAGGAGTCGTAATTTATCAATTTGCAACAAGAATATTTTCATAAGGCGTGTTCAGACCTTTATTTTGAAATATTAAAGTCCCACTCCGATCATATTTTGATTTATTTTTAAACATTCTCAGTGGTCTTTAAATGATGATTATGCCGTTTTTAGCCAAAATCACAAAACCTGTGCCGTTTTCTGGGACTTCTCTTCAGCAGAGCGGCAGTAGCTCATTAGCAATTCGCCTCTGCGTTGTGGGCGGAGCCGTTGGCTGAAGCGAGATACATAGGCAGCAACAGCCTCTTTCTGTCTTTCTTTCTGTCAACACAGAAAACATTTCATCACTGGATAGTTTTTTTCGTTTAATTTAAGTGTTGTTTTATGTCAGCTGAATGTCCGGAACGCTTTTCAGAGAAGATAAGGCAACTTTTTTAGCACAATTCACACCCAGCGGCAATTCAGAAAAAGAAAAAAAAATCTCCGAATGCTCCACACGAAACTTTGGTCTTCCGACCTTTTACCGCCGTGTCGATTTATTTTGATTAATATGTGCGAGGGAGAGAGAGCAAGACAGCGCTTAGTTTGGAGACGGTGAGGTCTTGTTTACATTTTCGCCTGGCTCCTAAGACAGAGAGTGCGCGCGCGCGCGTCCGGGTCTCTCTCTCTGCTCGTTCTTTCAGTTATAAACATGTCCTGTCACAAGCGCAGTAGTTCATCTACATTACTCACCGATCAAATAAGACTTTGGCGGGACAAAAAATCACTTTGGCGGGCGCTAAAACAAGTTCAATGCAGGAAAATTCATGCGTGAATTTAACTGAGTAGTACATGACCATGCACTCGCACAAATGCGACCACATAACATTTTAACTCGCACATTCTCAAAAAATGGTCGCAGTCTGGAACCCTGGAACGTAATCCATTCATCTCTCACAGCAACATGTTTTGGTAAAGCATGAAAGCTAATACCAATATCTCTCCTCTTAGCATTGCAACCCGCTACCGCACATAGGTATTGATCCGCCATCGTCTTCTCTACTCCTCAGAACCTGAGCGTGCGGGGCGGAGGGGAGTATGAGCTTGTGGCCCCGCCCAGTGGAGTTACTACGTCACAACTCCAGTCTATTTTAGCCGGCATTTTAGCGTCTGCTACTGATTCACAGCCATTTGAATGCAGAAATACTCAGAAATACAACTTTGAGCTTATTTTTCTCAAGATATGTCCTCTAGCATAAGAAAAATGCCACAAGAACATGTTAACACCTAGAAAAACATGATTTTCATCGGAGTGGGTCTTTAATGAACATGAAAAATCATAAAAGAATGGTAGAAATATCAGTTTGTTTTCATGCCAAGAGTTCAAAATAAAACATCCATTATTTTTTTTATTTTTTTTTAAATATGAATAAAAAAATTATAGATTCACCATTTGTGATGTGGCAGCAAACTATAGCGCACATACGTGTTCTCTGTATGTGTTTATTAGAGGTTGAATTCATATAAAAATCTCCCAAACTACTTCTGAATAGGATGTCTACTTCATAAATTGTATGAAAATTGTTGAAATATATGGTTCAGATCACTCAAAACATATATGGGAAAGTAAGCGCCCTTATTTGGGCAGTAATGGAGTCTGGTTGTCCCCTAGTGAAAACGTTTGGTACTGCGCCCAAACAAAATCTCACTGAAAGCTCATTTTTTTGAGATATCAACCTAAAATTTGAAACACAACTTGTTCAGATTTTTGCCTTTCATTTTCTTGCAGTTTTAGAGTTCAACATGTTTTGAAAATATATATTTTATATAAAATATGAATAATTACATTTTCATAAACTCAAACTTCTACAACTTTTTTTCTGTTTCACTTTCTAAATGTATTTTCACTTCTACAAAAATCTGCCAAATGTCTTCTTTAAAACAAGACCAATCTTACATATATATTCCAACGCATTCCTGAATTACAACCATTTAAGTTCGGAATGCTCATTAGATGCAGTCTCTGAGGGCTTAATATTAAAAGAGGCAAAATCTAAAGTGTTCATGTTTCAATAATGATTAAAAATGTATTATTACAAGATTATCCCGACATCATATCACATGGATCAAGATTAGTGGAGTTTTGCATTTTCAGATCTTAAGTTAGTTAGTATGGATTTATAGGGTTTTTATATATTTATGAGTTTATTGTATTTTGCATTTTAAAATTTCGATTATTTTCTAATTTTTGACATTTATATTTCTGTTTTTTTATTTAATTATAGTTAAAGAATAAAGCTGAGCGATAAAGATGATATTGCGTTATGTTATAACACATACTTAATTGAATTAATAAATGAATCTAAAATAAGTGAATTCATTGAAAGCCTTTCGTTGGCTGCAAGAGGCGCTGAAGAGTCTCGTATTGTAACACATTTAAATGTATTTAAATGTGTTAAGCTGGAATCACAACTGTGAGAAACTCCGTGCATCTGTTGATTCTCCGGCAGAAGCCGACAGAAGATTGTCATGACAGTGACGGAACTTTATTTACCGAATCAGAGCCCGGGGCATCTGTGTATTATTGTGTAATATGTCAACTTTCACAATATGAATAACTCTTTACATATGAAAATATATTGCTGTGTGTGTGTGTGTGTGTGTGTGTGTGTGTGTGTGTGTGTGTGTGTGTGTGTGTGTGTGTGTGTGTGTGTGTGTGTGTGTGTGTGTGTGTGTGTACTTGTACAACTATCTTTGTGAGGACCAGTTTGAGTTTTAGACCATTGGAGTGAGGACAAAGAGAGTAAAGTGAGGACATTTTGGTCGGTCCTCTCTTTCTGAGAGCCTTTAAAGGCCTGTTTGAGGGTCAAGACTTGGTTTTAGGGATAAGGTTATAATGAGGTTAAGGGTCGGTTTAGGGTCAGGGGTCGGGTTAGGCACTTACTGTAGTTGTGATGGGTAAGCGGCTAGAGATTGCATTGTGTCAATGAATGTCCTCATAAAGATAGATGTACAAGAGAGAGAGTGTGTGTGTGTGTGTACAGCTATATACTTATACTGTGAAAGTTGACATATACTACACACAATAACATACAATAATATTTAGGGGTGAGTTCAGGTTGATTCGGGACACTTTTAACAGTATAAATTGTGCTTTATACTGTATTTTTGCTCTTCATATCTGCCTTTATATTTCCCCAAAAGGGAATCATCATAATCAGGGGTCTGTGGCATCAAAAAAGTTAGAAAATTCCTGATTCCGGTCATTATGCAGATCACTCACTGACATTAAAAAAGAGCATTTAGTTTGTTTTTGATATTTACTTTTGCATTCATTATTTTCATTTGACAAAAGTGCTCAGTACTTTTAGTTTTAGCATGCAATAATTGCATAACTCATTGCTTTTGCATTTGATGCAGCTTTGGCCACTTCACAGGTTCAGCGTTTGTCTCAGGATGTCACAGGCGTCCTCTCAGGACTCTTTACTCCGGCTCGACTGCAACCGCTGATTTCTTTACATCTGCTCGAGTGGATCTGCTGCTTTGGGCACTATGTCTTCATATTCTCTCTTTCAGTCTGTCTCTCACACACTCTCTGTCTCCCCATGTAAGCTTTTAAGTAATAACAACTACAAAAAAATCTGTAATGCTAACACATCCAAATGATCCATGAGAGTCTCAAATCCCAGCTTGTCCTTGTTTGTCAACCAGGAAGATCTGAACAGATTTTCAAAGACAGAACAAAACACAGTCGGCATTTCCGCCAAAAACCGATGCTTGGTTTTGGGGGTTCATTGCAATACTTCTACATTTTCTCGCTGTCATTTAATCTTGATAAGCTTTGGATCTGGAGTAGAAAGCGTTTTTCCACATTACGGGACCCGCAATGGAGCGTTATGTCTGGAGGCGGGATCGTTTCCTCTAGTTTCATCATGCCTTCTCTTATGAGCATTGCCATGGATCTCTACGGTCCACTAAATCCCCACGTTTTATGGCTGAACATGGCAGAGCTGACAGCAAAGCACTTCTACTTTCATTACAATTCTAAAAAAAAAAAAAGGAAAAAAATCACTTCCAATTAATCCGTCCGGTTAATTAACTGGTAAAGCATATTTCAGAGGGCCAGGAGGGACGTTCGCGAATGCTGCGAAAGACCCGGCGTTTTGATTGTGGAGTAATACAGTGCGTTAACGGCAGATGATCCTATTTCTCATTGAGCGGTGATGTTTCCAATTACTCTCTCTATTAGTGTTGTTTTAATTGTTAATTATAAACTCTTATTCTGCTCAGAGTGAATATTAATATGAGCAAGTTAGACGGCTTAAATCACACTTCACTGCGTAAAAAGGTCTTTCTCAGTATTCTTGTCTTGTTTTCCATGTCTAAACATTCTTAAATCAAGATATATTTACTTGAGAAGCAAAATTATTAAAGCTTTTTTAAAGTTATGCTTTCTGAAAAAGCAAGCATTATGCTTAAAACAGGAAAAAATATCTGCCAGTGGAGTAAGAAAAATAAACCCAATTTAAAGGGAAAACAAGAGTACTTTTCTGACCCCATTGTCAGATTAATGTTAAATGCCGTCTCTTAATTTTGATCAGTTTTTTTTTTTTTTTTTTTTGAAAACAAGACTTCTTATCTATCTCTATAACATACATAAGTTTTCTTCTCAAGTAAATGTACAGTACAGGCCAAAAGTTTGGACACATTACTATTTTTAATGTTTTTGAAAGAAGTTTCTTCTGCTCATCAAGCCTGCATTTATTTGATCAAAAATACAGAAAAACAAAATGTAATATTGTGATATATTATTACAATTTAAAATAATTGGTTTTCAATTTATTATACTTGATGCAAAGCTGAATTTTCAGCATCATTACTCCAGTCTATCACATGATCCTTTAGAAATCATTCTGATATGATGATTCATTATCAAAGTTGGAAACAGTTCTGCTGCTTAATATTTTTTCATAACCTGTGATACTTTTAGGATACTTTGATGAATAAAAAGAAAAAAAAAAAGCAGCAGCAAATGTTTTAAAAATAGAAATCTTTTGTAACAACAATATCCACTACTGGTCAGTCATTTCTTTTCTTTCTTTATTTGAAATAAATCAATACTTCTATTCAGCAAGGATGTGTTAAATTGATAAAAAGTGATAGTAAAGAAGATTTATATTATTAGAAAATATTTTTTTTATTTTGAATAAATGCAGTTCTTTTTAACCTTTTATTCATCAAATATATTAGGCAGCAGAACTGTGTCCAACACTCATAATAAATCAGAATATTAGAATGATTTCTAAAGGATCAAGACTGGAGTAATGATGCTGAAAATTCAGCTTTGCATCACAGAAATAAATGATAATTTAAAGTATAATAAATTGAAAACAAATAATTTTAAATTGTAATAATATATCACAATATTACTTCTTTTTTTTTTTCTGTATTTTTGATCAAATAAATGCAGGCTTGATGAGCAGAAGAAACTTCTTTCAAAAACATTAAAAATAGTAATGTTTCCAAACTTTTGGCCTGTACTGTATCTTGATTTAAGAATGTTTAGATATTTGCACTGGAAAACAAGACAAGAATCCCGAGGAAGAAAATGATTTTTGTGCTGTTTGTCGTTTGAGATGTGAGCGCGCATGGCTATAAAATGACTTTGGGGAACGACGCGCAGGGCTTCATCAGACAAGCATGTTGGATCATCGATCGGCACATCCTGAAAGGGTCCGGCCTGCCCTTTCTAAGGCTTATCAGAGGCAATCTGCCAGGCTGTTATATCACTTTTTTGAGAAGAAAGCTCTTAAGACCTCGCTAAAGCTTTGGGACGGAGCATAATTATTCATGAAGGAGCTCATGCGGCTGACTGAGCCGAGGTCCCAAAATGCCCAGGCTAATTTCCACTCCACCCGACTGGCTGAACGCAGTTGCGCTTCTGCGTGGAAACCACTAGGGGCGCCAGAATGACCCTGTATGTTGGCAGAGACATGACAGCCACACTGCTGTGCCTGCGGGAGATTCACAGGAGAAGAAATTGGAGAAGAAGGGGTTGTTAAATCAAATAAAGCATTTTCCCCTTTGTCCTCCCCCGTTCGTCCTCAATCTGAGGTGCCGATGCGGAACTTTATGTCCGGCGAAAGATTTCCCGTGCGCTAGTAGGCTCTGTTTAAAGGTGGGAAGACAGGGAAGGAGGAGAGGCTTTGATGCATCTTTAATTGGCATCGTGACTTCAGTGCAATGCTAAAAACACCTCAAAAGAAAGGAGAATCAGTTCAGCTAAACACCTGTCTTTGATCAGCAGTCGTGCGAAAGAGACAGAGTAAAGAATAACTGCTTTTAATATGCACAGCCTCATGAGAGATGGGAACATTTGAGTCTTCAGAGCTTTCAGAATAAAGCTTGTACTTCCCTGCATATGAAAGTTTTTGTGGACTCTTTTCACAGACTCTTTCTACGGGTATCAACATTGCAAGCTATACTTTTCGTTTTATTACATTCTTTTGTAGTAAATTATAAAATAATTAACTAACGGCTGAGGGAGTGACAGCTAATTTCACGTTCTCTCTTCTGACGGTTGTAATCAATCTCTCGATATTTCTTCCCTCTTATGGAAAGAGATGGAAATTCTGTCAAGGATTTTTTATTTTGCTGTTGTATTATAGCCTATGATAACACAAAAATGATATTTGCTGTTGTCTTCCATTCACCGCTATAGAAGTTTACCCATTACCCTTCAAATTGCAATTGCGAATTGAATATAGGCCTACGCCCAATGGAAACACGTCAATTTCGCAAAAACTCGCAAAAAAAACTTCGCAAAAAAAAAGTTTTTCCGCTCGCATGAGGAGGTTTTTCAGGCAATTCGAAAAAGATATATTTCGCAAAACTGCAATGGAAACAGTTTTTGCGCATTTACAGGTCACCTGACGTAGATGACGCGATGTGTGTGGACAGAATACGAGACAGAGTTCTTCATTAAATTCATATATATAAGACAAAATAATTACAGCAATAATGGATTCTAAACCTCAAAGAAATGCCACAACCAAGACCTCGAAGCAGAAATAAGGGAGAAACACCCAGAAACACCTCATATGTGCCGCTCACAAGTATAATAAGGGTCGTTACCATTAATGCTTGGAAAACACTCATACATCTCCTTCGAGCAGTGGCTGGGATATACATAATACTACCAACGTCCGTTGCCATTGTTTTTGGAATGATTTTACTTATCGTGAGAGGAAAAAAAAACATGTTTTAGTCGCATAACATCGGTTAATGGAAACGCCGTCATTTCGCAATAGTTTTAGAAAATTTAGAAAAAATCACAAAAGTTTTGCGCAAACCTGTAATGTAAACTGATAAAACTGGAAATATGAAAAGAGTCCATATTACCTGAAACTTTTTTATTATGTGTTTTTCAGCAAATGAATGGTGAAAAGAAGTGCTTCACTTTGTCAGTGTCACATGATCCTTCAGAAATCTTTTTGAAATTTGATCTTAATATTTTTGTTGATTTTTTTTCTTCAGGATTCCTTGATTAAATAGAAATTCCAAAGAACATAATTGATTTGAGATAGAAATTATTTGTAGCAGTTGTCAATTTAATGCATCTTTGCTGAATAAAAGTATTAATTTCAGTCCTGTTCACAAATTATTGAATGGTATTGAATGTACAGTAAGTCTCCTCAGTCCATTACACAATGCAAGACTGTAGCTGGTTTCTGAAGTGTGGTTTTCAGTAGACAAAGAACAAAAATGAGCAAGCACTGCACAAACAGCTTGCTGCAAACAATTCATGACTGAACAAACAAAAACTGCATACTTTACAAATTAAAAAAAAAAAACAGACAAGACAACAAGCAGCCAGACCTTAAACAAAGCAGAAATCGGGGAGAGGTGTGCAAAAAAAAAAACCCCGGACCACGACAGCAGGGACAGAGATGCTATCTGAGCTTCTCCTCCCACATTTGACACACATAAATGACGCTTCCGGCTCAATCGGAGCTCATCCAAGTTCCATTCTGCATCAATGCTGGGAAACAGCAAGGAGATGAATATGAAAGACTCTGGCAATCTCCATGCATTTCAATGAGTAAAGCGGAGGATGCGAGATAGCATCTGTGTTCGGGTGGAACAGGTTTAGCCCATCTTTTAAATCTGAGTCAGTGTTGAACCTGATAGAGATGTTGAAGTTGTTTGACACACTCTAATGTAAATGGGACATCTGTAACAATAAGTAGCATGTTTGAGAACCATTACAAGAACCAGAACAGGGCGAAGCATTTGGAAGTAAAGTAGTTTCATTTCCCGCCTTGTCGATTTCAATAATCTATTCAAAGCCAAGTCAATGTGAGTGAAAGTTCCTTGTGGAATAGTTGGCCTTTATGCCACACACACACTGAATTTACAAGTCAGTTGTCTTAACACTCTGATGTTCACGTAGAAACGTTTGCAAATGCTCAAAGGCACACTGTGGAGGATTTTTTTGTCATTTTGCAATTTAATTTAATTATTGAGCCAGTACATGACAAAATTAGTTTGCTTTTGCCTTACCTCGAGTCACTAAAGTAAGCCTACGGGAATGAGTTTTATTCAGAGCTATCAGGTTTGATTTGGTAGGAAATTTATTCCAGGCTTCTGAATCGGATTCATTTGTGGAGAAGAACATGCAAATATCTCTCCACTTGTAACTTGCAATTAGCGTCAGTTTAGTATCCATTTTCATTTAATATTAGTTCAAGTTAATTTTTTTGTGCGTTTTTGTCATTTATATTAGCTCTTTTTAATATGTCAATATCATTTTTATTAATTTTATTTTATTTGTAGTTTTTTTTTTCGTACATCAGGTCTTTTTAATATTTTTTTGTTGAAGTTTTATCCCTTAAAACTCATATTTGATCACCAAAATGACTTATGTAAATGTTTTTTTCTTGAAAAACATTTGTTCATGCCTTAAAATATCTTGAATGTAACTCGACACCCGTGCCTCATTTAGTATTCGTGGTTCTATGAATATGCAAATGAGCCCCGCCTCCACTCACTCACTCACTCAGCTCAGAGATCCACTGGTTGACGATGACGCATTGATCTGATTGGTTACAAGGTAGTTTGTGACGTCAGAAACACCAGCGATTTCAAAGCGTGTTTTTGAGACTGTCTTTGGTTCACTGCAGTTTTAAGGAGGAAATACTCAGCAATGGTGTCGACTTATGAATTTAAACATGCTTTGTCTTAAGGCATATTAAAAACACCACATAGACATATAAACTACATTAAAAGCTGGATTTTCACCACAGGGGGACTTTATAATAACCCTGCTGGTTGTATGTTTCATCCACTGATGGCGATAGAGAGCCCGACAATTGTGTTGTGTACCTTTAAAACATGCCAGTTTGTAAAATGCTAACGGATAAATAAGAAAAATCACGTTTTAATGAGTACCAAAGGTCTAAATGTAGTTTTATTTTCAGACATTTCAACACAATATGAGTATTATATCCACTGAAGATCATCCTGTTATCTGAATGTAATCATGAATGTCTAGAACCCAAAAATGATAATGAATAATTTACCACAGCGCAATTGCTTAGTGTTTAGTAAAACTGTTTGAGGATTCAAGTGTTAGGATTGGCAGCTACTTCACAAGCTCTAATTGAACAAATAGTTCTTTATTTCAGGCCTTTAGACGCGTCCCAGATCCATTGTTCATCCTTTACACAAAATACAGCTGCATAATTGTGCTCTTTTTTGTAATAGCAGCCAATCATCTCTAGCCAAAAACTGGAATCCAGTCTTTTTCCTCTCTCTTGTTTTGTTGATTTAAAATGCTTAATGCTTCCGTTTTCTCGCTTTAGATCTCTTTTATGTCCTTTTGAAGATCACTGAAACAAACGTACACGGCACACTGTTATTATGACATGAAACAGAATGTCACGCTTGGGAGATATGGAGTCACGGCGATTTAACCGGCCTTAGGTTGTTTTCTGATCTGGCTTGCTGGGAGATAAGTCTGGATTTTGTGACACTGAATGCACAACCATAACATCACCGTAACAACTTGTATGTGTGTGTGTGTGTGTGCTTGCAGTCTGTGTTCTCCATATGTATATGTTTGCTTGTGTCTAAACCTGCTGTTTCCATGCCAAGCCAACATCTACACACACAACTTCAGAAGCAATCAAGCAAACCATCTTTGTTCAGTTCAGTTAAGCTCAAAGAACAGCATTTGTGACATAATATTGATTTATTTCGTCTTGTCCCGTTTTCTTAACAGATTTTCTTAATCACTTTGTCTGATTTTTTTTAACAGTTCTCTAAACTGTACTGTAAGTGCATTTGTCACAACTTTTTTATGGGAAGTCACAACTATATTGCATGTCTGCAAAATATAGTAACTCGCCCAAAATATTTAATTCATGCTTTAAAACCTAGTTATTGTGTCTGTAAATTGGTCAATGCCACCAATATATATAAATCGGTAGTTGTACTGGTCAAAACATGTCACTTACTGATGATGTAAAATGTCAGACGAGTCTTCTTGCTTGTGTCCGTAAAGGACTATTATAAATCTTACAGTGTGCACCAGGCTTTAGTCAATGGAAAAAGCATTCATTGATTACACCATAATTATGATTCTCTCTTATTGTTGCATGTGTTCATAATGTCTTTGTCTAACAGTCTGGCCAAAGATTATGTCTGCACGATTTGGCACGTTTCATTGCGTTATTATCACAAATAAAACAACTGACTCAAGACACAACTACGCAATATGCTTACAAAATCTTCTTAAAATATTTGAATAAAGTCTGAATATGTAAATTTTTCTAGGCCGTACATCACTTTTGGCCACTATTGTAAATGTATGTCTGCAAGATTTTAGTAAACGAATAGATAATTTTGCATGTGATAGCTCATTGAAGAATATTTAGAAGTTATAAAGAGTAGTATCTTTTTTCCCGCACTGCAAGTGAGTATTTTAACATTTACGGATTCACTAGTGCCTCACTGTAACCACGAAAGGAGGGACAATATTGTGATAATTAACATTATACCAAAATTGCTATCAATTAAACTTAATTTATGGAATCTGGAATATTCCGTTATGGAACTTGGAATATTCCGTCAACAATGTCATGTCATTTCCAGCGGCTTTTAACGAGAAGTGCACTAAACACACAGATGCCTGTCACACACAGTGCTTTACTTCCACTCAATTTAACAAAGGCTTTTTTTCCTTGTGAGACTGTTGACTTTGATGCCACTGGCTCAGTAGATGTCCCTGTGTAATGAAAGCAGTCAAGGCTTAATTTCATGCTAAATAATGACTGCTCATATGCACCACTTATTCTGTGCCTTCAGGAGAACATTGCTATGATGAGTTTGCAGAATATATATATATAGGCTACATTGCATAAGTTGGTCTAGCAGAACAAAACACAACAAACAAAGGCTTGCTGTCACATGATCAAGAGCTTGAACTAAAAAACTTGAACTGAGCAAAGAATCCTGTGAAAACTGTGACTTCAACCTACCCTGGAAATCCAGAGTTCCTCGCGAGAGCACAAGTTGAATTTGCTCAGCGAGTTACTCTGGTGTCGAGTAATGATGCTCATTAAATATGCCCTTGTATCCGAGCTGCACCAATCACATCGGGTTATCTGATATAGGCGGGCCAGAGGCGAGATGACGACAGCGCTGTGACGTCGAAGTCATTAGTAAACATTGCAAGATGGCTATGGATGAACACCAGTTGTTTGAAACAGCTTTGGCCGCTACAATGAACGAGTTAGACTTGGCTTTTTATCTAAAAGAGGAACAGAAGACGGCGCTCGAATCGTTCCTTTGCAAGAAGGACGTTTTTGCTGTTTTGCCGACCGGATACGGCAAGAGTCTAATCTAGCAGTTAGCTCCGCTGGTAGCTAAGCGTATGGGGCTTGTTGTGATTGGTCGTAGTGTTATCCAATTGCGTGTAGTGAGATTTTCAAATGCATGCTTGGTGCCGCCCCTCGAGCTGGCCGATTTACATTAGTCGATGCCAGACCATTAATCTTTCAGATTTAGGTCTGGATTTCCAGGCTAACTTCAACCAGCAACTGCTTATAGAAAATGCTGACAGGCCTGTTGGGTCTAAAATGAGACATCGGTCTCAATCTCAAAAGGAACAGAATGGGAATGAACTGGATGTTTTGTGTTTGACTAAATAGGTGATTTCCTTTCAATCTCAATTTAATCTCTTTTTAAAATCCCTTGACTTTTAAATCTTAAACACTCTGGTAAATACAAATACAACATAAAAGCAGCCATTTTCCTTTCTCTTAACCCAATGACTCCGCCTGCTAGAATCATTTAAGTGTTTACAACAGTATTCATTATGTTAGCTTAAGTCTGCCGTTACACAATAGGCTAATTGCAGGAGAACACAATAAAACATGCTCTCTTTAAGACGGCATGATAAATACCATCAATGCAACTGCTCGTTGTTATAATAATTATTTGAGAGACATTAATCATTGATGTGTGCCCTTTCTGTAATCTTCTGATTAAAGCGAAATGCACCAACAAAGAAACAGAGCCAGAATAAAACCGCAATCCCGTTTGTTTTTGTGAGATGATGGTCTGATAATGAGGTCTTTTTGTACTAATATATGCATGGAATTAGCCGGCAAAGGCTTAACAACCAAACAAAAAGGCCTGCGCTTCTAAATCCAGTCTATCACGAGAAGCATTCATTGGGAATTGAAGAATCAAGAGGTTTGACTAGTGTGCTGCTTTTGAATTGGGGTACAAAAGTGCTCAATTTAGCATTTAAATTGATTGTAGCAAACAAATAGTGTTGTTTTATTCCAAAAGGGCTCTTTTAGTGTCCGATAAAGCTGCATGATTAATCGTTAAAAGATGGCTATCTTGATTCAAACACCCAAGCAATCTCGTTCCTAAATGACAACCATTTGCCTCTGTCTATTAAACCTTTGACAAAATCACACCAGAACATTCAGATCTGCGTCTGATCCAAAGAACGCATTATAGGTATGAAACAGCTTCACAAACAGTCTTCTCAAGCGCACAGAACCATTATTTCTATTACAAATAGTCTTATTATCACAGAGACAGTGGGATAAAAGTTTATAGTTGGTATATGAACACTGATGTCTACTGTAGCGATCAAAATAGAGCAAATCACCTGTTGAAAGTAACTTGGAGCTTCAAATAAAGATTGGATAGATTACATTGTTACACCAGTAGGTGGCGACAAGTGACTGTTAAAACATTTATTTTTCAGTGAATCATTCTTTAAGGAGATTTGTTCAAAAATGCTGATTCACCCAGTAATGAAACAAGTGAAGTGCATACGAGTGAGTCATTGAATCATTCATTCAACCCGTTCAAATTTTTGTTTAATTTAGATTAAGCATTTTAAATAGATTGCAGCAATTAACATTTTGTCTAGTAAATCTCTAGTAAATTACCCTTTACTTTGTTTAATTGTCTGTTCAGAATCACGGGAGAACCGTTTTTGGTCTGTGACTTTTATTTTGAAAAGTCTTTAATTGTCATATGTTTCCTGCTTCTATCTTGATTGTGTTCTTTGCATACCAATTAGTAGGCCCATATGGATTTATAATTATTTTTATTTATTTTTCACATTTTCTATGCCTATTGTGGGAGGACAATCTACCAAGTGGATTCAAATACGGTAAAATGTGTTAAACTGGGCCAAATACTATTGTAGCTGAATGTTATATTCAATGGACACACAATGGATGTGGATCTGCAGAACTTTATGAATGATGGGGATTCATATTTGTTAGAAATCTTCTTTTTTAAATACTGTTTAGGCCTATGCCTTTTTTGTTGGGCATTGTTGTTGTGATAAGGGTAGTTTTATTTTATGTCTTTAGCTTTGTGGTTGTTGTAGTTGAAATTTTGTTTGTTTGAAGAAAAAGACATTTGATTTGTGGTAAAGATCAAACCGATATTTTCAAGCTGTCGGTGTACACAAAACATTTGTCATATTTTATAATGATTATCAGATATTGCATACTATGATGAATGTAATTTAAGGAAGTTGCATGTTTGATCGCTAGCAACACATTTCAAAGCTCCCTGCTGTGAGTGAGCACCATAAAAGAAAAATAAAGGAGGCAAGGAACCTGTTCTCCACCTATGAATGAACGTTACAAAAGCCAATGAAAAGTGTCCTCACTTTCCATGGCAAATTGCCTGAAATGGCAGAAAATTGAGCTCAATTTTTCGATGAGGAAAATGAGGTTCGGTTCTACCTCATCTCTCCCACTCCTTTATTCCCTTACTTGTTTACATCATCCTTTTCCCACTCTCCCTTTTCTCTCCCTTGCTCTCTTTTCCTTTACGCTTCTGTCTTTAGTGGGCACAGCCCTGGTTACCATAGTAACCAGCAGATACGGGCATGTGAGTGTTTGTGTCTTATAGCAAGGATTCTCCTTATGACACAGGCGCTGTGTCACACACCCGTTTGCGTTTGATATACGATTGGATAGTATGAGATAACAGCCAGGGATAAAGTTCGATAAAGCAGCTGCTTTAAAGTGTTTTGCATATCTTTTTGATCTGGGCTTCAAATCCATCAGTTTTTCCCAAATGAGTGTTTGACACGCAAGATGAGAGCTTTAAGATCGGCCGAGTCATTAATAATAATAATAATAATAATTCATTACATTTATATAGCGCTTTTCTCAGCACCCAAAGCGCTTTACATAGAAGGGGGGAATCTCCTCAACCACCACCAATGTGCAGCATCCACTTGGATGATGCGACGGCAGCCATAGTGCGCCAGAACGCCCACCACACACCAGCTTACTGGTGGAGAGGAGACAGTGATGAAGCCAATCAGTATATGGGGATGATTAGGAGGCCATGATGGACAGAGGCCACTGGGCAAATTTGGCCAGGATGCCGGGGTTACACCCCTACTCTTTCGAAAGACATCCTGGGATTTTTAATGACCACAGAGAGTCAGGACCTCGGTTTTACGTCTCATCCGAAGGACAGTGCTCTTTGACAGTATAGTGTCCCCATCACTATACTGGGGCGTTAGGACCCACACAGACCACAGGGTGAGCGCCCCCTGCTGGCCTCACTAACACCTCTTCCAGCAGCAACCTGGTTTTCTCAGGAGGTCTCTCATCCAGGTACTAACCAGGCTCAGCCTTGCTTAGCTTCAGTTGGCAACCAGTCTTGGGCTACAGGGTGACATGGCTGCTAAGTGATTAAGTGATTAAGTGATATGATGCAATGTGTTAATATTGTTAAGAAGTAAGGATGGTCTCAAAAAAAGTAAGGAATGCATTCATTTTTAGACCCTCTGGATTTTGAGAGCCTCTTCATGCCTAGTTAAGTCTCACACACACACACACACACACACACACACACACACACACACACACACACACACACACACACACACACACACACACACACACACACACACACACACACAAACACACAAGATCCAAAAAACCCACTCAACTCATGTTAAAAATATGCTAATGGAAAGAGGGCTGAGTTGCAGCAACAGGAAAAAAAGATATACTCTATTTGGCTGGGCTAAATTCCCTTCAAAATTGGTGCAAATTGAGTGCGCTTGAGATAAATGTTAATACAACTAAAGCTAAAAAAACACACACACAAAAAAGCTAGAAACTAAAACTTTCTCTGAATAATTGCAACCCTTGATACTCGATGGATACCAGGTGGAAATAGTCAGTAGTTTTTTACGAACATTTATTGATAGTCACTTGAGTTTTGTTGAAAATGTATGTTATGTTTTTAAAAAGGCAATTCAGAGATCGCATCTTATTCAGAGGCAAAAGCACTTTGACATGAGCAAGCATATTTTAGAAATGGTCTATAGGAATCTTGTGGAGAGTATTGTCTTTTAATATGTTATGTAGGTCTGACTTTTAAAGCAAAGCAAAACATTGTCTAGGGCAATGAAGGTTGGACAAAGTTAAACAAAAAGCATTGGTTATTATAGAGGATTCTTCGCATTCCTTACATTCTGAATTTCAGTTGTTACCATCAAGGATATGGAAGCTTTTGGGTAGCAATATTCAATTTGAAATGTAATATGCAAAATGTCAATGCAATATGTAAAATGGCAATGCATACCATAATAATATAATTTACATTTGCTATTTCCTACAGTAGTTTTAACATATAATTTAAACATATATTTGAACGTTTTATAAGTTGCAAAATGAAAATGAAAATGTATTACAGAAATGATTTGATATGTTTTACATGTCCAATCAAAAATAAAATTGTAGCAAAATTATAATTTAAATGTTTTTTTTTCTTAATTGCATTTACACTCACAGTTAAGACACTTGCGATTGCATTTTCATTAAATGTCTCGCAATGAATGTAGCAAAATTCAATGTGGATTTGAAAATGCATTCTGAGCCGATCACATCCACGTGGAAACATTGCGGCGGCAGAGCTATTACAGTAAGAGTGAGGCATTTACTGGCAGATAAAGTGGAGCAAGAAGAGAAATGTCGATGTTCCTAAGAATTATGCATGTCTGTCAGTGATAGAACCAGTAATGCCCTTTTCATAAGATGTAAAATAAGTCTTTGATATCCCCAGAGTGTGTATGTGAAGTTTTAGCTCAAAATACCCCACAGATATTTTTATATAGCATGTTAAAGTTGTCACTTTTTGAGGGTTAGCAAAAATATACCGTTTTTGTGTCTGTCCCTTTAAATGCAAATGAGCTGCTGCTCCCGGCACAGGGGGCGGAGCTTCAACAGCTCGTGTCCTTTTACCTCACACACACATGCACTGAAATTTTCAAAAACGTTTAACCTTTTATGTTTTACCGGATTCAGACAATGATGGAGAGACTCAAGAAGAAGTGACAACATGTAGAAGCAACAGGACATTTCTGAATGGTTAGTTGATGAATTTATGTAGCTTATGTGTAGTTATCTTCTAGTCATTGATTAGCATATTCTGTCATAATCTATAAATCGTGTTCAGGGGGCGGGGTTTATGTACATTTTTGTGTTAGTGATGTCACTAACCCGGGAGGAATGTTTTGTAGTTCCTACCAGCCGTTTGTTGTAGTCCTTAAAAAGCGATTTCTTTAAAAGCAAATATCTCCCTTTGCTTTGAACTTAGAGCGTTGTAACTTTGCAGATGTTGTTTATGCTCAAACAGCAACATTACACACTAACTAAAGTTAGAAAAGTCCAATCATAATCAACCACCCCTTTAAAACAGCCGGAAACTAAACCAACTGCGTCAAATATCATTTGTAGTATTTTGTAGTACAATGAGGCCATGTTCAGTTCTATCAGTACTGTATTGGAGATATGCGTTACATATACATATATTACATTAAAAACACTAACAACACTATTTCATGTAATGTATTTAAAATCTCAATATGAATATTTATCTTTCATACTGTGCATTTATAATGTTGTGATGCCTACATTTAAAATTATTGATTTTAGTGAGTTTATCTAGTTATGCATCTTTTACTACGTTCTTAACTTTTTATCGGCCGGAATTGTATCATTGGTGCATTCCAATACATAAAGAGAAGGACATACTGTATGAAAGCGAGAACCCAAGGTCGGAGTTTTGGGTGGTATTGGGTGAGTTCAGAAACTATTTTTAGGGTAGCTGCTGACTTCAAAGCTCAAAGGTATGTGCTGAAAAGCATGAATTTCTACTCTCATGAAGAAAAGCTCTATGGAAATGAAGCCCTTTGTGTCGCACCATCTCATTGTGTCAAATCCCTCTCGTTGAAAGACGTGCTCAGTCCTTGAGATCAGCCGTATCAGCGGCGCCCTGCAGTGACAGACTCGCTCTGCTCCGAGCCTCACGTCAGAGTCATCCACCATAGGTTAGTCACTGTAATGAAGCAGCAACAACGGCCTGATGACGCGCTCACATGTCAGTGAGACTTCAGGCTCTGAGTATGTGATAAGTGTGTTACAGATAAAGCCACAGGCTTCTCTCCTGATCAAGTGTTGGTGAATGTGTCATGATGTACTCATATGATGTCTGTTATGGTGTTACTCGGAGAGACCAAGCTCTCGGGTAGGGCGAAGTATAACCTGTGTACGCTTTTACTGCAGGGCACCCATAACCTCGTAGTGACACTGTAACCTAATAGTTTATCCAACCCTCAGGTCTACTTTCACGACGCTCATGGTCTTTTTCTCAGCGGGGTTCGGCCATTTGCCCGCCTTCCCCTGACTTACCAGTAATTGAGCTGGATCAAAAGAGTAAATGCAGCTGCATCCACTGAAACGCTTTCTAATGGTACCTTTGAACAGTCAGAGAAACATCCACATCCCCTAATTTGCTCATCTCACTTAGTGCAAAGAAACTGGGCGGCCTGGAGGTGTTGTGCTAAAGATCGACTAGGGTTTTAGCAGTGAATCAGGGGCAGAGACAGAAATGTGGACCCCTAATTGCTCCAACACCCTATTCCTGCTCTGATAGATTGCACGGGTCATAATATGCCTGGTCATTGATTTATAAACGTGTTTATTTTCAAGAGGATAATGCATTAATTGTGTCCCACAACTTGATTTAGCATGCAAATAAGGCCTGTAACTATGGAGGACCACAAGTGTCACGGAAACAGTAATAAAGCATATTTGCATATTAAAAGCAATGAGAATTTAATAACACTGCTAAATGAAACTTTTAGCAAATCTCAAATTTAAAATAAGAATATTTTTTATTTAATGCCTAAATTCACTTTGACTTTAATAATGTGAATTCATTTTATTTATTATTTCAGTTATCATTTTAATCTTACTTTTATGTGCTTTTGTCATTTTAATTAGTTTGACATAGTTTTGAGTATTTTTCTATAGCTTTACCTTTTTTCAGATTTAATCATTTTAGTACTTAAACTTATTTCAGCTAGTTGCCAAGACAACATTTCTAATTTTTGTTTAAGATTTTCCTCTAATATATATAATTTATTTCAACTTTATTACATTTTTAAATTTAATTTATTTTTTAAATTTATTTAAACAAACAAGTACAGAATATTAAATGCATCAATTTATCAATTATCGGCATCAAACTGAATTTTACTGTGGATGTCTAGTTTTAATTGCACTAGAATGTCACATAGACTTTGCCTCCCTTTCATTCAACATCTCAGGCTTCCGTAATTATGAATATTGACGCTTTTGTCTCCACAAGTGTGAATGTGATTTTTCAGCATGGAGGTTTGAAGCAATGACTCACTCGTGTTAGTCACAATTACCTCCCTCATTTGTCTTCCTTTATTTATATGTCTATTTTCCAGGCACAGATACGCAATACTCATTTTAGTCCTTGAGTCAACACAGCTGCACTCGACACCTTGAATGTCTCTCTCCGAGTATCACGTCATTGTTGGGCAACTCTGTTATAGCAGTCCACCTTTTTGCAGCAACTAAGCAGTTCTGTTCTTTCGTTTTCCAAAATAATGAAATCTCCACAGTCCGGATTTACATTCTCTGGATTTTGTCCTAAAATGCAGGAATAAAGTGATTTGAGGGCTAGCATAAACCCTTAGAGTATACGAACTCGGGACGTCATTCGATGTGAAAGACTTCCAGATATAGACCATGTTTCTCACTAGGGGTTTTCCTTCATT
Organism: Leuciscus leuciscus; assembly: GCF_965113295.1. Classification (NCBI taxonomy): domain Eukaryota; kingdom Metazoa; phylum Chordata; class Actinopteri; order Cypriniformes; family Leuciscidae; genus Leuciscus; species Leuciscus leuciscus. The sequence continues at coordinate 3,506,221 of NC_138736.1, forward strand.
GGATCTGAGGTCAGAAAGGGTTACTCAAGAGGGAGAGACAATCCAATGCAGTAAAAGACAATTGGTCAAGATGCACAGTAGGCCAGAGGTGACCTTACAGGTGAAGTTACACAGGTGCTGTGTTCCACTTTACTTCAGCACACTGGTTTATTAAAGCAGGAGACCAGCTGCGTCCTTCACATTCACAGCTCCTCCATGAGCATGTTGGAATCAAAACGCTTTCTGCGCTTCGCACCGAAAACCATTGCCTGTGGGAGAGAAAAAAAAAAAATCGACCATTGGCTCCCTTACACTTGCATCTGTGTACTAGCTTTTCTGGCTGACTATGATTGTCTTCTTTTTTTAAAAATATTTTTTGGGCATTTTTTTCCTTTATTGCAATAGGATAGTATAGGATAGCCAGGACTTGGGTCGCCCGAAGTGCAATCGCGCTACACGTTGGAGCACTGCCCACAAGGCTTTTGGAAAAATCTGAATTAATTAATTTTGTTCTTTGGGTTAGGTTCATTTCCAATTAAAGGGAAAGCTGTGATGTGACCAAGTGGTTAAAGTTCTGGTCTGGTAACCTAAAGGCTGCAGGTCTCAGTTCCATAAGGTTCAATCATTGAGCTTTAACCAGTGTGCCGTTGAGCTCGTCATTTAAAGGAGACCTGTTTCCCTTTTACAGTCTTGATTTTGTTTTTGGGCTCTACTTGAACAGGTTTTCATGTTTGAATGTTCAAAAAACACATTATTTTCCCCATATTGGGAAAATCCATTGTTGCAGCTCCTCTCTTCCCAGTCTGCCAGTGCTTGACTACCATAGTGTGATGCATCGTTGAATAAATCAACTAGCTAGTCACGACTGTTTCCCAAAACCATATTGTCGCAAATTGGTCGTTCAATCACGCTGGTTTATGACGTCATGCACGTGGTGGAGTAATACCTTCTTTTAATGAAACTGTTTGAGTTCGAATTAACGCTAGATGTTTTGATATAAATGACAGACATGACATCTGAGGACTATTTCTCATTTTTCTCAGTTATTTTGCTTTATTTCCAGATTCGATCATAGGCTCGTTCTTACATAGTCGAGCACGTTCACACATGCGCACTCTTCAAAAACGGTGCTTTAAATCTCGTGACAAACTCAAAGACGTAAATGACATTTGTATGTATTCTAAATTAAAGACACAGGTTGTACTGAATGTCAGCTTGCTTATTTGGCTCAAGATAAGGATTTATTAAGTTCGCATGTCATGCTAACTAGAAACAGGTCGAGAGCTGTCGTTCCAACTACACAACTTTGCGATGCTGTTTGCGACTGTTCGTTAGAATGATGGTTTCGGGAAACACTGACTCGTTGAACTATGCTGATAACGATGGAAATTGCGAACATAGTTGGCTAATGATGCTTTTGGGAAATGCACCCCTGGCTAGTTCCTATCTCTATGAAGCCCCTCCTTCTGAAAAGCAAACTGTGCTCTGATTGGTCGGCCTGAGCAGTGTGTTGTGATTGGTCAAGTGCTTCAAGCGTGTTTGGGAAACGTCCCGCCTTTTACCATAACCGCCAGTTTCAACACACTAACTAACTCAACCAGGCCCCGCCCCTTTATTCTGCGCATTAATTATTTAAATAAGGAATATTGTGACGTGTTCGTTCCCGGAAGAAAACTCAAGACTACAATGGAGGCGTTTCAGGGAGTTCAGAAACCGTGCGCACTGATATAGAGAATAATTATTCAACTTTTTGTTGTATTGTATTCTTCAAATTTGCTTCTTTGGTTCTCCACAGATAAAAAAAAAATATCACCATACAAGTTGAGAATGAGAATATGAGAGTGTGTAAAAGATGACAGAATGCATTATTTGTTTGTAAGTTATCATGATGCTATTCAGGGAGTTAGAAATAGCTTGGTTTGTAGAGTGTAGGATTTAAAGGTCACTGGTTTATTCATGAGTTTCAGCAGAAACCTGTCAGACGGTATTTATTTTGTAGTGGTTATGTGTAGTGGTTAAGATTTAGGGCTAATAACCAAACGGATACCGGTTTGATACATGCACGGAGCAAAGCCATTGTGCCCATTAGATGGGGAACCGTTCTATGGTGACCTTATGTGTAGGTCATGGTTTCAATAAGTAAAAAATGAATGTAAAAGTCATAGAAACATATTTCTACTGGCTCCGTTCGTGTGGTAATACATAATGATTCCATTCTTCAGCATCTTTATCCTTCCCTCAATTTCCAGATATCCAGTTGTAAGAGTTTATGAGATGTCATTATTGGAGTAATTTGACCAATCCAGAAATGTGAGACAGAACTATCCGTGAGAGTACAGAGTGAGTGTGTGAAAGATGCTATTGGAGATGTAACTATACAGAAGAGAGACGAGGGAAATGATAACACAATGGAGGTGAAAGAGGGCAAGAGGATGTCTGAAACGTCTGGAGCAAAGCAATCTGTCGGCTGGAATGAAAGCTCAAATAAAGTGGGAGGCTTAACTGGAAAAGCAGTATCCACAATACAGATACTAGCCTAATGTGGTATATATTATATTATATTATATTATATTATATTATATTATATTATATTATATTATATTATATTATATTATATTATATTATATTATGTATTGTTGGTTGTATGAATTTGCAGCAAATATTTGTTATTTAGTTATGTATGTTATGCAACCTTATTGTTTTTTTGTTTTTTTTTACATATAACAACCTTATATAACATAATATAAATATACTTTACCAAAGTCTATGCATCCTCATCCTATAAAATAATTATAAAAATGAATACTGCCTCCCTTGAGTCCCTTGAAATCCTGCTTTGTGGCCATTAAGCTTTCCAAAAAATGAATAGCCCTGCTTTTTTTTTTCTCTCCCCATATTTCCTAATCATCTAAATCCCAGACAGGCCTGTTTTCTCTATCACTGAAGACGTGTTGTGTAGGATTAGGTTAGTGATCATTACAAAGCCTACCTTTACTAATGAGCTAGTGTCAGCCACTACCCTGTGACTGTGTGTGTGTGTGTGTGTGTGTGTGTGTGTGTGTGTGTGTGTGTGTGTGTGTGTGTGTGTGTGTGTGTGTGTGTGTGTGTGTGTGTGTGTGTGTGTGTGTGTGTGTGTGTGTGTGTGTGTGTGTGTGTGTGTGTGTGAGAGAGACAGTCAGCGTGATGAGAGTGTGACTCGAGCAGGCTGATTAAAGCAGGTGCGGAGTGTGTTTGCGGTGGATTTGTGTGTGTGCATGGGAGACAGCTGGAGGGCTTTGCCTGGGTTATTAGAGGACTGAGGAGCCATCAGGATCGATCAGCTCCGCCAAAACGACCCGACATGTAACCGATGCCCCTTTAATTAATCCTCAACACACACACACACACACACACACACACACACACACACACACACACACACACACACACACACACACACACACACACACACACACACACACACACACACACACACACACACACACACACACACACACACACACACACACACACACACACACACACACACAAAGATATGCAGTGAATTGTAAAGTCACTATAGACTCCCTTGAAGTATTGATGCGTCCCTCCTGTCTCCATGGAACATCAGACCTATCCTGGATAATAGGAGTGCGCTATCAGTGATTAAATGTTTTGAATTAGCTGAGAAACGAGGAGGGCCACGTGATTTCCATGATGCAAATGAAATCACAATTATTAAAGTGCTGTTATTTCATGAAATATGATTATTTTTAATCACCCGCCTACTCTATACGCGACGTATAGACCCAATTTAGGTTTTTGCAGCTCGAAAGTCTATGGAGAGTTGCTAGACTGCCCTGGCTGCAAAATACATTTTACTGCCGCTAGGGTGCGTCTAGATTTCTAGGCTAGGCTGCACGTTCATGATGTGAATCTCCCGTTCCAGCACATCCCAAATGTGCTCTATTGATATCTGGTAACTGTGTGTATAGTGAACTCATGAAACCAGTTTGAGATGATTTGAGCTTTGTGACGTGTGTTATCCTGCTGGAGTTAGCCATCAGAAGACGAGTACACTGTGGTCATAATGCTCAGCAACAATACTCCAGTACCAAGAGGTCCAAAGTGTGCCAAGAAAATATCCTCCACACCATTACAGCACCAGCAACCTGAACCGCTGATAGAAGGCAGGATGGATCCACGTTTTCATGATGTTTACGCCAAATTCTGACCCTTCCATCTGAATGTCGCAGCAGAAATCAAGACTCATCTGGGGCCTCATTTATAAACCTTTGCGTAGGATTTGCGTCAGAAGTGGCATACGGATGAAACATAGGACGTGCGTACGCACAGAAATATTCGGATTTATAAAACCGTGTGCACGCACATCCTACGCAGTTTTCCCTTAATAAATCACAATCAATTCTAAATGTAACGCAGCTTTTGCGGCTTCATGTCACGCCCATAGTTGCCCATAAACAGTCCGTGAAACGCCCACAAGTTAATATTCATCGATTGCGAAATCATGGCAAACACAGAGAGGAAAACCAAGAAACGTAACTTCACTCAATGTGAAGTAGAAATCATCGTTGGCGAGGTGGAAAAAAGGAATAAAATGTTGTTTGGAGGGCACAGTGTGGACTTTACTAATGCCAAAAAGGCACTTGAGTGGCAAAAGGTTGCAGACGCCGTTAATGCTGTAGCCTCACAACCTCGGACCGCGGCCGAAATAAAAAAGAAATGGTCGGACATCAAAGTCGATGCAAAAAAGCGTCTAGCGCTCCATCGCCAGAGTGTGTGTCTGCCACGGGTGGGGGAAAGGGGACACCGGAGCTGACCCCTCTTAACTCATAACATGACAGTATTTTTGCAGAACATATTTCATGTGTGTGTTAATTTGCATTTCTGTTGTAATCTTCGTTTGATTTTGTTTGTTTTACACTGCAGATCGATCAGACGGGTGTTCGTGTAGGCTGTTAATTGTAAGACTTGCTTTGTGAAGTCTTCATGTTATTTAAGAGAGACAGTATTGCCTTTTCTTTTACACAACGGTCTACAGTTTCACACACTTTCACACACTTTCACGTGTTTCTTCCCTCTGCCGACGGTGTCGCCATTTCTCATTTCACCCGTTTTTGTGCGTACGCCTGGGTCAGAGTTTGAGTGAAGGACCGCACATTTTCCCGTCAAGTTTGCTTTTTATAAATACCAATTATTGCGTAGAGAGCGGCGTACGCCTTCTTTTGTGCGTACGCAACGTTTATAAATGAGGCCCCTGATCAGCAGATGTTTTCCCAATCCTCTATTGCCCAGTTTTGGTGAGCCTGTGTGAATGATAGCCTTAGTTTGCTGTTCTCGGCAGACAGGAGTGGTGTGTTTCTTCTGCTGCTGTGGTCCGTCTGCTTAAAGGTTTGACGTGTTGTGTGTTCAGATGCTCTTCTGCAGACCTCGGTTGAAACAAGTGGTTATTTGAGTGTTGAGTTACTGTCAGCTGAACCGGTCTGGCCATTCTCCTCTGACCCTTAGGCATTAAAAAGGCATTTTCACACACAGAACTGGATATATCCTCGTTCTGACCCTTCTCTGTAAACCCTAGAGATTGTTGTGCGTGAAAATCCCAGAAGATCAGCAGTTTCTGAAATACTCAGCGCAGTCTGGCACCAACGACCATGCCACGTTTGCATCACAGGAATAAATTACATTGCCGTAGAACATAAAACACATTTTTTAATATTAAAAAATCTTCCCGACCCCTGTGGTGCATCTCTTCAAAGACACATTCTGTAATCTACATACTCAAGCATGCCTGACGCTCATGTTGCTCATGATGCTCGTGGTGTTCCCAGCGTACAGCGGCTCGTGTGAATGTGAACTCTTTGTCCGGAGGTGCTGTCAGAGTTCAGGTCATGGGTAGTTCATTTCTAAACACATGCATACTGAAAAAGTATTCACTCAGTTTTTCACCACAGTAAAAGCTTGGTTTTGAATGTGAAATTTCTGAAAATATTATTCTATAGAAAGACAGTAAAGAAATGCACAGTAAAATTGTGTCTATAACAATAATATTATTTTAGATTATGATGTGAAACTCTGTATCACATAATTAAAAAAATGCAATGCTCACATTTTATTCTAAATTATTATATTTTGATTTGAATAATGATATGGTTAGAATTTTTATGAATTCATTTGATTTGACAGTTTTCATGATAAAATTGAATAAAACAGAATTTAAGAAAATGACTGAATTTCAGTACAATAAAGCAGAATTTGGTAATACGTAAATAAGTAAAACCTGTTGTCATTGGGCCCTACATGAGAAAGGACCAAAAGATTGAGTGCTTGACTTTATTAAATTAGCAAATTACTGAAACGCTTTGTTCAGCCATCTATAATAAAAACCCTGCTTAATGTTGCCAAACTCTAGTGCCAAACACTGTAATCTTATAGCTTTTGTTTTGTATTATCGTTCCGTTATGGATCCAATCAAGATACATATTACATGCATGATTTAGACCATCATTGTGATTAATGGCATGCTCAAATGTGTGACCCACTGTGCGTCTTCACTCTTAATTCGTGTGACAGTAGACGCTTAATCCCAACAATTATCACTCAACAAACAAAGCTCGGTCTACCAGACGGACGTGATGTATGACCTCTCGTGTAATTCCTCACCCCACCTCGCCACCGCGTTCCAATAGCATTATCTGGCCTGTGATTGATAGTTTGATCAGTTCTCCTCCGCCTCGTCCTTCTCTCCATTTTCCGCTCATGCTAACGGCATGCTGTCTGAGGGAGCTGATCTGTCATCGTTCTCGCTCTCTGTCTCACTCATACCGCCTCAAGAAATGTTCTTTTTGTGCGTGGCAGCAGGGGTTAAATGCATTCTATACATTGCTAGGAGCTCACTCTCTCTCTCTCAGTGACATGTGTCAGTGTAGATTGTGTGCCGGTGCGAAAGGGGGATGTGCAGTGATGATGAGGCCCTGGCATCAGTGACATTTAAGAGATCCAGACAGAAATTATAGGGCAATGGGGCAAAATATGTGCAAGGTTCGTTTTTACGCTTTGATAAGAATGTAAATGTGTACCTTGAAATGCAATGTAAGTCGCTTTGGATAAAAGCGTCTGCCAAATGCATAAATGTACATGTACGCTGTTGACAGTTTCAGTCAATCTCATGTTAATCTTGAGTACCTATAGAGTAGTATTGCATCCTTCATATCTCCAAAAAGTCTTTAGTTTTATTATATTTATAAAAGAAAGATAGGCTGTACCGAGTCTTTCCGGAAAAAAACGAGCGGCTGGAGGCGTGGCGTGTGGGCGGAGCTAAAGAATCACGAGCGCGAATCACACACACACCATACATCGCATGCTCCATAGATACATTAACTATACGTGATCATGTTGTTTACTTGCTGTGCTTACGCGCCGATAGCTAACAACACACAGACATTCGTACAACTTAATTTTTTAAACTTTGTCCATGTTTAGCATGGGAATCCAACTCTTTAACAGTGTAAAAAACTCAGTATGCATGAAATAGCATTTCACCCCCCCCCCTTTAAGAAATTAACTTTTGTGCATCAGGGTGGAAAAAAAACACTTAATTTCCCAGAATGCATTACTTGTTTGCAATTATAACTTCTTTGCAATTACAATTCAGTAAATTCCACTTCCTCTCTTTCCAATTGAACCTCCTAATATGGTGATAATACAATTCAGATTCCAACGAATGAACCGAAAGGAACCGAGTTCTCCAATTCAGAATTTTGCACAAGCCTGGTAGGCACATATTTGTGTGCCTCTTTTAACTACAGGAAGAACCAAGAGATATCAAGATACGCTGGTACAAAAACAGCTGTGTGCATTTCACACACATTTCCCTTCGTAACTCTACATTTCACGGCTTCCTCAAGTACATCAAGCTTTCTCTCCGAGGATCTCTCTCTTCAGGCTCTCAGGTGTGTTTTTCTCACGTCCTTCAGGTTGGTTTCATCTTGTCTTCAAGATCCTCTGAATCATAGGTCCTACCTTGAGGATAGTGCTGTCATATTAGTCGAGCATTAAGAAGACAGCTTGCCCTCATCCAGTGACGACAGTTTTCCCATGAAATCTGAATGTCAAAATAAGTTTGCTGATTAGTTGTTGCAGATATACACTAAGATCTTACAAACACCTTCATAGTAGACATATTCTGCTAGCCCTATCAAATATTAAGGTGGGATGTGAAAAAGCAACACCTTCAGGTCAGGAGTGAACACTTCAGTGTTGTTTTGGTTGCTAGAATGGACACATTTGATTTGTCTTGTGGATTCAGTCCTCAAAACCACAGTTATTTGGAGCCATACGTAGTGCCGAAGGACTATATCGGGTTCAAGTTAATTTTGATAATTGTCTTCTTTTTATACAGGCTTATTGAAATGATTTGGGCTCTGTCTCAATTTAGTGTGCTAATTTGCATTTTATGCTATGCATCAGTAATACTAGTGAGTCAAAATTTGACATGTGACATGCATGAAATGCTTTCTAGGTACATTGACAACTCATAGATGTTTAGACTATATATCTGTAATACTGTAATATCTCTGATTTGTGACTTTTTTCCCCCCTTAGCATATTTGGATGGGGAATATTCTCACTCATTCTGATAGGGGCAATTGTTTCAGGTCTACTGACAATTAGAAGTAAGGAATGGGAATAAAATATTCCTTTCATCTGACCTTTCCATTTAAGAAGACTTGGTCATTGGGGAGTGCAGTTTAATAATTAATTAAAGGGAAAGCCTCGCTTCCTTTAGAAATCTCATTTATCTGTAGAAAAGCTTTTCTTTGAGGTTTAATAATAATATGGCATCCAAAGTCCTCTGGCAGGTTAGCAAATTTCTACTTACCTGTGGATTAAGTTCTGTGTTGATTTTAAAATTAAAAGAATAGTCATTAACATCTGATTATTTTTTTTTTCTAGTTTTTTTTTGTTGGACAGTTTATTTAAAGCCTTTATGTATAATGCATTATATAATTTCATAAATAATTGCAACTAAAGTTAAAATGCATTATAATATTTGCAGATTCATTGTTACAGTACATCTGGTTGTTTGTCATGTGTTTTAATGCATTCAATTTGGTGTTCAATGAATAGATAAGTATTTTAATGTATTCGTGAGACCATACAATGCATTATAAGGTGCATTACAAAGCATAATTAAAAACACTTTTATAATGCACTATATATAAAGGCTTAAAGTAAAGTGTTGTTGTCAATGAAATGCGCTATAAATGTGACAGTGCTGCTACATTTAGCAGTAAACATCATTGAGCATTTACTGTATAAATGAGCAACTATGACTGAATGCATTCAGCTGCATCAGAGTACAATAGTCACTGATTGACCAACATTTACCAGGTTCAAGGCATCAGAGATTTAGCTTGGGGGAGTTTTATGATCTAAACGAAATTATAGTTGTCTTTACAGTTTTACTGTTGTATTTACTTTGATGCATGCTGATCAGTGTCCAAAATGTTAGGTACAAAAACTGAAATGTTTATTGTCGTTTTCCATGTTCAAACATCACTTACTAGTGCATAAATGAATTTAAAAATAAATTCAAGTGCATTAGCCGAACTGTCTGAATTTAAATGGAATCGATCCCAACCCTATTGTACAAATTCAGTTGTTCTTATTCAGGTTGAATGCAGAAACTGCTAAATGCTCTCAAAAGGAATTAAAGCAGATTCAAATCGATACAGGATGGTACAGATAGGTCTTGTTTAAGAGGGGTCTTGGCTAGAGTTTGGATAAAAACGAGCTTGATCTTTCTTTAGTTCTTTCTGTTTTAAAGCCAAAGTCTTGCCAGACTACTCAGCTTCATTGTTAGGGGTAAGAAAGATGTGATGTGGAAATGCTGACCCAGGTGGCGCCAGCCTTTGTTGTAAATATGGGGTGGCAGGAGGAAGCACGAGCGAAAGAGAAAAGAGTGGCCAGCTGCCAAGGTAAAAAAGAGACAAATCTTTGCCAACGAAACCTGGTGCTAGAAGAGAGGAAGAGCATACCGCCTCGCCTCACACCTCAGTAATTAGCGTGAACATCTACATAGTGTCAGGATCAACAAACAGCTTGAGAAAAGAGCAAGACATGCTTCTATCTCTTCAAGAAAATGAGCAATTAGCAGTGTGTAGATATAATAATATGCACAAAGTGATAAACACTTGAAGAAAGCAGATTATTAGTGGCACTTTGACCATCTTAGACCAGCTAGAAACCATCTACAATGTTCCAAAATCACAGCTTCCAGAGGTTTTTAAACATGTTTACTGGTTTCATTAGCAGTTTTGACTACCACTCAATCCTCAACTGGGAGCTGGTTTGTTGCTGATCCAAGATAGTCCATCTTAGATGACAGTTAATGACAACTTTGGATCAGCTAGAATGTTTTCAAGCACAGCTTCCAGGTGTTATGGAATATGTTCACTGGTTTCTAGTTCGTCTAAGTTGGCCACTAACTGTTAGACTACTACTTAATGGTCGCTGGTTTGTTGCTGCTTCAAGATGGCCCAGATTAGATGGCTAACTAACGACTAGCTTGGACCAGTTAGAAAATAAATCATATATTTCAAAGCACAGCTTACTGGTGTTTTGGAATATGTTAACTGGTTCCTAGTTGGTCCAAGACACCAAACCGATGTCAAACGAAATAGCACTGATGAAAGCCGACTGTGTGGTCGCCTCGCGTCGCCTGTGCTTGAACACACCAGACTGTCAACTAGCATGCGCGTTCTGCGTCTGCGTGTAAAGGAGATATCTGTCTTTTTAAGCAGGTATATTTGTCTAAGACTGCAGGAAATACAAACCATAAACAAAGCAGCGCTTGCTTACCATTTTGAACATCAATCATGCTGTTCACGTTCTTTATTCCACTCCTCTCATGTGATTATGAATATATTTCTGCATTCGAATGGTCAGGTTAGATTATGTAAAATTAGAACAGCCTTTCTGTCTGTGCCGTCATGACTTTTCTCGCTTTCATCACTTCTGCTCATCACTCGTTCGCTAAACTGAACAGCCAATCAGAGTTATCTCTCTCTCAAAAAAAAAAAAACTAAGTCTGCCGATGCTAAAAAAACGGCCGTTGGCTTGGTGTGTCCCTGGCTTTAGACTACTACTTGATCACCAACTGGTACAGGTTTGTTCCTGGTCCAATATGGTGGAGGCTAGTTGGCCAGCCAGTGACTAGTTTTGACCAGATAGAAACCAGTGAATATGTGCCAAAACCCCGATGTTAAGGTATTTTGGAACATGTTAACTGGCTTCTATAGCTGATCAAAGATGGTCAGCGTGAAAGGCAGCTGGATTGTTAGCAAATGTCTCCATCAAATAGTGGTGCACTGCAAAAAATGCTTTTCTTACTTAGTATTTTTGTCTGGTTTCCAGTCCAAATATCTAAAAAATTCTTAAATCAAGATGTATTTACTAGATAAGTAAAATTAGATAAGATATTATGTCTTGTTTTCTGGGGGAATTAATCAAAATTAAGTGAGTTTTTGCTTAAAACAAACAAAATTATCTGTCCATGGGGTAAGAAAAATAATATTAATATTCAAACAGAAACAAGATTATATTTCTTACCCCCTGGACAGATAATTTAGCTTCTTTTAAGCAAAACTCACTTAATTTTGATTAATTCCCCCAGAAAACAAGACATAATATCTTATGGCATTTTACTTTAGTAAATGCATCTTGATTTAAGAATTTTTTTAATATTATTTGGACTGGAAAGTAAGAATTTTTTTTTTTTTTTTTTGCAGTGTGATTTTGGAAGTTTTGGCATTCCTGACGGATGCATCCAAAAATTACATGTTAGGTAATAGTTTACCTAACATATCTAATGGGAAAAAAGGGGGTCATGTATTTTAATTAAATGAGTATGTCTGCTTAACTATGCTGAATAAATGGCAAAATCATATAACTGATCACCGTAGCTAACAATTAATATTGAACAAATGTTTTTCTTTTTTGAACAAATCTTCTTAAATCCTTGTAAAATTAAATAAATTGTGGCTAGTTAAATTTGAACAAGCCTACGTTTTCCAAACGTTTCATTAGTGTGAGTGATCTCCTTTAGATCACTGGCTCAAGTTGATGTTGCATTGTGTTTGTGTGAGTCAAGATTTCACCGCCTTCCTTTATAAGAAGCTTATATCCTCTCCTTAAACTCTCTACCCTACAACATGAATCACCAAATAAACTTTAGAGATCATTCCCTCAAGCCATACGTTTACTCTGTGTTAAACTTAAAAAAAAAAAGAAGCCTGTAATGTTCGTAATGGGCAGAGGCGGTCAGATGATTCATTGATTCTTCTCAATAAGCTCATGATCACCTCAACTACAGCAAATATAACATAATCTCCTGAAAATGTAGGTTTGTGAGTTTTTTCTCTGTACTTCTAGAGATGTGTAGGTGCCCTAAGTCCACATAGCCAGCTCTTCTACACTTCTCCTCTATTCCCCATGTTAATTAGCCCCTTAAGGGAGAGAATAGAGATAAATAGTAAAAAAAAAAAATTCCTATTATGGTCATGTCAGTTTGTTTTATCAGCAGCTTCTCAAATGCTATGCTGAGCTCTTTTAGCTTGTGTATTAGTGGGCTAAAATCTCTGTATTAATCTTTTTACTTAAGGAAGGGTGAGAACTGGACGATCTTCCATCTCTGGGGACTCTCACAAGGGGGACACACTCGCAATGCACGCTTATCAATGAAAAACTAGCTCTCTGTGTGTAGCGTTCACTTCTCTTTAGCCTAAATTACTCTCTAAGCTAATCGTATCATGGCTAGAACCATGTGATATGGTCCCTTGGAAACTATCTTAGTAAATACCACAAACTACTTAAACAATTGATTCATAATGGCGAATCTCAAAACATTGTGTTTAGCTTGAACAATTTTATATTTTTCTTAACTTGCTTTGATAATGCGCTAGTCATCTAATAATTTACTTCTTGTCAATGATAAACTGTACTTTTCTCTTGCTATTCTACAAATTGTGGCTTGTAGGTGCATATAAATCTAATCTTCCCCTAAAAAACGAACAAATTAAGACTTGCAGGCACAGCTAACAGCTGTTCTTTATTTTTATTGTAGCTTTTATTGAGCAACAGTTCTTAAAAACGGCAATGAAAAAATACTTCCATATTTTAGTAATAATTGTATGCAGTGCAATATTTCCTCACATATCCCCGGACCTGATTCTAGCCCACTACAAAGATGCATAATAAAATATACATTACGTATGATGCTGAAGCAAGTGTGGCATTTCTTATTGCATCATAAACACAAATTATTGCGGCAACAGTAAATTCCACTTTAGGCTAAATCTTAGTTCTCTGCATTCGTTGTACAGTCTGTGATTTTAATAAAGGTTTATCTAGTATGCATGCACAAAAATGCCAATGGTGATCTACTAATTTCGTTTACTTGTTATTGCATCTTTCAGATGCGCAAAGCCACATGCATGTTTTTTTCTTAATGAATATGATTAGGTGTCCTTTCATATGCATACATTATAGTGTGGTGTCAATGCAAACAGATTAAATTGCATCTGCAAGTGATTTATAATGCTCGAAAGTCAATCAGATTTGGTGAATGCATGTGCAAATTCATTACAACCGATACGCAGATATTAATTTGATTTTGGTATTACGATCATAATGATGAAAATGGGTTTCCACTGAATATCTGGGTTTTCAAATTTGAAGATATCGTATGCTGGTATAGATAGACTATTAATGAGATGAATATATAATTATCTTTACTACATATATTATAGATGTGTCAAACCATTTAGCAAAATCCCCCATAATACATCATACCCAAAAAACACACATATTCTGTCGCAAACGCAAAACAGCTGGATTTTTAACCAGATCTTTCGTTTTCTAGATCTCCCTTCTGTCATGTAATTTTAATCTTAAGTCAGACCCACTGGATGTTGTCATAGCAAATCTACAACCCACAAAACTGACCATCAGTGACCATATGACTGGCTTGCCTCCTCACAGACACAGTCAGTCCCCTCGCTCTCAACTAATCATTGTGTGTGTATGTGTGTGTGTGTGCCTGTGTCTGTGTGCGTGATAGAGTGCTTCTTCCTCAAACTCCTTGGCGACCACGTTGGTGCTAATTTCCCATGGCAGCTTATGGTGCAATTAGAGCCTGGAGGGCCTCCACCCTTCACACTGAATCACTGACGGGCCACTGAACAATCAGGGGCGGCAGGAAGCAGATCCTACACATGTCTAGGCTTGGGAAAGATATAATGAATCGTTTTGACAAAAAAAAAAAAAAAAAAAAAACATCCATCCATCCATCCATCCATGATATTGTTCTAAGTTAAATCAGATTATTCAGACTGTAATGTCGTGAGCATGTGATGATTATCACAGTCTAACACACACACACACACACACACACACACACACACACACACACACACACACACACACACACACACACACACACACACACACACACACACACACACACATACACGTTTGCTACCTTAAAGCTTAGAGACTGATGTGTGCAGACAGATGAAAACCCTACAGATGTGAGCGAGCTGAATACTGGGTTAATGTGGTTCATTGTGGCCACATTCCCACAAATATTCCAAATGATTGTCGCAGCTCACCGTTGATTAGATCTGGACAGACTTTGCCTTCCAAACTGCTCAGGTTTTGTGTTGTAATATGCGATAGAACTGGTTGGGTTGATTCATTCATCATCAGGTTGGATTGTGGGAATTGGGTTGCTTGAGTCACTCCTGTGTTGAATTCGTGGGTGAGAGAGGGCAAAATGGCGGCCCGATTGAGGCGGACCCAGATCAATTCTTAAAATGTGGCAATAAATTACAACTTGCAAAGCTCACAGGAATACTAATTCACTGCCTAGGTGCTGCCATGTGCAACATCAAGTGTTTTCCGTGACAGAATATCAGTTATATTTTCTTCACTGTTGTCATTGACTGTGATCATAAAATGTAGTTTAATTCTATTTTAACCGACAATGCACTCCTTGGTAATGGGAAGCATGATTGTGTGTGTTTTTCAATTGTTTGATGTAAAGTTATCCCAAAATGAATACCATCGATAGAGTAAAAACACCTCTGTGTATAATATAGGATTTCCATTGGCCTCATGACAGTAGCTTCTAATTGAAGATTGCTTTAATTATACAAACAAGCTTTCCTTCACTCAATATGTTATTGAATTCCACTCAAAGCTCGTGAGACAGATTCTCTTTGAAATAAGTCATGGTTTCACAATGGCTAATAAAACAGCCAGGAACGAACGCCAATCCTCAAGCTTACACTCAAATCAACTGTATAGTTTACAAATAAAGGGCTAGTTCACTCACAAATTAAAATGTTTAAACTTGGTGTGGCATGGCACGCAAGAGCCAATCAGATTTGACATGTTGAATGTGATTCGTAGCTGCTGAGTAAGAAATGTGATGGTGTCTTTGATACAGTAGTGTATTTATCATAGTGTATGGAATTTAAGACATCTATAAATGTATAATATAAAAAATGCATTACTGTAGGAATTGGTAATCGTGGATTTCATTTATTAACAATTGTATACAGGTGTTTTTATGAGCACAAACATTTTCTTTTTTTTGCATATTTCCCCATTATTTTATTATTTTACCATTAATCTGGATTATTCTAGAAGTCTTAATACACTTAAATACAATTAAATCTTAATACACACCTAAACCATCTCCATCTAAGGACTTTCCACACAACCTTGCCTAAATATAAAACTCTCTCTCTCTCACACACACACACACACACACACACACACACACACACACACACACACACACACACACACACACACAAACACACACACACACACACACACACACACACACACACACACACACACACACACACACACACACACACACACACACACACACACACACACACACGTAATGTTTCTGATGCCTCCAGCACTGCTGACCCTAGTGAACACTGCTCTCTTTTTGCTTCACAGGTTTCATATATACATGTGGTGGAACATTAAAAGGAAGGAATGGGACCATTGAAAGTCCTGGTTTTCCATATGGATATCAGAACGGGGCAAACTGTACGTGGGTTATTGTAGCAGAGGAGGGCAACCGAATTCAAATAGTCTTTCAGTCATTCGCGGTGGAGGAGGACTATGACTTTTTATCCCTCTACGATGGACACCCGCATCCGGCTAACTTCAGGACGAGGTGGGTGCTGTTTATAATGACCCGTTTTCATGATGCCATAAGCATATCTGCATCATTACTGTATCAGAAGAATAAAACACAAAGCACTGTACATATCTGATCATGGAAGGATGAAGAAAACACTTTGCTGAGGATAATTTACGGTGTGCCTGTAAGCAACTTGACTGTGATGCCAAATGAAAGTGCTGCCAAGAACTCTCCCTGAATAATTACACACACACACACACACACACACACACACACACACACACACACACACACACACACACACACACACACACACACACACACACACACACACACACACACACACACACACACACACACACACACACACACACACACACACACACACACACACACACACACACACACACACACACACACACACACACCACACAAAATAAGCACTATATTCTAACTTGGCCATTGTTTCATGGACTCCTCTATCTTTACAATCGACTCTCAGCCATATAAAGTTACATGAATAAAAGCTATAGCTACATAAAACATACGGTTAAGCCTTTAATTGAAGAACACAGATTTGTAGGGCTTTGAATTGGTTTAACACTAAATTCTCTGCAAAGAAAATAAGCATGTCTTCTACTCAAATGACCATTTTATAAGCCCACAGTGACAACACCAGTGTGAACATGTGCATAAAGGGTAAATGACAGCTATCTAGGTTGAATTTATTTGCATGTCTGTGCTGTTTATGGTCAGATCTGGGCAATATTATATATTATTATATATTATAATATTATATTTCACTATGTGTATCAGCAATGTCATGTGACAGCAGACAAGGATGTTAAAATGGGACATACATCTAGTATAATGCGCAGTAAATATATTTGTAAGGTATAGAGAAGTTAACCTAACATGTCCATGGATTTTTCTTTCTTAATCACCAGATTTATGGTTAAAATCTATACGAATTTATCTTATCTTGTACCTGGTCAAGTTTTTCTCCACCATTTTTGTCTTTATTTAGCTAATAGTCCTGCAGGTTTGTGTATGTTTGTGTCTTAGAGATGGATATGTTTTTCTGTGCATATTATGCATTAGGAAACGGAGTAAAGGTGGAGTGAAGGGACCGTCTGGGATTTGGGGTCCCATTTGCAGAATGGATCGATATCTGACAGATCCCTGCCTCGGATCGACATAATGCAGTATATATATATAGATACTGTCAGATATCGATCCATTCTGCAAATATATGTATATATATATATATATATATATATATATATTTTTTTTTTTTTTTACATTGTAACCCCAAACAGGAAGTTATAAAAGAACAACATGAAAAGAAAACAGTGATGCATTGCCCAAAGAGGCTTTTTTTTTTTCTTTTTTTTTTTTTGGTTTGTCTTGTCTTGTACTGTAGCCTCTCATTTTCTTCTCCTCGTCTCATTCCACCTCTCCTTGCTCTCGTGCTGTCCTGCAGGGAGGAGATATTAGAGGTGTGGAGAAGAGGAAGGAAGAGTAATGACAGAGTTTAATTAAACAGCTCAAGAAGTAAATAATGCAGGATTCTGCAGGCACTACATTTGTGTCTTGCATTGCCATGTTTGCTGGCATCTCAGACAAATTGCATGTTGCTATTCAGCCGTCTTAAATTATGCACTGCAATTAGGGATTGAGCCCTCTCTCTCTCTCTCTCTCTCTCTCTCTCTCTCTCTCTCTCTCTCTCTCTCTCTCTCTCTCTCTCTCTCTCTCATCTGTTTGAAAGGAGATATACTGCTCTTTTTACTACCATCGTTCTTAGATACTTTGTTGCGCCTAACAGCCGATTACATTTCATATATATTTACATATGTCCATATATATGTCCTATATACCCATATTTAATTATTCTGATTAATCAGGATTCATTCAGACTGTAATGACCCCGTATAAGGCGAGCACTCTGAGGGTGTGTTGAGCTATATACAATTTAAGAGTCATGTCGCAGCCGCTGCGTTTGTTTGTTCGTTTGTTTGCTCGTTCGTTCTGTCTTGCCTGTGAAACTTGTGTGGGCGAGTCTCAGATCTTGATGGGTGATAGATGTCTTCCGTCCTTATTTTACATCAGTAATGATTATTAATGTGACCTGGCTGGGACTCTAAAAAAGAGTGCAGTTTAAATTAATTATAAACTAACAATGCCAGGGACTGAGTCTGACATCTGAAGATTTCAGTGATTAATCTTTAAATATGTACAGATCTGTCTGAATCATTTACAGCTTTGCTCGGATATATCAAAACACATTTTTAAATGGGTTTAAATGATCGTTTGGTTGGAAGGCAATTAAGCGTCCCCTCTCAAACTGTGATTGCACAAACATCTGGTATTCAGTTTGAAAATATAACTCATTTCTTATATATAATGGTTGACTGATATGTTATTTTTCAATAACCAAGAGGTCAGAGTAGCCGATAGCCATACTGTAATGCGCATAGACATTGCATTTAATCTATATATACATTTAAAGAGAGACTTTGACATCAGCTCTTTAGTGATTTTGTGTCCTCTCACCTCGTCTTTCCATGACACGTGTTACGTACATTGATCAGTCATTTAGCTTTAGATTTGTAAATGAGTGCTGTTGTGGTGGTTTTGTTATAAAGGGCTCTTTTGAGTGAACTATTCAAAGACTCCCTCATAATCGGTGTTGGGGGTAATGCATCACATGTACGTGTATCGGATTACTTTTTTCAAGTAACAAGTAACTCATTAAAAATTTACAGTAAAATATCTGGAGTTACTTTTTAAATAAGTAACGCAAGTTGACTGACAGCTCTTCTGTTAGCAGGTATTTTCTTATAATTAGGAATTAACATCACATTTGTGTTTATTTTTTATTGCAATATTCTAGAATGTAGAATGTATTCCTATTCTTCTGGAGTCCAGCATGGCAGCATGTTACAGTGTAATTATACATTTAAGTACTGAGTAATATTATTTAACCACATGTACTTACTATAGGGTTAGGGTTAGGATGAGGGTTTGGGATAAAACTTTATTTTACAGTGATCTTGTTACGTATGTTACATGGTAATAACAGTAAACTATGCATAATTACATGCAACTAACTCTAAACCAAATCTTGATCCTACCCTAACCCTATAGTAAGTACAGGTAGTTACTTAAAATTAAATATATAATTACACTGTAACAATGACACCTTAAAATAAAGTGTAACCGGGTTTGGTTTAGGGTTAGTTGCATGCAATTATGCATAGTTATTACTATAGTAACTACATGTAACATATGTAATAAGGACACTGTAAAATGAATGTGTTACCTGTGTATGATAATTAACTGGTTTGCATCTAAATAAATGTAAAAAAATAACGTTTATTGATTTATTTATCTATCATTATTACAATATTACTCTATAATTATGTAGTTTTAATATAATAATATTGTTGCTGATGTTCTCTTATCAGTGGTCGCCTATATATCCGTTCTCTATTAGTAATTGTCTTTCACCTTATTCCACTGTTCTCCCTTTCACCTTCACTTTGAGATATTGTATATGTCCCCCTCTTTCTTCTCCTCACACCTCAGGCCCCCTCCGTCTGTGCAGAAAGCACTCATACATGTGGCTGTCGGGCTGCGAGTGGTTGATGTAGTAAACGCCGGGTGTCACCATGTGTGTCAGACTGTGTACGAGACCCCCTGAGTGAAGCCAGGTGTAATTGCAGACGCTTAGCCTGTGGATCTAGCAGTGTAATTAGTCATCAGCATGTAGCGAGGATGGGACAGAGGAAGCCAGAGCAGCCACCAGCAATTACTCATCCCCGTCCTGTCACTCAAAGCTACCCATCGCCATAAATCATTTGCCGTTTGTTTTGCCGTGTGATGGAGGTGTCAGCGCCGGAGCACTGTACTGACGCATGGACAGAATGTAAAAATCAAGAGGTGCTGAGAATAAACCTAATTCATCCCTGTGTCTTTAAGTCATGCATATGCATGAGATGTGAATGCATGGGAATACAGGAAGACTGTGAGCTGGTTATAAAAGCATGCAGCATCACCATAGATCCACTGATAGTTGAAATGTGCTCAGACAGATGACATTTTAAATGAACATTCTGTCATTATTTACTCATTCTCATGTCAATCTCACAAAAGCATACACTTTATTTGTCTATTTTGTTGTTCTTGCCATAATATGACAGTTTAATAGTGTCTATAGACCCTCTAGCTCCAAAAAGGGTAAATACAAGTTTTTGTACATTTTTCTGGTGTACTATCCCTTTAAATGCACTGGTTTCAGACTTGACGCTTACCACCGCCATTCAGTTCATCGTCTGGGAGGCTGTAAAACCCACAAACTAAACTCTCCTCTTCATCCAGTCCCTCTCATTGCACTTTCCAGGAATGCAGAGTGAAATTCATTCAACCATGGGTTACAAGTATCGAATGTAGGCTCAGAATACAGTCTGTCACTCCGTTATATTCCAATGGCCTGTAAGAGGAGAGTGACACGCCATTCGTGTGGCCTCTCGAAAGATGTCTCACATACCAAGTGGCTTGTTTTGAATAGCCAGAGAAGGAGAGAGAGTGACAGGCTACGTTTTCTCCCTATCTAGTGGATGTAAAGGAGTAGCAGTCTGGTCTGTTGCTGTGCAGTGTTTTCTGCCAAGAGCAAAGCCACGGTTGAGGAAAAGAGGGCTCTTTCTCTGGCTCCATCTCCATCTATTGCACTGTATAGCTTGAGTTACTGACATCTTGTGGTAAATGTGCAAAGTGCAGCATAGGCTGAAGCGTTTTGTATGTTCAGCTGCATTCTGGGAAAACAAAACTCATCAATTGATTGTTAGTGTGTGTGTGTGTGTGTGTGTGTGTGTGTGTGTGTGTGTCTCTGTTAATACATATAAATATACACTAATATAAGTTTGAGGCCAGATTTTTTTAAATGTGCTTTATCGATGCTCAACATAGCTGCAATTATTTGATACAGTAATATTGTGAAATTAAAACAAATGGGGATTGTGGCTGTCAAGTTTCAAAAAAGGGCCTAAAAGCACCATAAATGTAGTCAATACCCTTTGATATTCTTCTCTCCTGTTAACTCTTAACTGTTGCAACTGAATCGTTGAGTCAGTGAGTTCAGTCTGAATCGTTGAGTCAGTGAGTTCAGTCTGAATCGATAAGTCAGTGAGTTCAGTCTGAATCGTTGAGTCAGTGAGTTCCGTCTGAATCGTTGAGTCAGTGAGTTCCGTCTGAATCGTTGAGTCAGTGAGTTCCGTCTGAATCGTTGAGTCAGTGAGTTCAGTCTGAATCAATGAGTCAGTGAGTAAGGTCTGAGTCAGTGAGTAAGGTCTGAATCATTGAGTCAGTTAGTTCTGAGTCAGTTAGTCGTTGAGTCAGTGTGTTCAGTCTGAATCATTGAGTCAGTGAGTTCAGCCTGAATCGTTGAGTCAGTGAGTACAGTCTGAATCGTTGAGTCAGTGAGTACAGTCTGAATTGTTGAGTCAGTGAGTACAGTCTGAATCATTGAGTCAGTGAGTACAGTCTGAATCGTTGAGTCAGTGAGTACAGTCTGAATTGTTGAGTCAGTGAGTTCAGTCTGAATCGTTGAGTCAGTGAGTACAGTCTGAATCGTTGAGTCAGTGAGTACAGTCTGAATCGTTGAGTCAGTGAGTAAGGTCTGAATCATTGAGTCAGTGAGTACAGTCTGAATTGTTGAGTCAGTGAGTACAGTCTGAATCGTTGAGTCAGTGAGTAAGGTCTGAATCATTGAGTCAGTGAGTACAGTCTGAATCGTTGAGTCAGTGTACAAGTTGTATATATCACTTTTATGCTGCCTTTATTAGATCTTTACAGTCATAATCTTCATCAGTGTTATTTTGAGATTACTATATTTTGAGACTAATTTTTTGTTTTTATATTTTCCATTTTAATTGTAAAGTTTTAGTAATATTGTTGTTTTAATGCAGTTTTTTATTTCAGTTTTCAGATTTGTTTTAGTATATCAAATTAAACTAAATGAAAATCTTGTGGCAACTTGCTAAAATAAAATTACTTTAAGTGTTTTAATATTATATATTATTTATTTATTTATTTTTTATTTATTGGGATATCAGATTTTCCGTCTGAATTGTTGAGTCAGTGAGTTCAGTCTGAATCAATGAGTCAGTGAGTAAGGTCTGAGTCAGTGAGTAAGGTCTGAATCATTGAGTCAGTTAGTTCTGAGTCAGTTAGTCGTTGAGTCAGTGTGTTCAGTCTGAATCGTTGAGTCAGTGAGTTCAGCCTGAATCGTTGAGTCAGTGAGTACAGTCTGAATCGTTGAGTCAGTGAGTACAGTCTGAATTGTTGAGTCAGTGAGTACAGTCTGAATCATTGAGTCAGTGAGTACAGTCTGAATCGTTGAGTCAGTGAGTTCAGTCTGAATCGTTGAGTCAGTGAGGACAGTCTGAATCGTTGAGTCAGTGAGTACAGTCTGAATCGTTGAGTCAGTGAGTACAGTCTGAATCGTTGAGTCAGTGAGTAAGGTCTGAATCATTGAGTCAGTGAGTACAGTCTGAATTGTTGAGTCAGTGAGTACAGTCTGAATCGTTGAGTCAGTGAGTAAGGTCTGAATCATTGAGTCAGTGAGTACAGTCTGAATCGTTGAGTCAGTGTACAAGTTGTATATATCACTTTTATGCTGCCTTTATTAGATCTTTACAGTCATAATCTTCATTAGTGTTATTTTGAGATTACTATATTTTGAGACATTTTTTTTGTTTTTATATTTTCCATTTTAATTGTAAAGTTTTAGTAATATTGTTGTTTTAATGCAGTTTCTTATTTCAGTTTTCAGATTTGTTTTAGTATATCAAATTAAACTAAATGAAAATCTTGTGGCAACTTGCTAAAATAAAATTACTTTAAGTGTTTTAATATTATATATTATTTTTTTATTTTTTTATTTATTGGTTTATTTGATTTTATTTGATTTAAAACACATTTTTTGTATAGTTTTAGTTTGTTTCACTTTCATTATACTGAAACCGTGACACCAGTATTGATTGATTGATTGATTGATCGATCGATCGGTCGATTGTGAAAAGTTCTTGAAAAGTGTGTCTGTGCTATATATTTTGTTTAAAATGCATGCCAGCTCGTTTGACATTTTGTTCATATAATTAAAAACACAATTATGCATATTCTAAGTGTGACTGAAGGGACCAAATACTGTAGTTTCCTCCCTTTCTGTTTTCTCTCTCTCCCTCTCGCCCTGTTTTTCATTTTGCAGCAGCGGTTAGAGTTCCATTTCACAAGCTAATAACAGTATTAGCCCAACAGCGTGGAAAGGCTTCATGCCTTGTTGACCATGATGAAGTCCATTGCATGAACATCTGCTGTTGAATAAGGTGGCCGAATACCCTGCAATTCACACCTGCTTAAGTTCCTGCTCAGAAATGCACTGTAAAAAATTAATGTGCTGTCAGGTAACCTAAAAATAAGTTTCATGTGGTAACATCTAAATTAACAGTTTTTTTCCAAGTTAAAAACATTATTAACTGTGACCCAATCCACCTGACTGCATTAGGTAATACTAATGAAAGTGATTTTATGAGTCGGATCAGGTCGAAATAACTCCGTAATGAGGTCATACCATGAGGAATCAAATTTGCCTTGATCTTTTGAGATAAAAGAACTCAATGTATAATGAAAACATACAGTAACCTTCAGAACTCAGACTTCCTTGCCAGACCAAAAAGAGCAGCTATTAAAATTAGTCTGAAAAACACCTTGGCTGAAAATGATTCAATTTAATAGGATCCCTGATCAATTCAGTCTGGCCTTAACAGAATGTGAAGCACATTTTAGTGAGAATTGTGTAAAATTTTAAATAACTATTTGCTTATGTTTTCCATTTGAATGCGTTTTAAAATGTAATGTGATCAAAACTGAATTTTCAGCATCATTACTCCAGTCTTCAATGCCACATGATGCTTCAGAAATCACTCTAATATGATGATTTACTACTCAAGAAACATTTATGATTATTACCATCAATATTGAAAACAATTGTGCTGCTTATGCACCAATGCACAGATATAGCTGAACTTCCTTGAATTAATATGTTAGCGTAAGTTCTGGTGTTAACCCAAGAAATAAAAGGCCAGACATTATCCAAAAGAAAAGAATCTGAGAGGACTTACTCTCATAGTCCTAAAATAACTTTGCATGGCTATTTTATTCTTAGCCTTTCTTGCATTACAGTCTCTTGCATTTGCATTTTCCTGCTTTCCATGTTAAGGACTCAAAGCAATTACAGCTATTAGATTATGAAGCACAGTTGCTGTGTATTGAAGTTTGCAGATGTCTGTGAGTGAAGCAGTCGGGCTGGTGCGCTTCTACCTCTTCGTGGTCCAACACCCTGTGAAAACAACATAAATCAAGTGTGAACAGCCTGGCAAGAAGTCAAAGCCGAAGTGGTCGAGCCACTGGCCTATTGTGATCATTCACTACTGCACTTGTCCCTTACGCCCTTCCCCTGACTTTACACTTTCAGTGTATTCATCTCCAACACATTGCCCTTGGCTCTGGCTACAGGGACTGCCTTCATCATTATCCACTAAATCAGGACCACTTTGGGTTTCTTTTTTGAAGGGGTTGCCGCTTTAATGGAGTGGGGTAAAAGGTTTATGGCTGGTTTCCATTTCATATGAGGCTACTACATGTGCTTATATGGTGGATAAATCCCTGGATATAGTGGGAATGATGTGTTGAGAAATGGAATAATGGCATGGCATTATAAGTGTGTATAATGTCCCTTCAGTATGAGAATATAACAGCAGACTTCTTTAAATATTCATGCACACATGCACAAATCTTGGACTTATAATTAAGGATGCACACAAGTAAAATTGTTGGGCCCAACTTGATCATTTCAGTGGATTTCTGGCGCTCAGAAAGCTGTTGTATGCAATTATTTTGATAAAGGGAAACAAGATGCATTTCTAGTCTCAGCATTCTGTGTTGTTCAGACATTTCTCTTTAAACACAATGAGTTTCAGCTGTATGAAAAGTGACCCACATTTGTTTTTTGACCACTAAAAATGTGTACAATTGGCCATTTTACTCATGGAGCCGCATTAAGATCTCCACATCTCTGGGATTGAACCATATAGAGCCTTTAGAATGAAGGTACCAAAATAAAAATGTGTTAAGAACCAGAATCTAGAAGTATATTAAGATATCTTTAACATTTCTTGAGTTGCAGGCGTGCAAACTTGGGGCAAAAAAACGCAGGAATTGCTTTTTCCCATTTTCTGAACTGTCACCGTTGGCATATAATGCAACAAAGATTGCTGAAGTCAACAGATGGTACTACTAGAACTACCAATCTCTAGGTGAACTTAAAATAATGATGCTGCCATCTTTCTAAAGTCATTTTACCCCTCTGTAATTTGGCTCCAAATCTCAGGTAAAAATGGTCAGTTTGACCCCCTCGACAAAATAGTGAATAAGTCAGTCTATATACATTCATGACATTTCATATTTTGGCTTCTTATTCATTTATGTATTTATTTCACCGGAAGAAAAAAAATCTAAATCAACATTTTTGGAGAGGAACATTAAATCAGGTCTGATTCTACAAGCCGATCATCTTCTCACAATGTTCTCACGACCCAGATTCACCTCGGCAAGATTATCTTTTCCACACCTTGATGTAATCTACTTATCCTCATCTTGCCAGCAGTTTCCCAATTAGACCTCAAGCCCCGTTAGAATTTTGTCATAATATGTATAAAAGTGAGCAAGGAGGGCTCTTTGAAGTGAGCAATCGTGACGCTCTGTTGCGTTAAGAGGGGCTGCCAGTGTTTACCCCTCAGGAGATGCTGTTTCATTTCCCGCTCAGCATTCGACGCAGTCCACGGGGAGCACAAGGACAAGCGTGATAGGCGTGAACTCACCCGTGGACGAGCGAAGGTGCCGTACTGAGGTCTGTCATCGCCGGGCCCGAGCCTGCAAATGGATTGTAGCATCAAAATAAGAGCACACCAAACCCAGGTGGGGGAATAATGGGCTTTTTCTGCTAATGTTTATATTCCAGCATGATGGTTCAGGACGACCAGATGTTGCATTACAATACGCATTAAAACGAAAAACAAGATTCACTGCATAATTTCAGATTTTGCCACTTTTCACAGGTTTAAAATGAAGTAAAGCCTACTTTGAAACATCATTTGTAATAAAGCAAGTGCATAAATCTAACAATTTAACATCTGATGGAATTATGTTTGAAGTAACTTAGATAGATGGACAGACAGATAGATAGACAGATAGATAGACAGATAGACAGATAGATAGATAGATAGATAGATAGATAGATAGATAGATAGATAGATAGATAGATAGATAGATAGATAGATAGATAGATAGATAGATAGATAGATAGATAGATAGATAGATAGATAGATAGATAGATATTATGGATGGATGGATGGATTAGAAACATTGGATAGATAGATAGATAGATAGAGAGATAGATAGATAGATAGATAGATAGATAGATAGATAGATAGATAGATAGATAGATAGATAGATAGATAGATAGATAGATAGATATTATGGATGGATGGATGGATGGATGGATGGATGGATGGATGGATTAGAAACATTGGATAGACATATTAGATAGATAGATAGATAGATAGATAGATAGATATTATGGATGGATGGATGGATGGATGGATTAGAAACATTGGATAGATAGATAGATAGATAGATAGATAGATAGATAGATAGATAGATAGATAGATAGATAGATAGATAGATATTATGGATGGATGGATGGATTAGAAACATTGGATAGATAGATAGATAGATAGATAGATAGATAGATAGATAGATAGATAGATAGATAGATAGATAGATAGATAGATAGATAGATAGATAGATAGATAGATAGATAGATAGATGGATAGACGGACGGACGGACGGACGGACGGACGGACGGACGGACGGACGGACGGACGGACGGACGGATAGATTGATTATTTAACCACAGATTAAATGGTTAATATTTGGATGTGGAAATATACAGTGCAATATATCTTGCATTAAACTAAGTTTCTTGGAGAACGAAACTTGCATAATAGTCTATTTTTATCATTGTTCCGTCCTGCACTTCACTCTGACTGCATGAACCATTTCTATTATTGTTAAAGGAACCTTTCTATTAATCCCAGCGCTGTACAGTAGCTCCTCTCGCCTGTCTGCATTTCCTCCAAATGATTTCCTGCACAATGACCCTCTGTCAAACCAGGCTCTAATCTTAGCTTGGTCTCACCTGAGAGGAAAACACAGCCTCCAGCATCCAGCTCAACCTCTGACCTCCGGCAGGTCTGCTAACAACGCATGATGGACAGATGCTAGCACACATGAGCACTAATGATGGATTTCGCCACGGTTGGAAAGACCTGAGGACGTTTGTCTTTCATGCACGATTGCTCTGTTCAGAAACGGAGACAGCATTTTAAGACATCACAGGTGCGCTCCCAATGTGTGTGCCGTTTGGATCTGTAGGACGCCTCCTAAGGAGCCTCGCTTTGGCCAGATTCTCAGCAGAAAGCACTCCCAGAATGCACTGCAAAAACCTCAGTAAAATAAATTAAATGGCTGACGAGGCGAGACAAATAATGATTATACATAAAACTAATATATCACTCAGTATAGGCTACTTGAGTTCAGTCCCTTCTGAGGAAGAGAAACATTTAAACCAGCCTAAGGTTTGCTGGCTGGTTTTAGACTGGTTTTGGGCACCTTTTTTTGTTTGTTTCTTTCTTAATACTTACTTAACTACTTACTTAATACTTTATTTGTCCCTTTAAAGGAAATTTATTTTGGGCAATACAGATGAAGCTGCATAACAAGATAGTTTTCAGTTGGCTACCCTGCAGCTAAACCAGACAAACACAGGCTGACATCTTAAACTAGCTAAAACCATCTTAAATCAGCTTAGACTGGTTCAATTGTTTGTTTGTTTTTCAGTAGGACGGTGATTAAAATAGTTTTTTATATATATTTTTGTCTGTTGTTTGCTTGAATTAACTCATTCAATTGGAAAAATTACACAATATCATAACACGTTACTATAAGACTTATATTTGTTAATGCATTAGATGTCATAAAATAACATTGATATATAATTTTACTCCACTTAAAAAATAACAGAAATGGTTCAGTCCCTTCTGGCTAGTTATAGAAGGGTTCTGGGCAGTTTAAGTATTTTTCGGCAATTATTTATTTATTATTATTTTTTATCCAGAAAAAAAAAAAAGCTATAATCATCATAAATCAACTTAGACTGGTGTTTTCAGCAGGAGTATAATTAGAAAATGTATTTTTTAAAATGTTTTAATTTTATTTTATGTATTTGTGTCTGTGGTTTGTTTGAATTAACCCAATGATTTAAAAAATAACACTTTACTATACGACAAATTTTTGTTAATGCATTAGGTGTCCTAAAATAACTTTTACTTTGCTTGAAAATGAACTGAAATAGTTTAGTTTACTGTCAAAGAAAAAAGTATCTAGCCTAGCCTAGCTGGTTTGCTGGATTCACAGGCTGGTCTGTGGTTTTTTGCCACTTTTCTAGTACTTTTCAGCTGGCTAACAAGCTAAACTAGAGAAACAACAACTTGACCAGGATGTTACACCATCTTGAATCAGTTTAGCATTTCTTTTTTCTGCAAGAGTGTTTAAATTTTTATAACATTTTAGTGTTTGTGTAGGCTGTTTGTTAATTAGAGCATGAAGCCATTAGCTTAGCAACATGCAATTGTCAAACTCTCTTGAAATTAATTGCCTATGTATGTAGAGTGCTCCAAATTACCCTCTTATGTGCTTCCATGATGGTTAGTATGCTATTTAGGCAGCTAACGCAGCTAATGTGTTATGCCGTAAGGGCTTGTTCTGAGGGCAAAACTTTCACATTTGTGATGAACAGCGTAGCGCCAACCATCAGACACCAGTACATACAGAAATGTAAAACAACCATCCATGTGCGTATAGATCCAAACTAGATGCAATGAAAGAAGCAAAATGTCCACAGAAAAAAATTATGCAAAATCTCAGATACATTTTATTCTATCAAGGCCACCTACAAAGTAAAAAAGTGCAAAGAAGCACCAAGTGCAAAATATTTTCGGGTTCAACTCTTCCTGAATACCTTGGCTTTCGCCTACGTCCTGCGTAGCATTTTCATATTTGATTAATGTTATCATCCTATTGTAAGAAATAGGGCTGCGTTGGTCTGAAATGAAATTTTACAAAGGGGGGAAGATTTCAAATTACTAGAGATTAAGATGTTCCAAAGGGAAAACTAATCTCTTGATGGAGACAGTGCTTTGTGTTAAAGTAACTCTGTGCTATAAAGCATCATTGTGTGTTGCCTTTGTGCAGAGAGGCTTTGTACTGGAGAGCTTCCGATCTTTTTCAACACATGATGGTCTCATAAAAGCACTGCTTTTCACTTGAAAACAGGATTAGTTGTGACATTAGTTGGATTTCAGGTGCACTTCTTTCTGGTACTGCACTCTTGACTGCTAGAATCTCCACATTATGAGCCAGAGTTACCAACAGCTTGCTTCAGCTTTAAAACCATTTTGGCATTAAAAACCACTGTCAGGATTTACTAAAGACATTCAGTAAAAAATTTGCACTGAAAAGGGGTGGACACAGTTATTTTTGCAGCTTACCTTATTGCATATGCATTTGTAGGTGTTTCCCTTTCAGATGCAAAATTTATGGGAGGGGAGTATTTAAAATTGCAAGGTGATTTACTAAGGTTTGTGCTCATCAATGTACGGGTGTTTGCGCAGTTATTTACCACCCAAAAAAAAAAAGCATGGGCCCTATCTTGCACCCAGCGCAATTGACTTTGTACACCGATGCATGTATCATTCCTATTTTGCACCCGACGCATAGCTGACTTTTCCCTCCACAGACGCACGTCGGTAAATTAGGGAATGAACTTGCGCTCCCGGTGCGGTTCAGCGAAAAGAGGAGGCCTCGTGTTCCGGCGCAAACGTTCCCTGGTGCTATTTTGCAGTTTCAGAAAACAGTTCCGCCACAGACCAGGAGAAACCTAGTCTAAAGTCAGAGGCACGTTATTCAGATGCTATTTTAAGGGCGCATGCTTGGCCATAATGTAGCGTGCACATACACTTTGCTTCTCTCATCTACACAGTTGACATTTTTGAAACCATACATAATTACAAGGAAAAATATTCCACATGAGGGAAATCATTGGGGTGTCCATGAAGATGTGAAAAAATAGGCATAAATCTAGCTTACACATTTACCCAAATTATTATACGCCTGTATAGCTAATTTGGGTGTGTTTCTCCATCCCCAATGTCACTTCTCTGTGTTTTGCGGCCCTGACGAGAACGTCGGTCTCCTCGGCTGTGAACCGCTCCTGGCGTGCACCTGGCAAATCCGCCGTTATAATAGCAAACCGCCATGGAACAAGCGCACCTGCTCTTAAAGGGAATGTGAGATGATGCTCTGATTGGTTTATTTCACGTTACGCCCAAACCACACCTATGAGTAATGAAGCTACTTCAGACCAACCCATTTTAGATTTGCCTCGAGATCTGCCCACAAAGTTACTTGCGTTTCGCGTTTGATACTTGCGTTTCAGATCGTTAAAATAGGGCCCCATGTCTTAAACCAGACACTAACTGGTAGATTGTGTTGGTCATTATAGAAATGATCCAGCTGCATCTGTTCTTTAATTTGCGAGTCGTCAGTACGCTTTGCCACTCTCATTGCCACTTTTTTAGAATTGCACGCTCACGCTAATTTGCCCTCTTAAGTAAATCTGGCCCTATGGCTCCTATAACTCTGTTAAATTGCTGTCTATACATTTGTCTAAGTGTTTTGTCTGGGGATTGTTCATGGTTGGATGAATGCATTAGCTGACGAGTACATTTTCTCTCCCTAAAGAA
Source organism: Leuciscus leuciscus (assembly GCF_965113295.1). Lineage (NCBI taxonomy): Eukaryota > Metazoa > Chordata > Actinopteri > Cypriniformes > Leuciscidae > Leuciscus > Leuciscus leuciscus. The sequence goes on from NC_138736.1 coordinate 3,537,409, forward strand.
CCAAGTCAAGTTTATTTTTAGATTATCCTCTGCTGCTTGGCAGTTATAGTAGGCAGTCCATTTTTAGAGAGGCTTTAAAAAGTGCATCCTTTGTCATCTTCATTCAACATAGTCAACTGAAAACACTGGATCATTAGGTCAACTCATGATGGACTTTTCTTAATCATGCGCTGAGAAAACATGGTGTATCGTGTGTTGTGTTGCCTCATTTAGCTACCGCTGTCTGCAAATAGTACACGCTATATACAAGCTGTCTCACAGCTCAGTCATTTCCTTTTCATTTTTTATTTCAGAGTGAAACTCCAAGATTTATGCAGCCTATTATAAATAATGATTTCCACTGATGCCAAAGTAATCTACAGCTGAATGTGATCTAACTTCGGCAACACTTTGTTTTAGAGTCCGGATTGTCAAGTCAGCAGCGTTTGCAGCATCATTCCACCAGCCCGACTGTTCGTTAATGCCTTCTGCTGTCAGGCCGTAAATGAACAAGACGATGAGCAACAACATAACAATTTGAGCATCCAAATACAAACTGATTCATTACAATCACCTGGTGGAAGAAACTGCAGGGACTGTTGGTGGAAAAACGGCCATCTCCCTCCTTTTCTCATTGTGTGACGATTATGTTGATACCTATTAGATTTATTGGTTGTCAGTGTTTCATCGTTCTCATTACTTTCAGTACAGCATCATCTAGGTCCCAGGGTTTTCATCCAAGGGTCCATGGAAGGTATTTCAGGGGGTTTGTGTGCAAAAACATTTCATGTGTATGTGTGTAATATATAGGGGTCACTGCGTTGGAAGATTTTGGGGGTCACTGGATCGGTAATGGTTGAAAACCCCAGATCTAGGCAGCAAAAACACTAGTGCTTCCACATTAAGGAAGTTGGCATTTGTTCTCGTTTCGTCTCCCAGCATCTAAACCTCCATTTAAGCCAAGCATATGATGACCTTTACCATGTAAATATTTTCCCTTGAATCACATTAACCCCAAAGAGACATATTTTTTTCATGCAAATGTGAGTGTAAAACCTTCGCCTCAAATTCCTTGACCTAATGCCTCTGTTTCTTTTGCTTTGTAGCCTGATTGCATTAAACAGGAGGCTCATTATAATACACACTGGGAGGCTATAAAATACTGTACATGTTTGATTAACTTTTTTAAACAAAGTATCATCAAGGGACATCCATTTTCCTTCAACCCCAATGCCCATGAGAGCCACATAGCCGGTAGATGGGAGGTATAATGTAGTCAAATATGCAAATAAGCTCTAAACCAGCATGTGGTTTGTAAGTGGGCACGGTGCATTTGTCTCTCCTGTCTAAATCTTTGCGTTATGTCATTCATGAAATCCACACAATAGCATGCAATGAGAAATGCCAAATTGCTCTCTGAGGATACGTTAGCGAAGTAGATGCTGCAATTAAAGAGATTTTAGCGTCGAGCCATCTTGTCGTCTGATGGTGAGTGGTTACGCTGCGTCGCATTTAGCTTAGAATGGCTTGGAAAAGTGTAATAGAATGTCGTTTTGAAATCAGTGATGCAACTCAAATGTGGCGGCGCTCAGAGAGATGTACAGAGTTTATGATAAACACTTGAAATGATTCATTGAGTCAGAGTTCCTGTTGATAAACCTTTTTAGCCAATGTTTGCAGAGAGAGGTGAGTAAAACGCAGAAAAACATCCTCTCTGTTGATAATCGTACACCTGCTGAACAAATGCTAGCATAACATCATTTACCCTCCCTAGTTTGGTTGCTGGAAGACCTCACAATTGGCAATTAAACACCTGCAAAGTTACTGTTGCGGTTTTGTTTCCTTTTATGTAATTTTTAGCACTGAAACATCTTCATAGCTGGAGTTTGCCGATATCAAGTAGGAATTCCCACATCCTTCTTTTGAGCACCATTAGACCCTCTCTTTTATAATAAAAGAAATTGCTCAAATAACTTGTTGTCCTATACTGTTAATGCTCATAGAGTACTAAGTTTCACAATAAGATACAGATAATATCTTTATCAGAAGCTGCTAACTTATCTATATTTTTCTGTTTTCACAACTGAGTAGGTTTTCCAATAATGATGGCAGAGTAGTGTGAGAAAATATAAAGTTTATGCTTTATTTCGATAGTCCACTTTAGATATTCTACTAACCATAAGTAACAAATGTCAATTTATTCTTCTAATCCTAACCTAAGAGTCTACTAATACTCTACTGAGAGTTAGCTGACATGTAGTTGGAAAGTTTCTTTATAGTTAGTAGGACTATTTGGGTGAATCACATTGTTTAAAGGTCGACCTTCATGTTTTTTTCCATATTGATTTCCATATGGATCACATCATGCAAATTCATAGGAAATCGCCAACAGAATAGTTATGTTTTCTCGTGAGATTGAGTTGGTAACAAAAAATGACAAGCTACTCGTGTTTTAAAGTAACTAGTCTTCACCTAAGTGGAACAGCTACCAAAATAACCGGCGTATTTTATTCGCATTTTTCTGACAGTGCATTTTATTCACATCAGATTCATTGAATGAGCAAATGATTGTCATATGGTTATTTTTACAAGGCTGCTAAAAGGTTACCACTTTCCTCAATGTCAGATTTATTTCCTTCCTTGATGTTCCCCCAGACTGACACATTGCTTGCCACATTGCAGAGCAAACATATTTTTCTTTCAAAGCATAACCCATCACTGAGACACGTTGAGGCGTATTGAGACACGCAGGGAAATTGTGAGGGAAGACTGTGAATGCGGGATGCTAAGCTCATGCGGTGAGGGGGGGGGAGCGTGTGAGAAATACAGGGAGAAAGGGAAAGAGGGAAAGGAATATATAAAAGGAAGTGACTACAGATGACACAGTCTCTTTTTGTTCTTTCTTCCTCATTTTTCCTGAAAGCCCTGCATTTAATTAACGCTAAGAGTGTCCCTGACAGCCACATCCCAGTGACGTTGGAGTTATTTGTTCACAATTTTTTAATATCGCCCATAAACATCCTCAGGCATGGCACTGTCTGCTTTATAACACACTAATCTCCCTTTTGCTAAATATCACAGTAGTGGCGAATTGGAAAATGGAAGAGGAAAGAGATGTCACACATCAATGGCATGCTAATATCCATTTGCCGCAAAAAAAACCTTCACAGACATCACCTCAGATAAACTGTCTGCTTAATGTACTATGACTAGGCCTTCTATTATTCAACGGCCGCTTGTGAACGTCCATTGCATAATAAAAACACCATGCTTTTACGTTTGATCTTTGGCCAGTAACCTCTGGCCACCGTGGCTCAAAGGGCAGTTGCTCATTCTCTTGTATTTTGTCCTCTGAGATATTGCTTTCCTTGAGTTCCCTGGGTTGCCAGCCAAGAAAAGGGCAATAATGCAACGCTCAAACTGATTTGTACCTCATTGGGAAGCTCTCTGCAGCTGGAGGACTGTCAGGGTGGTGGAGGGAGTCATGCTGATGTAAATGCGCTCATAAAATTTGCCAAGTGTAAATTGCTCCATCTACTGGCTGCATGTTTTGTTCATACAGCATGTGATTTGCTCCATCATTTTGTGTCGTTTTGCCTCAGAAATTCATTTTGAGATGATGAAAATGAAAGTCTCGGCTTTCTAATGACATAATTATTATGTTGCTATTTATAATCATAATTATTATCTCCCATTTGTTGTCAAGATATGATCATTTAAATGGTGGTTGTCATAAATTGTTCTGAGGGTAATGTAAGATCACAAATGCTTTTCAGACATTTTAGATTTATTCAAACGTATGTTAAATCATTAACATACGTTTTAACTAGTTGTTAGATAACTAGAAAGAGATGATTGGTTCACGCACACTTTCTTTCAATTCAATCACGCCACATCAAACATAATTTTTTGTTTGAATTTTGTAATAAAGTTGGAGTAATTTCGGAGCTTATACGTTTAAAAGAAAACGTACATACAAAGTAAGCAGGTTCATAATATATGGAAGTTGTTTCTGCCACAGAATAAAACAAATAAAGGTAATTGTGACTTTTTACCTCACAATTCTGACTTTTTTTCCTCAGAATCGTGAGATATAAATACAAAAAATATATATATAAAAAAAATTATAAAAAAGAAAGCAAAACCTCTGAAGAATGGCATTAAGAAGGGAGAAAAACCAACAAAATCTGAGAAAAGTCAACATGACACTGAAGTTTCTTCTGTGAAAGACCGTCTTTTCTTCCCTATTGTGGCATATATCCGAGTGGCATATATCCGAGTCTAATGGCGTCTTGAACAAGAACAAATGTAGGGTGAGGCTTGATTTTGTCCATGGGAATTGATTGGATGATTGGATGGTGGTGATTTACTATTGGCTGATCTCATGTGAGTGACAGGTCGCCCCCACCCTTGCGTCATCAGAGAAGGGGAAGTTATTTTAATTAAAGATTATTAGTGGATAGATTGAATTATTTCAATGGGAATCTAGGCGATCTGGAAGTTTGTGTGAGGATTAAAGATTTCTCCATGCAGATTTCGCACCGGGTTCAGTTTGAAAGTTATTTCTTTGTGAGCTGTGTTTTATAAATCACTACACTTCTGACAATAGACAATGGGCCCTATCTTGCACCCAGCGCAATTGACTTTGTACACGACGCATGTATCATTCCTATTTTGCACCTGACGGACAGCAAACTTTTCCCTCCACAGATGCACGTCGGTAAATTAGGGAATGAACTTGCGCTCCCGGGGGCGGTTCAGTGAAAAGAGGAGGCATGTTCCGGCGCAAACGTTCCCTGCAGTTTCAGAAAACAATTCCGCCACAGACCAGGAGAAACCTAGTCTAAAAGTCAGTGGTGCGTTAGTCAGATGCTATTTTAAGGGCACATGCTTGGCCATAATGTAGCGTGTGCACAACGCCATACACTTTGCTTCTCTCATCTACACATACGCAGCATTTGACATTTTTGCAAACCATACATAATTACCAGGAAAAATATTCCACATGAGGGAAATCACTGTGGTGTCCATGAAGATGGGCATAAATCTAGCTTACACATTTACCAAAATTATTATACGGCTGTTTAACCGATGCGAATTTGGGTGGGTTTTGTCCATCCCCATACAATGTCACTTCTCTGTCTTTTGCGACCCTGACGAGAACGTCGGTCTTCTCAGCTGTGAACTGGCAAATCCGCAAATAGCCTGTTATAATAGCATCCGCCATGGAACAAGCGCGCCTGTTTTTAAAGGGAATGTGAGATGTCGCTCTGATTGGTTTATTTCACGTTACGCCCAAACCACACCTACGAGTAATGTTTCAGACCAACCCATTTTAGATTTGCCCACAAATCTTCCAGATCCACCCACAAAGTTACTTAGTTTGATACTTGCGCTTCAGATCGTTAAAATAGGGCCCAATGAGTCTTCTGACAATTTTAGAGTCTTTGTGAAATTTTACTTCCTTTACACAATAACTTTATATGTGCCGAATTATCTATCAATCCTGAACTGTGACATGCAGCAGATGAGGAAAATAAGTGCATGTTATGCTTTTAACAGCCCTTAAAATACAAATTGGACATTTTTAATGAGATAATTTGTAATATTTTATTATTGCTATTGAATTGCTGTCAATGGAGTAAAATGCGTTTACAGGCATTTACAGGTGTAGTAAAGACATCTACCAGCAGGGACTAACTGGCCAATGCTAACCAGCCCTGCCTCGACCCAATGGGACTTATAAGAAAAAACGCTCCACATTTGCGACAGCAGCTCGTTAAATTGTTCCCATCTTTGTCATTGAACTCCCTGTTGAGCCATCCTGGATTGAAAATAAGCAAACAACAGGGAAGATGTGGCATGTCTGAACTTGCTCAAAGCTCACGTATCGAAATGAAAAATGAATGCACCGACCATATGCTAGATGGCCCATGGGCAACCTCCACCAGTCTAACCCAATTATTGGACTTTTTTTCTTCTTTTTTCCCTCGAATATGTTTGCTCTTATTGCCTGAGCAAAGTAATTTTCCCCGGCTCGGCAATGTTGGTCTCTTAAGCAAAGACGAATGACTCCCGCAGTTCTCCGTAATGCTTTAGTTTCCCCTGGAAAATGAGAAAATGTAAAGATGGCCCTTCAACATGATGCCCTGTGTACATTTGACATCGTAAAATCGGTGTGATTTTCCTGATATTACTGTAAATGTCTTGACCCGGATATGATTTGAGATTAACACAGATGCTGCTATGTCAACATTCATGACAAATGGCTGACACACTGACTATGTTTTTGTCATCATCTCTCTTTCTCTCTCGGTCTCTCGGAGTGATGCGAACCTCGGGCCACACACTGCTGTCATGAAACTTTGGATCTTTTTTCATTACCAGAGAGAACAAGGTTTTTGCCATGGTCTGCTAGTCAGTTCATTACGCATAGGACAGAAATACAAGGATTCAATTAAACTAGGCTTTGATTTGACCTATAGGATTTCTGCAGAAAGAAACAGAGACTGTGCAAATGTAGTAAAATCCGTCAGGAGCTGTGCAACACTACCTAGGGATGGTCTTGCATACATTAATGTTCAGCATTAATGACTTTTTACGTGCATATGATACGCAGTATTCGTGTGTGCATATGATACGCGCTTTGTGGTGTGTAATATGCACTTAACCCACATAACTAATCCTACCCAAGGGGTTAACAGTGCGTATCATATGCACGCAAAATGTAATTTCTGCATTTGAATAGCACAACAAATACAATGCGTGTTATAGATACGCAGTACTAAGAGATTGTGATGCATTGCTGAATAACAGTATTAACATGGTATGCAACATTTAATTTGTAAATCTAATCATTTGTAGAGCTCATTTGAACTCAACGGACTTAATAAAATTGATTAGGATTTATTTGCCAACACCACGCATGAGAGAGAAAGAGGACTATTTTGGAAACCGTGTTTGATTATTGTCTCAGTTCGCTCAGCTGTGAAGCTTTATACACAATACACAACAACATAAAACAGTGTGTTTTGTCCCTACCTGTTGGAAAAAGTAGCTTGTCTGGCTAAGCTGTGTGTTTTGAAAGCACCTGACCTACTGTCATGCTACTGACAAATGTAGTCCGCTTCTACTTTTAGTTGCTCGTCAACATTTCTGTCACGCATTGATCATGTATTGCATGAAAAAACCATGGACGTTTGTGAAAGCGAGAGGAGAGCATCTAATAAGATGTCAGAGCGACACAAGAACGTGTTCATTCAGAAAAGCCGTCGTCTTTATTTTCATGACTAAAGCAACCTAGCAGCCGACTCTATCTGTGTGACGAGGCGAGAGGGCTTTTCCTTCCGACGCCCTTGCAAATTTTTGTCTTTCTTATCTTTCTCCCTACCCAGCTGAGTCCATGCCAAGTCTTTTTTCCCTGTTTCTCTTTTTATTTATTCAGTAGGCGAACGGTTTGTCCTCTGGTGCAGTTGCCGCATGTGAGGGGGTGGGAGAGGCCACCAAGAGAAGGAAGAAAGTGTTCTTTGTGATCAGAGATCTGAGCTTCCCAGCAAGCCAAAGGGCCCTAGCTCAAAAAGGCTGTCTCAGGATCTGTGAGGAAGAAGCCAAGGCCTGGTTAAACATCTCTGATGGTGCTCTTTTTGGTTGGCTGATGAAGCGAAGGGGTATGTTTATTCGAGGGCACAGTGGTCACTTTACAAAGTTCATTGAGTCAGTAGGAATTTGTTCAAGTCAGTTAAATGTGACAAGAACAAGTAGATTGTTACCCGATCAGCTGGGATATTAAAGGGTATTTTAAAGCTGTAATAGGCCAGTCAGTCACACCGATCAAGCAATTCCTCGGATTCAAGTCCTTTGTGAAAGCAACTCTGAAGCCTCGCAATAACCCCACTCAAGCCAATAAACTACAGGTGAAAAGGATCGAAATTTTAACTAATAGAGATTAGGGTTGTGCCAATGGACTATATCGTCGTCCATCGTGATGGCTGACCAACATCACAATGGAGATGGAGAGCCCCCCACCCTGTCAGACCAGCCCAGTCTCACGGCAGGATTCGTGTTCACCAGTGGTTGGGAACCTATGGCTCGCGAGCCATACCTGGCTCTTTGGCAAAAATAATGTGGCTCGCAAGGTCTCTCACCCTTTACCAACAAATGATAAAAAAAAATAAGACACATCAACAGAGATCGGCTCTCTGCAGAAAAAGCAGCCAATTACATTTCCCTTGTTCATCGTTCATCGCGATGTTTTACTGTAAACATCGTCAACTGCCAATTTAGGGGACATCGCCCAACCCTAATAGAGATCACCATCCTTTCCCCAGTTAATTAATCACGTTTTGTGTTACAAGTTTGCTGAAATGTTTAAATATGCATATCCATAAATCAGACAGCTAGAAAAAGATAGAAGGAAGGAAGGAAGGAAGGAAGGAAGGAAGGAAGGAAGGAAGGAAGGAAGGAAGGAAGGAAGGATGGATGGATGGATGGATGGATGGATGGATGGATGGATGGATGGATGGATGGATGGATGGATGGATGGATGGATGGATGGATGGATGGATGGATGGATGGATGGAGAAAATAGCATGAAAAAGGTCTACAAAGTCCCTCCAGCGGGAGTTAATCTCTATATCAGTGTCAGTTTCTGAACTCCCTGAAACGCCTCCATTGTAGTCTTGAGTTTTCTTCCTGGAGCAAACACGTCACAATATTCCTCATTTAAATAATTCATACGCAGAATAAAGGGGCGTGGCCTGGTTGAGTTAGTTACTAGTGTGTTGAAACTGCGGTTATGGTAAGGGGCGGGAAATTTCCCAAACACGACCAATCACAACACCTTGCTCCAGCTGACCAATCAGAGCACAGTGTGCTTTTCAGAAGGAGGGTCTTCATAGAGACAGGAACTAAACAGAGCGTTACTGACAGACTGGGAAGAGAGGAGGGCCTCTTAAATGATATGTATTGTAATTGAAACATAGATCAAATTTAATAAAATGAACACTTAAATGGATTTTTAGATGTTTTCTTTCCACTAGTCTGGAAGAAGACAATTATAGAAGCAAAACAGCTCCAAATTCACCAGTGCCTGCAAAACCATGGCTTCGCCTGTAGTGACTTGGCTGGAACAACAAGAGTTTGGAGCGAGACTGATTGAATGAATCCTTCTACCGTAGTGTTTTTGAATTCAGACCCTTCTGTATCCTCTCAGCAGGGCCCGCTCAGCAGATACCGATACCCTTCATCAGTTTCAGTGCTGCTGTTCTGTAGGTCTTGTAAAACGCTCGCTGTGCCACAGAGATAGCATTCCTCCAAATATTGTCCTCCGGGGGCCACGATTGGCTGACTCCCAGGGTTCATTGAATGGGCTACTGGGAGTGTGCTGAGGTAAATAGTTGATGAGAGATTGCTCAGATTAATTAGCTCAGCTCATTGTCTCGGCTAATTCAGTCTTCCGCATGACCAAGCCTGAAAACGTAACCTGTTTCATAAAAAAAGAAAGAAGGGCAAATGAAAATTCCCCTCCTCCTTCATCCCTGCTTTCAGACTGCAGACAAATACTATATACATTTTCCCGAATAAATGCAAATGACAGTGGCATTTTCATATTTGTTCTCTGTTAGAAAATTAGCATCTTAATGATGTGAATCATAATGAGCTGGTGTGTTGACTCTCTAATGACACAAAGTGTGTGTATATTAGCAGATAAATTCGGTCTAAAAGTTCCAGTAATGCTTATCTGGTAATATTTGATATATATTTTTAAAAAATTGCTTTTGGAAAAATTTACCTGAATCTGACAATTGACACATGCTACATGCTTAATAAAATATATATTTTTTAACATTTATGACTATTATATATGTAGATTTTATGACCTCATTCTAAATACTTGAAATATATATATACGAATATATAATTTTCTTTTGAACATTCGTCTTATAATCTTATACCTTCACAAATGCATTTTAAATAGTTACATTTAAATGTGTGTGTGTATATATATGTGTGTGTGTGTATGTATATGTGTATGTATGTGTATGTGTATGTATGTGTATGTATGTATGTGTATGTATGTGTGTGTGTGTGTGTGTGTGTGTGTGTGTGTGTGTGTGTGTGTGTGTGTGTGTGTGTGTGTGTGTGTGTGTGTGTGTGTGTGTGTGTGTGTATGTACTGTATGTGTGTGTATGTGTACTGTATGTATGTGTATGTATGTGTATGTATATGTGTATGCATGTATATGTATGTATATGTATGTATATGTATGTGTATGTATATGTATGTATATGTATGTGTATGTATATGTATGTATATGTATGTGTATGTATATGTATGTATATGTATGTATGTGTATGTGTATGTGTATGTGTATGTGTATGTTTGTGTATGTTTGTGTATGTATGTGTATGTATGTGTGTATGTATGTATGTAACCTATATATTTTCTGTTATACATTCATATAGATTGTAACCTAAAAAAGTCCATGCGCACATCAGGCTCTTATGTAAGTGAGAGTTATTTATGCAAAGTGAAACGAAAACAGTTCTCGTACTATGAATCATAAGCTAATGCACGCAAAGCATGCAACCCTCCATATGCACACAATCATAATTCTATGTCATGCAGGGACAGATACTTTGTTCATATGAATGAACATGCATCAACATACTAATGAGTTGACGGTGGTGTGGCATATATCTCCACAGTTTCCAGGCCGTCATAAGGGTCACTCTGCGCTCCAGGTTATTCCTGCCTAGAATAGTCCAGAAAACAAATGACTATGTAGGCATGACCAGCAAGGTTTGATAAATTTCCCACATTTCCAGCAAATGAGTGCAGTCAGGCGCACATTAGAGCAGAATGGCAGTGGCATTAAATATTCAGCAGTGCTCTTATTAATGTTCATCCCATCAGCCAAATGCCAATCCTTACCAAGAGAGTGATAGAATTATTATTTTCGCTTCTATTTCCTCCCACCCTGTCATCCCAAGTCCCCTTACCCTGGAGGAAAAAAACCTCTGAAAAGGCTGTATGCGCAGATGGCAGCAAATGCGGTGGGTTTCAATTACAGTCTGAATGCCAAACACTATTTACTTGATTCTGGAGAACCTGCGTCTGCTCGAATGTTGCCAAATACATAAGGGTGACCTGGGTATCTCAGTAGCTATAAGGTTTTAAGTCCATGTCCACAAATGTGTGCTTTTAGCAGTGTTTTGTTTTTTTACTTCTATCTAAGCCTACATTTCCATATTGAGTGTAACCATATTGGTTTAGGAAGGAAGCATTAAACTGATTAAAAGTGAAAGACTTTAATATTATTATGAAATATTCCTATTTCAAATAAATGTTTTTTCTTTTGAACATTCTGTTCATCAAGGAATCCTGAAACAAACGGTATCATGGTTTCCACACACACACAAAAAGTACTGTTTTCAACATTGATAATAATCAGAAATGTTTATTGAGCACCAAATCATCACATTATACTGATTTCTGAAGGATCATGTGACACTGAAGACTGGAGTAATGATGCTGAAAATTCAGCTTTACACACAGGAATAAATTATATAAAAAAAAAATTGAAATGGAACACTTATTATTACTTGTTATTTAAAATTGTAATAATATTTCAGAATATTACTTTTTTTTCTTTTTTTTTTCTTTCTTTTTTTTCTGTATTTTGATCAAATAAATGCAGCCTTGCAAGAATAAGAGACTTTTCTCAAAAACCAAAACTAAATTTACTGCAAACTTTCGGATGTTAGTGTATCATGACTATGTTTTTTTTTATTTATTTTTTTTAGATGTTTTTCATCAGGTCAGGGAGAGTTGTCACATGTTTTTAATTGTAAATGTAATTTTATAGAATTTATTTTATTTGCATTTTCTCTTCACTACAACAGTGGTTTGATATAGAATTATACATGGCTTAAAATTCTTTGCTATTTAAAGGCAGGTTCTCATTATGACAACTTACATTAAACATCATGTTATAACACTACTGGGGCACATTGTCAAAATTAATCAAAGTATATTCAGTTTTTTTTTTTTTCATGGACATTAATAGTAAGCATGTTCAATAGCAAACACTGAGACATATTCACTGTAGTAAGCGTGACAACTAGCCTCTGTCTCAGTGTTGGTCATCATTATGCTTCCACTAGCAAGCACACAGCTCCAGGTGAAGAAAGGAACAACCTTTTTTTAAGGAAGAGAAACGGTTCTCCCATGAAAAATCAATCTATTGCATTATGATGCATTGAGGAATACATGACTGGAAAGTGTTTGTGTTCAGAACTGTGAAACTAATTGTCTGTGAGGGGAAATCAGATAACTTAAATTTCTATAGTCAATATTTGACCAGGGCCTTTTAAAGTACCACTGCCGCGGGGCTTTCCGGTTCTTATCCGTGTGGATGCAATGGAATGATTTGCAAAGAGAAGGAGAGAGGACATGATGAAAAAGAGAAAGAGTGAGACAGAGGTTAATAACTGGCTGAGAACTAAGAATAATAAGTTCAAAAGCTGGAGCCACACGGACCCTTTATATCTGAAACAGAGCTAACTGCACCATTTTAATAGATTCTAAACTAATGGACTTTCCTCCCCCTTCAGTCTCAGATTTCTCACTTATCATGCATTACATGAAATGCACAATCTCTGCTGATCATTAAGGAAAGAAACTGCATTTCACAAACATTCATATTTTTCTCATAATGCTAAAAGATTTGGTATACCTGTGAGCTGAGAGTAAAAACAAAACCATGAAAAGGTCATATCTGAGTAGTTCCTCCAAGCTTAATGTATTTGTGTATGAGAAAAATATAAAGCTTGGAATTTCTTCTTTTAATCTTAATTCCCATTATATTTTTATTATCACTACATTTACTACAATTGTCTTTAATGTTGTTGGTAAAACACCCGGGTAAAATATCTATCTATCTATCTATCTATCTATCTATCTATCTATCTATCTATCTATCTATCTATCTATCTATCTATCTATCTATCTATCTATCTATCTATCTATCTATCTATCTATCTATCTATCTATCTATCTATCTATCTATCTATCTATCTATCTATCTATCTATCTATCTATCTATCTATCTATCTATCTATCTATCTATCTATCTATCTATCTATCTGTTCATCCATCTATCTATCTATCTGTTCCTCCGTCCATCCGTCCATCCGTCCGTCCGTCCGTCCGTCCGTCCGTCCGTCCGTCCGTCCATCCATCCATCCATCCATCCATCCATCCATCCATCCATCTATCTATCTATCTATCTATCTATCTATCTATCTATCTATCTATCTATCTATCTATCTATCTATCTATCTATCTATCTATCTATCTATCTATCTCTCTCTCTCTCTCTCTCTCTCTCTCTCTGTCTGTCTGTCTGTCTGTCTGTCTGTCTGTCTGTCTGTCTGTCTGTCTATCTATCTATCTATCTATCTATCTATCTATCTATCTATCTCTCTATCTCTCTATCTCTCTCTCTCTCTCTCTCTCTCTCTCTCTCTCTCTCTGTCTGTCTGTCTGTCTATCGTTCTATCGGTCCGTCCGTCCGTCCGTCCATCCATCCATCCATCCAATGTATATGTTAAATATAATTTATGCAAATAGACATTGCTGTTATAAGAAAGTATTAATAAATGAAATTGATTATAAAACACTACAATATTATCAAAAATATATTCTTGTAAAACTTAATACACAGTCAACACTGATTATTAGCAGATTATAACATTTCTTTCACTGAGTTTAACTGGTCACGGTGAGGAACACATGGTGGTTTGGGTATAAGATCTGAATATTCCTAATATATTCAGTTTTACAAGATATGCTGCTGTTAGTGAAAGATGTACTTTTTAAAATATTGATTACAGTTTGAAGTAATTCAATGAAGATAATAGATATGTCTCAGTAATATCCTTGTATTCTCTTCAATGGAGTGTTTGGTAGTAAACTTCAGTCTCTCGGCCATGGCTTGTTTAGTTAAACGCTCTGTGTTCTGCATGAGATCAGTGGAAGATGGTTTGATCCAGAGCTTTTATTAAAGCACTGAAGATCTTGTCAACGTTCCCAGGAATAACCCAAAAGCTTTATTCAAACCGGAAACCTCAAATCTCTCTATTTGCATATAGCATTTTGTCTTTGCTTTCAGGAATAATAATACTTTGATCTCCGTCTTTGCACAACAACATCCTTAAACAAGCTTTCATCTTAGTATTACTCATCTGAAAAGTGTATGTATGCACCTTGTATGCATGCAGGTTATGAATTGCAAATTGATTGATATAAGAAGGTAATTAGTTATCATGTGCATATACAAATAAAAGTACAGAATGATTCATGCATATGAAAACCTGCATAATATAAAAAAGGCTGTATTAGTAGTCTCCGATTCATCCTTCTTCTTAAGCGGATATTATCTCAATCTCTGACGTGTGCTCTTCTCACCTGTTTCTTTTCCAGAGACAAATTACCCCGTTTAGTTTTTTTTATTGTATTTTTAGAAGAGAATGAATAATGCTGTCTATAAACTGTTAATGAGCACTAGAAAATTGAGAAATGTGTGCTAATATCTGACTCTCAGTGTGTTTTGCATTTAGATCGCTTCCTGATTTGCCTCAGGTCAGAATTGTATCCCAGAAGCTGATTATTGTGTTTGTATCATCATATCGCTGTTACTAATTATTTTGCCATTGTTCATTATGAATCGTGTGCATTAGCGTATGCACCTTGAGCCCCTCAGATCTCGCTGGTCACTGCAATGATGCTCCGCTTCTGCTAGAATATGGACTTTCTAGTTTGGCCTGTTGATGTAATGAACGACATGTCAGGACGGTTCTAGAGGGCCGATGGTCCCGTGGCCTGTTTTAACCTTTACCCAGATGACAGAGCAGCGTGTGGAACTGTAGCCTCTCTTCTCCAACCTGGCCATGTTCATAAATCAGATACCGGACTGATACAAACAGGTGTGTAAGATCGGCCTCCTCCAGACAGTGAATTGGGAGTGAAGTCCATTGTCCTCCAGTCATTTTTACCAAGTACTAATGTAGTAAAAACAGTGATATTAAAAGACCAAATTCATTATACACCTTTTTTTATGATGCATACTATGTACACTCTCAGAAACATAGGTTAAAAAGCTGTCACTGTGGCAGTGCCCATTCAAACGGTACTAATATGTACTCTTGAATGTACTATAATGCACCCTTGAGAGATAAATAAGGTACAAAGGTGTACCTTTTGAAAGGGGACCATCCTAGTGACAGCTTTTTTCCTGCGAGTGAACAGCAAGCAGATGAACCCAGAATATAAACGTAACGCATGTTTCTCATTAAGTGTTTTTCAATAGAAAACCATTATAAAGAAAAAGCTTAAGAGTGTTGCGTTCGTATTCTGGGCTCATCTGCTTGCCTGTATATAGTATGCTTCATTATTAAGGAAGGTGTAGACTGAATTTGATGATTTAATATCACTGTTTTAGTACATTAAGGCACTTTTAAGAGTTTTTCATGTTAAGCATTTTAGGGACAGATTTACTAAACCCTAGCCTGACAAGCCAGAACCACATCAAGATGTTGGGTCTGGGAACACACCATTGGCAGGGCTCAATCCGAGGGGCGGGATAAACAGTTGTCTTTCAGATTCCCTCTGCACGCAATAGGATAGCGCTACGACAAACCAGAGCAACAAAAAGGTGACGTAGTCAGTGCCGTTCTTTGTTCTTTTCTCAAAGAAAAGCCTAACTCCAAGACAAGTCTTCCAGAGTCGCGGCCAAAGCCGATTGGAAAGACTGCTGTTCTTTCGCCAGCAGCAGCTGCTATCTTCTTTGATTTCAAGTAGCAGGGAATTCACGCGGAACCGTCGCAACTCTGCCGTCATTATGTTAAACCCGCCCGCCGACTCTATACATGATGTGATTGGCCTGACTAGAGTTTGGTTTTTCCAGCTCGCAAGCCAACGGAGAGTTGACAGCCCTGGCTGCAAATGACATTTGCTGCCTCTAGGGTGCGTCCAGGTTTCTAGGCTAACTAAACCCTCTTTTGGCATTAAAAAACTATACAAATTTAATAAAGACACAAAGTGAAAAGTTAGCACTGAAAAGGCGTGGGCAAAGTGTTTTTTTTGTTTTTTGGCTGACCTTATTTGCATATTTGTAAGAGTTTCTCTTTCATAGGAGGAGAGTATTTAAATTAATCATGCAAGGTGATTAACTAACGTTTGCGCTCGTCGATTTACTGGTATTTACACCATTATTTACCGCCCAAAAAAAGCAAGTCTTAAACCAGATGCTAATTTGGTAGATTGTGTTGGTCATTATGGAAATTATCCGGCTGTTCTTTAATTTGCGAGTCGTCAAAAGATCAAGCGCAGAACTTTCCACTTCCATCAACGCATTTTTGGAATTGCGCTCTCAAGCTAATAGAATAGAATAGAATAGAATAGAATAGAATAGAATAGAATAGAATAGAATAGAATAGAATAGAATAGAATAGAATTCTTTATTGTCATTGTACAGGGTACAACGAAATTATACCACGATTTGCCAATAATAATATAACAATAATGCCAATTAGCCCATAATTTGCCCTGTTTAGTGTTTCCCACTGTTTTTAATGTTTGAAATATTGCAGCAGGTGCTGTAGATGGATCATAAATGCCCACAACTTGCATTTTGTTCACATATTTCTATGTTTTCTTCTTTTGAGAGGTCTAAATAGTCGTGGCTTAAAACGGATGAAAAATTGACAGACCTGTGCTGTAATTCTATGGATGATTTGCCCTCCAGGTCTCTGTGCCAGTCAAGCGACTGAAAACTATGAATAGGTTTCCGCTTGCTGACCTGTAAATAGATACAGTATTAGGCAATCTATGTATTAGCCTGTCTCTTACAGATCGCTTCTGCAGATTAACAAGTCAGGACTGAGCTGTGTTTCTGCAGACCGGCGTGAAGGCGAGGGTGACAGTGCTATTCAACAGTCTGAATTATTCCTGTGAGTCCACACAGCATGTGACGCGCGCCGTCCTCCCCCTCAACCGCACCGTGGGTCGGCTTTGTTATCAAAACTTCCCCCGCTTGATTGCCTCCGATCTGAAACTAGATCAAGTCAGTCATACTGAGTGGGAGACAGGTCTCGTCCAGGCCCGCATTAAGAACAAATAGGGCCTATTTTGGTGCCATAACGTTTGCTATACCGCAGAAATCATTAAAAAATATATTTTTAACATACACACACATACAATGTATTGCATCTCTATATAAAATATAAAAATATGCCATGCTACAATATGCATTAGATATGAGGTCAAAGGTTTCAAACAGGAACAGCTTTTGCGCATATGACCGCCTTAAGGAGTTTACTTTAAATAGTTTCATCATTAGACGCTCTTCTGTCTGTCCTTAGACGAGGAGATTCATCAGGGCTGGATTGGGGCTAAAACTCAGCCCATCCGGCCACATGTTTCCCCATTAATGTTTTGCTGGGGTAAAGACCTTTAAATGGGGATAAATAAATGAATGAATGACTAAATAAAGGACAGAAACAAATATATTTTTGAATATACTGCATAATTAGCAGATACAGTTTATTAGAACTGAACAAGAAAGCTTTGTCCTGAAAAGTTACCATATGCATTGCATAGAAATATATATAAATATTTTGTAATTAATAAATTGCATTAAAAACTCCCCAACACTGCTAATAATAAACTATAGTATTTGTAATGTAAAAACATATTGAACACTATAAAACGATCTCTATAAAAGTGACTTGCTTGCCCTTATATCGCCCAATATTTAATGTAAGGCTGATAATAATAACATTACAATAAATACCATAATGTCATATTTCTGCAGCTTTAGTAACTGCATGGTAATTTTTACAGCGGTTGTGCTGTGTATTGAAAAGCTTGTAATTACCTCGACACTTCAGTTTACATGGAGCTATATAGTGTTTGAAAAAATAAAATACCATAAAAGTAGGCTAGTTTATACAAATCAAATCATATACCATATTCGAAGTCTTCTAAAGCCATATATTCACTTTTTGTGAAGAACAGACCAAAGTTTAAGATGTGGAAGTTTAATCTTGGAAACACTGTCCTTGCTACACGTCACATGTAGTTACTACATGCTATAGTTAAAACTATATATTATTTATAATTGCATGCAACTAACCCTAAACCAACCCCTATTCCTAACCCTAAAAAGCCATATCTTCACTTTGTGTGAGGAACAGACCAAAGTTTAAGATGTTATTCACTGAAAAATCTTGGAAACACTGTCCTGGTTTGTAGTTACTGTAGTTAAAACTATAAATGATGTATAATTGCATGCAACTAACCCTAAACCAACCCCTATTCCTAACCCTAACCCTATAGTAAGTACATGTAGTTAGTACTCAGCACTTAAATGTATAATTTCACTGTAACATGGACAGCTTAAAATAAAGTGTAACCAAAAGCTCTCATTTAGCTGTGGATCCAAAGTCAAATATGGCAGATTGGGTCATTTTTAAGTAGACCGTTTCTATTGCAATTAAGAATCCGCATCAAAAAATGGTTTGCATACATAAAGATTATGTTCTTGAACATAACATCTGAAAAGGTAGCAAAGCAAAGTCTTTCCGCCAGGAGCGAAACCCACTCTTCTGTCGTACACCACTATGTTTGCCTCATAAAATCCCAAGCTCATTAGCCAGACAAGTGCATCCGTGTCCGTGTTAGCGAACAGAAGGTTCCGTATAAATAGCAGGGTCTGCTTGAGTGGGAGACTGGAACTGTCCTCGGCAGCAGATTGAGATGGGGGAATGGAGGCAATTTCCCCCCACTGAGGGAGAGATGGTGAAATGGGGGTTTTGATAAGGCCTGTGTGAGTGGTACGTCTGGCTGGGCAGATATAGAGGGAACAGAAGGGTTTTAATCTGGGGTAGTGAGCTGAGGCATTAGCAGCTGGGGTGTGCCAGAGCCCGACGTATACTTTGCCACACAACTTTGTGATTTGTTTCGAGGCGTCGGAGATACAGATACAGTTTGATTCGCTGAGTGGTCACAGATATTGGAAATGAATCTCTCTTGAGGACGCCTGTCCTCGTTTAATTACTCTGCTGATCGGAAACTCTTTGAAAGTTAAAATCTGAAGCGGTGGTTCTTAACTTGACTGGCTCGGGTCGTTCCTGTTACGCAGAACCTTTTGAGCTCTGTCACTTTTTTAAAACAAGTCTTAAATTGGAAAGAAACAATATCATTTTTTTCTTTTTTTTTAGCTGATGAACGATGGAAACATTGACAGCCAATCAGAAACCATCCTGCTGTAACGAGCGCAAGCATTTAAAGTGACAGACAAGCACGCGCTTAGAATAAACAGAATGATATCATCCGCTGGGACACTAATATAGTTATCTTTATAGTTATCGTTCTTGGCGTGAACAGGCCTTAAAGGGTGCTCTAAGTGATGTCACGTGTTTTTTAGGCCAAAATATTTTTTGTCACATCCAGCAAACATCTCCTCACTATCCGCTAGCTGCCTGTCCCCTGAACACACTGTAAAAAAACGCGGTCTGTGTAGACAGCCCAGGCTCCACAAACGGCAAGAAAAACAAACTGGCCCAACCTGGACCACGAAACATGACAAACAGTGTTCCAGCCAATAACCGACAAGAATGATTTGGGGGTGGGGGTTGGGGGGGTTAGTGCACATGAAGAGGGGTGTTGGAAGTGGAGGAGAGAGAAGCATGAAGAGGGAAGTTAGCTAGAGGAGAGATGTCCTAGACAACGACTAACGTTCAAAATGTATATTCTTGAGAATTTTGACATGGCCGACACACGACCAAAGAGACGACGTTCCGATGAACAAATAACAAAGAAGAGGGAAAAGGAGAAGGAACGTGTGAAGTCCCGAATTTACATCGGAAAAGCGTTCAAAAGGTGGCGAGAACTCCGGGAGCACTGAAGGGGGGGGGTGGGGGGTGGACGGGATGAGGAGGAGGGAGGGTCGAGCTAGCCTCCGTTTTGTTTGACAATACCTTGAACGTCAACAAGAAGTGACTTCACCCAACATCGCTTAGAGCACCTTTAATATAGATGAAAGCCTGAGCTCATGCCAAATGGACAAATATTATTAGATAATGCTGTCTTTAACCAGTGAGAAATTGAGTAAATATGACTGAGAATGATGCTGATGTTCATCATCACTGGAGTGAACTTGTGAAATGTTTAAAGGTGTTAAAATAGATCTGGATTTCTGGCCAGTCAGTTTCTCAAAGTTGTTCCCTCATTTCATTGTTACAGGATTTTAATACATCAAGCAATGTTCTGAAAATTGCATTTTGGGGGAAACTTGTTTTAATAGACTCCCAAAATGCTTATTTTTCCTGCTTCATAATTTGATACGACTGTCAGTTTGAGTTACTCTCGTTTATAGCTACACAGAATTGTTTACAACGAAATGTCCCAGGTTACTTTTATTGACTTTCACAATCGTGGCAATTGCATGAATACTCAGCTCAGGTCCATTGTTATTCAATGTGACGCAAACTTTTGAGGAAGTGAGTTTAAAGTTATGAATGACAATCTGCAAGAGACATCTTGACAAATGAAGATGTGTGGACTGTTTTTCCTCATGAGAGGCTTTACATCTTTTCAGGAAACCGTGATATCATCAGTTTTCATTTGCCTGAAAACTTCACCGGAGCCTGACCCCCTTTTCCCAATATTTACGGTATATTTAAAAGTAGTGTCTCATAATGAGAAAGTGTCAAATATCAAAATGCATATTAAATGTATGTTCAGTCATCAAAGACTGACTTTTATCTGTTGCTTTTCATTCCCATTGCTGCATATGTGCTTCCCTTTATCCCTTCTTTTTGCCATATAGCAGCATATAAATTATGTTATTGGATATTATGTCATTGAAATATAAATAGACTCACACAGCAGAATAGTAAAGAAAGCTGCCAACATATTTCAGTGTGCAGGTGTATACATATATTCATACAAAATTGTGTCCGTCTCTGTTTTGCCAGTTATGGCCGAATATACTGCACTTATGATTTCTCAAAAGACAGCATAATTTGCAATTATATTTTGAATTTTACAGTGAATATCACAAATGTGTTTGTTATTACTCTTTGTTTTATTTCTAGAAAACCAAAAGGCCCAATTAAGGTTTTATTTATTTATTTATGTCTTACTTTGACACTTAAATAGCAGTACCAACTTTAATTTTTCATCATCCATGCTTTAATATGCAGGTTAAATTATTCACTCTTTTTGTGTGCTATATTGTACAGCAAAAATAAAAATATTAGTAATGTGAAATATAATTTGTTTTTAAATGTATGTGTTTATTTATTTCTAAGAACATAATAAAATATTATTATTTTTATCAGTATTGGCCAATATTAGGTATATTTCTGCTAATACTTTATATATTCAATTATTCATGCTAATTTCCCCTATTTGCATTTTTCTTCTGAAGTACGCAGAAATCAACGGAGATGACGATATCTTCTCTGGTAAAAGATAAGCCAATTCCCTTGAGAAGAAAAATGCAAAAAAAAAATAGCTGTAACCCACGCAACTGAGATGACTACAGCTGACGACGGCATCTTGGAAGTTTGTGATAAACGTTGGCGCATCTCCTGTGACGTAGGCGCTAGCGACGACGTATAATGACGTGTAACGGTGTAGAAGTGGTGTCCCATTTCTTAGGGGAATATTTTCACCCCTACGCCTTGCCACTCTGTTTCGAAGGGGCAAGGGTAAGGGGTAGGCAAAGGGTAAGGGGTAGGCGAAGGGTAAGGGGTAGGCGAAGGGTTAGGGGTAGGCGATAGGGTAAGGGTTAGGCGAAGGGTAAGGGGTAGGCGAAGGGTAAGGGGTAGGCGAAGGGTAAGGGTTAGGCGAAGGTTAGGGGTAGGCGAAGGGTAAGGGGTAGGCGAAGGGTTAGGGGTAGGCAAAGGGGTATAAAATAGAATTGGGATTGGGCCTAAGGCACCTTGTTGCTTTGGGGGATCTGCAAGGTGTTTGACCAATTTAAAGTGGACACCTTTGATGTCACCGGTGAAAAAAAAAAATTAAAAAAAAACAAAAAAAAAAAACTGATCTTGATTAGTGGGATAAAACATTCCTGGTGCCATGTTGCCATGTTGGGAAAGTGAAGGGGTAAGGGGTAGAATTGGGATTGGGCCTTATTGTGTGACCTGTGTCTATTTCTGCAGTGAGTGAAATGAACTGTCTTGATCTTCATGGAGTGCATTAGTTTTGTATTTGAGGTCCCTGAGCAACACACGAGACCTCATAACCCTGTTTAAATATCTTTATTAAACCCATCCGTCTTAACTCTCCTCCTAACGTGTTATTTTCTCAAATTTGATCGTGTAATCATGGCAAGATGAAAATAATCAAATAACCATACAGTAGGTACTGAACCTTCCCTGTTGAATTACATTATCCTTTTACACTGGAAGACTTTTAATGAGGGGGGAAAAAAAAATCAATTGACTTGAATCTATGACTTTGAATATTGCATTCTGATTAAGGACTAAGTACTTGAATTTTCACTTACAGAATGTTTTATCTGCTCATAAGCTCATACTGTATATGAAACAAATACCCTGAAACAGATGCTATACTGGAGCAGATCAAACCCTCCAATCAAACCTCATATTTCCACGATTTCCCACTGCATTTTTTTCATTCCTCACCCGGGTTGCTTTACCACTCTTTAAGCGCTTAATGAGACAGACAGAAAGAAAGACAGAAGGAGAAGGGGAGAGAGAGGCTGACGGAGAGACAGAAACAGAGAAATCTCATCAAGGAAATAAATGAGTATGTGTACAAGCGAGCATATTTGGCAAAATGTAATTACCGGATTAAAAGGAGAGAAATGCACATTAGGAATAAAGCAACATTAGAGGCAGGGGTGTAATGGTGTCTTTGCGGAAATGTTTCGTGATCTCCGAGCAGTGGATCAAAGTGGTTTTTATTTTTCTCATCCTAAAACAGGATCTGGGTAATTTTCTACCATGTGGGAAGCGCTCGTTTGACAGCAGAAATAAAAATGAAGTATAGACTGCCCTCTCCATTCAAAATGAGAAAGGCATTATGTTCATGAATCATTTAGGACAGTGAACGTTCTTCCAAGACAAATATGTGTTCGGTAGATGTCAAAAAAGTGTTTGAGGACAAGTAAAAGGAAACTAAATATATAAAAGCTTGATTTTAACATTGGAATGTAAGGTAATGCCTTTACAGAGGTTAGTCAGTGAATATCATTGCTGACGGAATTGGAAATATTGGTGTTTACTTCTACAAAATGTGAGAATTTCCAGCTGAATTACTGTTTTTTGTTTGTTTGTTTTTTGATGAAACCAGGGTTAATTTTGTATATTTCAAAGCATTTTGTTACACTTATATTCAGAAAATAGACTAAAGACTACAGTCGTAAATGAAATCACTGAAGTCAAGTCAAGTCACCTTTATTTATATCCTCCTGGGACCCAGGAATAGACGTTTGTCCACTGTAGTGGACATTATATTTGAGTGCATTTCTCTCATACATGTCACATGTCACAACCTGTGTGTCCTGTAAAGAGCAGATTCAGGACTTTTCAGAGATACTAAATGTTTGGAGGTTTCACCATGAAAACAACTTCTCCTTGGTCTTTAAAAATGACAATGTGATCAAATGTAGCACTCTTATGGAAATGTGATCATATATTGTAATTATAATTTAAATCTGACTACTTTTCAAATTGTATTTCATAAACCAACATATCAGGAAAACGTTATGGGGTTTCAAATCAAAAAATGACTTTCTGTTACAGAACAGGGCGTTGATTTCATACGTGTGTCCACTGTAGAGACATCAGGACTTACATCATGTTTATCAGGCATTTTAGGAGACAAGTGAATATGGAAATAAGTTATACATCAAAATTCCTATGAAATATTAGATATTATTATTAAAATGTTGCTAAGTATTACTCCAATTATTACACTTCTTTTTTCATTAAATGTTGCTCCAAGAACACGTTAATGTGCACATTAGAGACTATTCAGGAATATTCATTTATGGCCATTTTACCCACATATTGCATAGAGTAAAATGGTGCATCAATTCATTCCGTTATATCTTTCATAACATAGTTGAGAATCATCTTCATACAAATTTTTGTTAAAATAAATCCTGAAACCCCAACATTTATTGGTGATTGAATTTTTTTTATTTTTTTTTTAAATCCCATTGTTTTTGCCTATACATATAATTTCATGTCATTTTATTTTTTAAACAACTGAGTCCTGGTGTCCACTATAGCATTATATATGAATAAAATATCATTTTTCAATGATTAAAATGATTACAAATGATTTTTATTTTTTGTAAAAATTTTTTACCATTTGTTTCTTATGCTCTAAACAATGTGATGACATGAGAAAAAAAAACTAAATTCAAAAAAAAAAAAATGTCTGGGTCTCAGAGGATATAACGCTTTTTACTATACAGATTGTATCAAAGCAGCTTCACAGTGATAACATGAAAATAATACAACAAAGTTTGTTTCTAGAAGAAAATTGCGTCACAGTCCAGCTTAAGTAAGGCAGATCAATAATATTGTTGAATATTAAATGTCCCCAACTAAGCAAGCCAAAAGCCAAAGCAACAGTGGCAAGGAACCAAAACTCCATCAGTGACAGAGATGGAGAAAACAAACAACCTTGGGAGAACCCAAGAACCCTG
Organism: Leuciscus leuciscus; assembly: GCF_965113295.1. Classification (NCBI taxonomy): domain Eukaryota; kingdom Metazoa; phylum Chordata; class Actinopteri; order Cypriniformes; family Leuciscidae; genus Leuciscus; species Leuciscus leuciscus. The sequence goes on from NC_138736.1 coordinate 3,562,145, forward strand.
GCCAACGAGCGAACAGTGTATGATTATGATTCAGGCCGCATTACAGGTCCTCAAACATGAAGTACTCAAACATTCTGTAAACCTTGAAATCCAAACAGCACTTAAGTTTGAGCTGTTTCTGTATCGCCTCTGAGCATTTTATAAAACACTCGAGGTCAAAGGTTTGTTGCTAGAACACTATTGCCTACACCGGAATCTTATTTTCTGGCCATTTTTCTGTTTTCAGTTAAACCATCCTTTTAATCCTCTAGCTCGTGTGCCAGGCTGGTTTTTGACCCTGTCAGTATGGTGCTTGTTAAAGTGTGCAGCGTGAGCTGATTGGTGGCTGGGAGCTTGAAGACAGGGGAGTTTGCTGCATGTTCCCGGGCCAAAAGCAGAATGTCCAAGCGATTTAAGCCCTGATGATCATATAAGGAGAACCGGAGAGTCGAGGCTCACGACTGTTTTGGCTAAGGGCAGAGTGAGGAGATAGATTTGTTCCAACTCACGTAGTAGTCAAAAAAAGCAGTTAGCGAAGCCCTTGGGGACGGTCGGAGTCTGTGAACGAGCTGCTGTTCCTTTTAAAGAAACTCGAGCGCCACTGATCTCCAACAACCTTTAAAAGCGGGTCCGCCACGCAAGCGGCCGTTTGCACGCGTGCTTAAACTCACTCCCGAGACTGACTCAGAGCTGAATGTAACATCATATCTCATATTTTACTGTAATATTAAGTAAAAGCAAACCTTTTTGTGGTTTCAATGGTGTTGTATTTTTCCCCATTTTTTTTCTAGTCTTAAACCAGTTTATTTTCTATTTACATTTGAACTATTTCCCCACCACTGTTTTTTATTTTTTTATTTTTATTTTTTTACCAGACATTTTTGACCCCCAGAATATTTTGTCGTATGAATATCTGAACATGCAATATATCAAAAGAAAGAACAGAGCTTCTTTTCCATTACACCCTACAAAAGTGATAATTGCGTGTTTTCTCCTCAAAATTCGAACTTTGCATGTGCGCCTCTTTGTGAATGTTGGGGTATATTTAAATTATTTGTTTTTGTATGTGATTTTTGCAATTTTTATAAGAATAAAGGATGTTTACATGAGAAATGCAAAGCAGGTATAGCGATTAGCTTATTCTAAAATGCTACAAACAACATATCTCTGCCTCATCATATAACCAAAATCCACATTAGATCGGAAACACACAGTTGCTGCCTTACATTTTTAAGTACAATCTTCTTGGATGTTTAAGTCAATCCAACTTAAAGCAACACTAAAGATTATTTTGTACCTTAAAATAATGTTTCCAAAATCGTTTCAGTGGTTCAAGTCGTAACAGCGTGAACGGCACTTCTGCATTCACTTTGTGACCTTCTATCCACTATAACCACACTATGCAAGTTTGCCAGATCGGTTAGCGGATCTGTAGTTCGAATGAGACATAAGAAAACTACAAATTTGACTTGCTTTACGGCAAGCGTTACAATAGTCATTATTTTGTTTTTCTTCGTTTCTGATGTCGCAATATACTTTCATGAAATCATGCGACATACTCTATCTTGTCTGTGGACATCGTTCATTTCAAAGCCGGCGCTGGATAAACAGTGAGCGTGTGTGTGACGGTAGACTGCGGGCGGCGAAATTATTTACGACAGCGGTAATGGACAATTCCACTTCCAACCTGTAGGGGGACCGAAGAGGAAAAGTGCTTTGGTGTTGCTTTAAATTACAAAAAAACATATTTTGATGAGTTCAAGCAATGTAAAAACATGTTTTGTATATATATATATATTTATTTATTTATTTATTTATTTATTTTACAGTGGGTGGTTTACAGTGAGTAAAAGCGTAGTAATAATCTCATAAATTGGCATGTATAGCTTGATGCCAATTGCAGCCATAATTCTCCTGTCTCCCAGATATGATTGTATGTATTTCATATTTCATGATGCATGTTGTCAAAAGAATTCACGTAAGGATGAGTCGTGAAGATTACGAAAACGAATCTAGGAATGACTAGATTGTTGGACTTCAAATCACTAGGGGTTGAGGCAACAAAAATAACATTGTAACGAGGTATTTTATGGATACTGTAATATTATTACTGAAATCTTATTAGTAATTAGTTACACTACTAGTTACGTAACACATTGCTAGTAATGCATTACTGCCCAACACTATTTGTAAGGTCATTTGTGCAGATTTTCAGACAATATAGTAATTACTGTTGCAGACTTCACCCACTTGTGTTCTCTTGGCTATTTAATGCCTTACTTCACATTAAAATGCACAGTACTTTGTATATAAAAGTCTTACGTTAACACAGTGTCCTAAGGTGCAATCAACAAGTTATATAAGTGATTTATTCCAAATCTGAATTTGAACAGGACATTTTCTTAATTTGTTTGGCTTCGATTTCTGTGGCATCACACTTATAATGCCCAATCACTAGCATCAACAGTTCCCATTAGCGCTTACATGATTTATTCTCCTAAAATGAAATAGCTTCATTCCAAGGCTTTCACTAGGTGCTATTTCACCTCATTAATATGGTTGACTGAACATTCGAAGGTAAAGAGAGATTATACTATGTTAAGAAGCAACTGGGTCATGTGTGGATTTATGAACATAGGTCTTTGAATCCGTTCTCTAACAGTCTTTGAAGTTTATGACAAGTTTAAAGGTTAATATTATTAAATCAAAACGGCAGTGTTCAGAGGATATTATGCATAGGCATCTATAAATATTTCAGTCTCACTGTGAGTTCATTAGCATAAGCAAAAGAAATGCTGTCCACGTGACACACATTAGCTGACACATGCATATCTGAACACACACACACACACACACACACACACGCACACACACACACACACACACACACACACACACACACACACACACACACACACACACACACACACACACACACACACACACACACACACGTTTAAAAACCTTGTGCATCCTAACATGTTGCTGACCTAATGGATTTTTCAACCGGAGATAACCGGCATCAACACATGATTCCCGTATGCAGAGTGTGTGTGTGTTTCGTCAGTGTGTTTGGTGGTTTATAATGTTTCTGCTGCTGTCTGGAGGCCCTTAGAGGACAGGTTTGACGAAATGTCTTCTTTGCATGCACACGTAAGCTTTGGGGATTATTCTGGAGCTTAAAGAAAGCAAGGAAGATGCACAGTGCTCTCACCTCAAGAATTAATGCAATAATATGAGCACTTGGAGAAGACTGGTTCATATTTAACTAAACATTGCCACATCCAATTAGTATCACACTGGCATATATATATATATATATATATATATATATATATATATATATATACTGTATACGCCATGTTGTCATAAGCACTGATCTTTTTTTAATTATAAGCCTGCTACCTTATGTTATATGTTATTTGTTTAATCAAAGAAATAATTGGAGCTTTGGACCACATAAAATTAAGTTCAGGGTTGAGTTCAACCTTTGTTTCTCCATATTACGAAATAAATGGACTACTACAAATACATAATTATACATATGATTTTTAATGCAGCTTGACAACCCAGTCACTTTCATTATATATATATATATATATATATATATATATACTCCATGGTGAGTAAATAATGAAAGGTTTTATTTAAGAGTGAACTATTAGTGTAATTCCTTTCAAGAAATCATCAGCATGGCATTTTTCATTTTTATTGTCACAATAATTACAAAATGAACGCCATGTGTGCAGTGAGTGCTGGAACCTTCTCACCGTGATATGTGTATAATATCTTTAATTTGTAACGTTATGTTTTCTGTCTTTGCTCTCTTTAGGTTAACGGGTTTCCAAATCCCTCCTCCCATCACCAGCACTGGGTCTGTATTCTCGCTGAGACTCACCAGTGACTTCGCCGTGAGCGCGCACGGCTTTAAAATCTATTATGAAGGTAAAGATTCCAGTCCATTCTATGTCGTGCTACATCTTGTTACACCACGTTGTCATTTATTGTGCATATCAGATCAAATCTGCGGTATTAATTAAGAGCTGCTCTGCTTGGCGAGTTAAAGGCGATCTGTGCCAATCATAATTGTGTTTATTAAACCTCAATGACGAGGTGGTCACTGACTAAAGACCTCATCACTCCCTATTAAACCTCATCAAATTACTGTCTTTTAGACACTTGCATTAAATTCCAGGAAGATGGCTAAGTGTATTATATCACCTTCTATTTCATTAATTTAGCATGTTAACTAATGGATAGTGAAGGGTACATGCCGTCTTTCTCTTTATTGCATTAGTCGTGGGTTTTTCCAGTTGCTTGGCTGTGCTTTTGAGTCTCCTAGTCTTATTTATGAAGACCTACAGGCTGAGGGTTGGTTCGATTTTGTGTGTGTGTGTGTGTGTGTGTATGTGTACAGTATATGTATATGAGTATGTATGTATATGTATATGTATATGTATATGTATATGTATATGCATATGTGTGTGTGTGTGTGTGTGTGTGTGTGTGTGTGTGTGTGTGTGTGTGTGTGTGTGTGTGTGTGTGGGTGTGTGTGTGTATTTAGATACTCAGCCTGTAAATAAATAAATCAATTGATTGATTTTATAGAATTTCTTTTCATACCGCTATGCATTACTTTGCTTTATCAATACAACTTTAAATGACACTATCTGTCCATTACATGTCTTCATACGATGTGTCATAACACATATTAGCTGCACAGCTGACTTATTTTCTTATCAGAGTGTTTGTCGGCTGGATAAATGTGCGGAAACTCGTGGACTCCCCGTATCAGCGCTGGGAGTGAGACGGATGAGTGTGGTCTGGCTCATTGTTTGATCTGAGTCAGCCTGAAGCATCATTTACTGTGTTGTTTCAGTGTCTCGGCCTGGTTGCCTCCCCTTCCCTTTGATTCATTTTTGGATCAAACAGTGCTGGGAAAAAGTGTCTCACCACTGCAGCGTCAAACTTCTTTTCTCAGAAAGCTGTGGGCCCTAATTCGTTCTTTTAGGCAGATTAAGGAAAAGTGATTGTTAGTCCATAAGAAGTAAAATTTGGCTTAACTAAAAAGGGATTTAAACTTTTTTTGGGTGAAATTTCAGGCTCGTTTGTTTAAATTTTGGAATTTTGGGAAATATTTAAAGGGGGGGGGGGGGGGGGGGGGTGAAAATGCTATTTCATGCATACTGAGTTTTTTTTTACACTGTTTAAGAGTTGGATTCCCATGCTAAACATGGACAAAGTTTCAAAAATTAAGTTGTACGTTTGATGGAGTATTTCTGTGCCAAAAATACTCCTTCCGGTTTGTCATAAGTTTCGGAAAGTTTTTTTCGAGTATGGGCGTGTGTGACGTCAGATGGGGCGGAATTTCCTTATACGGGTCCTAAGGGCACTTCTCCCGGAAGGGCACACGCGCACCCGTAGACCAGAGCGAGAGAGCGAAAGCAGTACGCCCATCAAAGCGCTGTGCTCGGCTTTAGGGAAGTCATCAACGGAGTTGTGCAAGTGTTCTTGGTTGTTCCCTGCATTTCGACGATGATTGTTTTATAAACAAGGCCCAGTTCGACGCCGGATTTGCAGATCGTCTAATGCTTAAAGGAGACATATCATGCTTTTAAATCGTTCCTTTTTACATATAAATCATACATTTGTGGTCTATATAAAGCGGAACTGCAATGCTTGGGTCTGAATTCCTCATTATTATAGCTCCACAGGCCCCTTTTCTGATAGAACGTCTGAGAGCAACTCGTTTTGGTGCGGTCTCTTTAAATACAAATGAGACACTTCATACCCCGCCCCCTCTCCAGGTTGTAGCGGTGACACTCGGTTCAACTCCACCCCGTTCGGCCATTTTTGTAGTTTGATGGCAGATATACGATTATCTAGCGGCACAGAAACATTTTATTCACACATTATTAACAAAATGTCAACAACGGAAGACTTGTCCATCCAGCCTTACATGTTCGAGCCAGAGTCGGAGCCGGAGCGAGATGAAAATGAAGACGACGAACCTGCAGAACAACGTCTTCATATGGATGTATCGCAATGGTGTGTACTGTATTTACACATGAAACTTTGGTCTTCCGACCTTTTACCACCGTGTCGATTTATTTTGATTAATATGTGCGAGGGAGAGAGAGCAAGACAGCGTCTAGTTTGGAGACGGTGAAGTCTTGTTTACACTTTCGCCTGGCTCTGAAGAGAGAGAGTGCGCGCGCGCGCGACCGGGTCTCTCTCTCTGCTCGTTCTTTCAGTTAAACATGCGCCCTGTCACAAGCGCAGCAGTTCATCTACATTAGACGGTGTAATGAAGCGTGTGGGTTACTACATCCAACAACCGAACATTTTAACTTACCCTCTCGTAACTTCTGCATCCTTTAGCTTGGACTACAAAATTGCAGCGAGAAATAAAAATGGCGGATTGCTCGAAGTGGTGGGCCGGAAGTCAATGTCCTTATTTGGCAGTTCCGCTGCAAATACTGTGACGTAATAGTTCAAAAAACATCATAGACAACAGAAAAATCTGAACCGGTTGAAAAATATGACCAAAACAGAATATAAAGATATTAACGAAGCACCTGAAGAGAATAATTTCAACTTTTCTGTACTTCTAAACACTCCAAATGTACAACAAAATGCATTTAAGGGCTAAAAAAGTGGATTTAGCATGATATGTCCCCTTTAAGGATGGAGCAGTCCCAACGATAAAGGTTCACGGTCGTGTGTTTGAACCGCAGGCGGTGAGTAAAACTGCTTCAAATGTCTGTGTGTTGTTAGCTATCGGCGCGTAAGCACAGCAAGTAAACAACATGATCACGTATAGTTAATGTATCTATGGAGCATGCGATGTATGGTGTGTGTGTGATTCGCGCTCGTGATTCTTTAGCTCCGCCCACACGCCACGCCTCCAGCCGCTCGGTTTTTTTCCGGAAAGACTCGGTACAGCCTATCTTTCTTTTATAAATATAATAAAACTAAAGACTTTTTGGAGATATGAAGGATGCAATACTACTCTATAGGTACTCAAGATTAACATGAGATTGACTGAAACTGAGTGTTTTACCCCCCCTTTAAATTAATTTTATGTATTTATTTATTGGTGAAACATCAACTTATGGTGTCATTAATAGTGCACAAAAAATTTGCAATATGAGGATATAAAGGTGCATTTTTTCTTTCTAAACACAGATGTACTATTATTATTACTATCATTGTAATACTATGATAACTTGATGCTCTCAAAGTCACTGTAAAGGCACTCATGATTTTTTTTTATGGAGGCTTTTAACCATGATTTTATTTAGCAGTTTATTTTCTTCCTTCTTTTTAAATATGCTTATAAAAGACCCAAGTAGAGTGACTGACCTTCATGTTTAAGAATGTAATCTTTATATAGAGCAAGCAATCTTTATATGAGACTTCCAATGTGTGCATTGCACTGGTTATATAGCCCTGCACACAGTGACATTGAATTGGTTCACAATCACAATCACACTCCACATATCTGTATCATCAGCTAGGTTTGCTTGGCTGTAATTTTGTCATGTAATGCTGCATTTGGACAGACAAATTACTCTCCCCTTGATGCCTGGTTAGTGCACATTTCGCACTAGTCTGTCAGGTCGCATAGAACACAACTAGAGCGATCATAACTTATAATAATGTGCTGTTTGCATTTTTCGCACAACTCCAAAATCAGGAGATATTCAACATCAAGCAGAAACTGAGATGGAGATGTGAAGTACGTGCTTTCCTGATTCTTTACATAATCAAATGTTTCATAACAAGGACAGCAGTTGGGTATGCATAGCCTCATCTAGCAGTCTGTCCCAGAAATGTTTGGTTGAATAAGTGTTCATGCAGAGCAGAGTTCCTGGTATGACTGGTAATGATCTCATGATTTAACATGGGTGGATGGAGGATGAGGTTTGGAGGTGTTGCTGTAAGTCGATTTAGAGGATAGATGGACGGGAGTGTTTCTTGTCGATACATTTGTGACATGTGGCTCTTACACACTTTGGCTCCTTCAAGATCTCTGGATAGTAAATGTAGGAATGTACTGTATGCCAGCTCTTTTTACATGAGTAGCAGTAGCCAAGTTCAGCAAGTAAGATCTCAACATTCACGTGTGTGTTTGCCCGTGTTGTGTACGATGCCACTCGACCTCTCTGTCCCCATTTCCTCATCTGTCTCTGAATAAAAAATTGGCAAAAGTATGATCACTGGTAGGCAGTCTTCCAAACAATTAATAGAACATATTTATTAAATATTTTTTCCCTGATGTCTTCAAAATAGTAGTATTGGGGAGGGGTGCAAGGAAAATAGTTAAGTTTTCATGACCGTTTGTCAAAACCAGTGGGTCTCATTCACTAATAATTGCGTGGATTATTTTGTGTTTGCATATAGACAGGAGAAAAGATTCAGCGTAATTCACATGTACTGTATATCGCATATGATTTGTTCTTAACCTCATTCGAATGGTAATGATTAGGAGGATTGTAAATGAGCAACCACATGCCCAAGGTTGCCCATTTAAGGGCTTTCTGCACAGCATTTCCTTCCAGCCTTTCGTCACTCTCAGCAAAAAACACCTTTAAACAGACTCAGATTATAGTGCTCTCATTGGCCAGCTATACACACACATACAGTATGAGCAATAATGCAGCTGTTTTTAATGTATATCATGAACTTATAGTTCAGGGTCTCTTTTTTAGTTTTAACAGCACACACTTTAAAAACAGTCATGGAAATCTGATTTATTGTAATATATGACCCCTTTATGATTATTTAACTGGCTAAATAGAATGAATGAGGCATTTATATAGCGCTTTCATATGTACTACTGTACACCCAAAGCGCTTTACAATCATATCAGGGGATCTCTCCTCAACCACCTCCAGTGTGCAGCATCCACTTGGATGATGCGACGGCAGCCACAGTACAACGGCGCCAGTGCGCTCACCACACACCAGCTATAGGTGGAGAGAGGAGAGAGAGTGATAGAGCCAATTCAATGTAAGGGGATTATTAGGAGGCCGTGATTGGTAAGAGCCAATGGGTGGAATCTGGCCAGGACACCGGGGTTACACCCCTACTCTTTACGAGAAATGCCATGGGATTTTTAATGACCACAGAGAGTCAGGACCTCGGTTTTACGTCTCATCCGGAGGGCGGTGCTCTTTGACAGTATAGTGTCCCCGTCACTACACTGGGGCGTTAGGACCCACACAGACCACAGGGTGAGCGCCCCCTGCTGGCCTCACTAACACCTCTTCCAGCAGCAACCTGGTTTTTCTCAGGAGGTCTCCCATCCAGGTACTAACCAGGCTCAGCCCTGCTTAGCTTCAGTGGGCAACCAGTCTTGGGCTACAGGGTGATATGGCTGCTGATGAAATGTCCTATATCATCTCCATTTTAATCTCATCTGTTATTTCTTGTTTCTTTTTTGTTGTTCTTTTCTAGCACAAACTTCTAAATATTTTTACGTTTAGCTCCCCTGGCACTTAAAGCACAAGTTCGGTATTTTTCACTTAAAGTCCTGTTTTCAGATCGTTTCTGATGAAATACAATGGTTAAGATTGAAATTTGGACACATGCTGCTGGCCCGAGAATTTTCGGTTTCTGTGGTTGACCCCCCCCCCCCCCCCCCCCCCACAATGGCTGCATAGGTGCACTGGAACAATCCTTCCTAAAACGCATTAAACTTTTGTTTACAAAGACGTGAAACAGGGGTGTTCACTGATATGCTCACGCAGAAATCGCTGCAAAAGATGCTTCTTGGTCAAAACAATCATATAAAATACAAGTTAAAAGTTATGGTATAACGGTGCGTTCTCTCATTGGCTGCTATGAGACACTTGTTGATCGATATTAGAAGAATATCATAAAAGCTGGATTACTTGTGTTGCTAAATGGCGTACAGTTAATTTTAGAATATATTATATGCTGATAATGCTGTATTTCTTTTACTACAAATAAATCTCTTTCTGATTGTGCTGTTAGCCACTTAACAAAATAGCGTTGTCTCGGAGGCATGGTACAAACATGTTACTCAAAGTAAATCAAGAAATCAAGAGATTCAAACAATATGACTAACCCGACAAAGGTGAACAGTTGCTCCCCTGTCTAATAAAGCATATTATATTAAAGAGCCTTTGGAAAACCAGAAATCAAGGGTAACGCGGATTTGACGTCATTAGCCGCATTTCCATTACCCTTCAAATTGCGCAAATTGAAATTGCGAATTGAAAATACGCTTAATGGAAACACGTAATTTTCGCAAAAACTCCCATTTATCGCAAAAAAGTTTTTCCGCTCGCATGAGGAGGTTTTTCAGGCAATTCGAAAAATAAATATTTCGCAAAACTGCAATGGAAACAGTTTTTGCGCGTTTACAGGTCACCTGACGTAGATGACACGGTGTGTTTGGACAGAATACGAGACAGAGTTCTTTATTAAATTCATATAAGACAAAATAATTACAGCAATAATGGATTCTAAACCTCAAATAAATGCCACAATCAAGACCTTGAAGCAGATATGAGGGAGAAACACCCAGAAACACCTCATATGTGCCGCTCACAAGTATAATAAGGGTCGCTCCTTACCATTAATGCTTGGAAAACACACATACATCTCCTTCCATTAATAATAATGGCTAGTGTAGTGGCTGGGATTAGTACATAAACCTCAATTTTGGAATGATTTTACTGATCGCGAGAGGAAGTTTTAGTCGCATAACATCGGTTAATGGAAACGCCGTCATTTCGTAATAGTTTTTTGTCAAGATTTAGAACAAATCGCAAAAGTTTTGCGCAAATCTGTAATGGAAATGCGCCTATTGACAGGCGGCGCAATGACACAGGCTGTTAAATTATCTGGATTTAAAAATTATTGGAAAACATTTGGGATAATGTGAGTACACACGTCAACAAAATCTATGACATTGTTCCAGTGGTTTTTGGATATTTGAATCCCCAAAAAAAAAAATCATATTGTGCTTTTACTGAACGGTTTCTTGGTTTCCTGTCGACTAGTGACAGTGTGTTCTGGGATTACATTCACTCGTTTATCCTGCAGCGTACAACTAATGGATCCAGATATTCTTGTCTTCTTGCACCATGAACCACCACCGATTGCGTGATTCTCTCCAAGCATCTCTCTTGCGTTCAGATGGGAAATGTTGAATACGTTTTAAAAACAGATGACGGAAGGAGAAAAACAAAACATGCACAAGCAGCTGAAATAACTTCGGATTGTTTCCTGAAGGAATTTGGAATCATTCTTCTCAGACCGTGACGAATAGACAGTTATCTGAGGACGGTGTGGGTGTAGAACATGTTGATTTCAAAGACACTTCTCTGTCACCAGGGAAACTAGCTTCTCTGAGAGGAAGTCAGCAGTTTTCCTCGTGCTCCTGTAAACACATGCCTGAAGCTATCGTTCTCATGAGGGGCCGGCACAGGTACAATATATCTTACAACATCCACGCGGAGTCTGGCAACCTCCAGAAGCTCTCCTGAGCTGAAGCAAATCACTGTACTTCACTGCTTCCATCCTAAAGGAGAACCTCTCGCACGTCTACAGGACCTCAGAGACCTTCTGAACGTAGAGGTTTCCCTTCAGTATGTGAATATTAAAGTGTGCTTTATTATTAATGGCGCACGCTAGCTTTATTAAAAATGTATTCTAAGCTAAAAGGGATGTATAAGCAAGTGTTTTGAGCTCCCTGTGGCCCTCAGGTTTATATCTCTGTTAAAAACAACATTTTCATGTGATGTTGTTGAAAAAGCTCTTTGCCAGTAAGGCTGTTGTTCCGATTCCAGATTTTTGTTGATTCCAATTGTCGCTTCCAGACTAATTTTCACAATAAAAAAAAATAAATAAAAATAAAGTAAGATCGTATAATTATAGAAGCTTGTTTCCACCACTGAATAAAAAGTAAAAAAAGGTAATTGCGTCTTTTTATCTCACAATTATGACTTTTTTCTCGCAATTGCGAGTCATAAAGTCAGAATTGCGTGATATAAAGTTGTAATTTCGAGAACAAATTCAGAATTGTGAGATAACAAGATATACAAGATATATCAAAAAAGTCAGAATTGTGAGGTAAAAAGTCGCAAATAACTTTTTTTTTTTTATTCAGTGGCGAAAACAAGCTTCCAGATTTAATAAACAGTGAAATACAGATTATGCTATTATGATTGATAGTATGAAAGTCAAAATATTGTTTAGCTGCGTAAAAAAAAAAAAAAAAAAATTATTAATCTGTATTCTGAATTGTTTTATGGTGTTTTGACATTTTTTTTAATTAATCTTTTGTATAATAGGAAGAATCACTGATATAATCAAATATACGCCACCTACTGGTGTAAATCAAAGAAAAGAAAAAGTCACTGAATGAATCCGCGATTGAATCTGAATGAATCTTTTTGATGAACCAATTAAAAAAAAAAACTTGATTTGGTGCAATAAAACAAATTCCCTTTACTCTAGTACTCATAGAAACTTTTCTTTTTGGGTTTGACTCTTGCCCTATTTGCTACGGACTAATTACTGCTCAATTATTTGATTTGTTTTCTTTCCTGACTAATATATAGTATTATCAGAAAAATTATAGCTAATTATGCTTTTTTTTATCATAATAATTCACTGTAGAAAAAAATTGCTGCGATTATTTATCACAACTTAAAATCCAACATTGTTTCAACTTTAAAAAGTATGTGTTCATGCTTGACTTAAAATATTAAGTTTAGTTCACTTGGATATTTAAGTTATCTCAACAAATTTTAAGTTGTTATAACTAAATCGCAGCCACATTTTTTACAGTGTATGTCCCCTCCAAATTCAGTGGGCCTAGACGTGTTCTGTAGAGATGAGCACAGTATATTATAACATAGAGAATGTGTGAGCAGACTTTTGACCCCAGGAATCCAGAAAATGTTGGATTGATTTCCATGAGGATGGCATGAGATTATTGCGTAGTGCTGACACGTAGTTTAACAGAATGCAGGCAGTTTAGAGCAAAAGCCTCGAGTTCTTCTTTTCCATCCTTCTACCGACACCTAATCTATTCAGTACAGGATGAAGTATGATTTCTTTTTCTTTTCTATGCGTCACATGTAATGAATTTACAGCTGTTTGTGAGCACATTCACTTAATCAGGAAGATCTGTGCCATTGCCAAAGGTCCCAGGAAGTCATTGCTTTTTGTCTCCAGATTGTGTTTCCTTTTCAATTTGATGCTTTCCTGTTTGCCTGGAATATTTAATATCCTCGCTAATGACTATCCACCGCTGGCCTAACATGCATGCCTCCTCCAAGCGGAATTTCAGGTCGAAATTAATTGTATTAATTTACACTGGCGTCTAACTTGAGGCTTATTTGTGAAGATCATTTCCCAGCGGTAATAGACGCGCCGCTGCTTTATTAGGAGTGCTTCTGCTGACCTCTTCGGTCTCCTGTCACTTTATTTTGAGTGACAACAGACTGTCTCTCATACTTTATCATAATTAACAGTGAATTAATCAGAATATGTTCAATAACCCAGAGTGCAACCCACCATCTGCAGCTCAAGTGTTTAGAGGAACAGACTGTTTGGGAATGTGGTGGCGCTCTGATGATGACTGACAATGGTTATGGATATTTCTGGAGATATGACGACATTATTAAAGCGCAGAATTGTGAATGATAGGTTGATGGGTGATATCAGTTTTCACTGTGGATAGACGGCTGCATACATGTCAATCATGATATATATATTGCTTCTCTTTCTTCTTATTTTTAGATTTGGATAGGGGTGAATGGGGGTTTGCTGATTTGTTTTATTGCATTATTCAGCCAGGATTCATGAAATTGATTCAAATATATGTTGTCCTTTTGAACTTTCTAAGAATCCTGGAACAAATGTATCATGGTTTCCAAAAAATATGAAGCGGCACAACTGATGTTGGTTTCTGACGTCAAGCCGATTTTCGTTTTCAACCCCAATACAACGTCTGTCCAATGTTGGAGATTAATGTCAATCTGGCGTTGGATTCTGACATCAATCTGATTTTCATTTTCAACGTTGGGTTTTGTCTTCTAAATGCAAATGTTGTCGTTGTTTTGGTGCACACTAGCTTATAGATAACAGTAAGGCTAACATATTCATGCTAAAAGCCAAAAAAAACTTTAAATAGGGCACTATTTGAGGGAACAGCCATTTGGGTGTCCGAAACCATTGTGGATGTTATTGAGTCCATTTATTCAATCTCACATTCAATCCCACTACTGGAACTGTGTTCTAGAAATAAATGTGATATTGATATGAGGGCAGGCATAGATTCAGAGGCATAAGGGACTGTAAGTATTACACACAACAATGCAACAATAATAAAGCAATGCATTGACATTTACTTTTGATACTTAAGTACTTTTAGAAACAAGTACTTCTGTACTTTTACTTAAGTAAAAATCGGTCTTTACAACTTTTACTTGTAACGGAGTAATATTTGACCAGTAGTATCTGTACTTTCACTCGAGTAAGGAAGTTGTGTACTTTGTCCACCTCTGATCATGTGACACTGAAGACTGGAATAATTATCACAGGAATAAATGACATTTTACAATATTTTCAAATAGAAAACAGGTATTTTAAATTGCAATAATATTTCACAATTTTACTGTATTTTTGATTAAATATTTGTAGCCTTGGTGAGCAGAATAGACTTCTTATAAAAAATTAAAAAATAATAATAATTGAAAAATCTTACAACCCCAAACTTTTGAACGGCAGTGTATGTTTTAGGGTTGTCAACTTAGGATATTGAATGTGTTTAACACAATATTTTGTAACAAATCTACCATATTTTACATTATTATTGTGTAATTTTGCTTTCCAAAGAGTAGTCTGAAATCGTGACATTAATCAGTCTGTGAGAATATTTACAAAAATACTATATTTAGGTGTTCATTTCAGTGTTAACCTCAAAATGAAAAGTTAGAAGTTTAATTTAATGTTTTACTGTTTCTTTGTAACTGTGATTCTTTGTATCAGTTTCTTTGTAACTGTAGCAATTTCTGAGTGGAATTTATTTATTTATTTATTTACACCAATTTTGTTTTCCAGTGTACTTTAATCATCTTCCAGCATAATACAAAGTTAAAGAAACATCTTAGTTTAATATTTTAACAATTTGTTTTGTCTTTAGTACAGTGAGAACATAAAAGCCAATCATGCTTGTCTTTACTGTGTGACGCTTAATATTTTTCACACACACTGAAAAAATGTGTAGAATTTAATCATTTTTTTTATTGTAAGTGGTTGCATTCAATTGATTTTACCTACATTTAAACAAATGCATGAACTTGATCATGCAACTTAATACATTTTAGTTCAACTTAATGCATTTGTTTAAATGTAGGTAAAATCAATTGAATTCAACCACTTACAATTGAAAATGTTTTATTAAATTCAACGAGTCATTTTTTTCAGTGCAATATAAATCATAGATCTTTACACATGAAATTATATCACTGTTATTTTTTATTTTATTTTTTTGAAGGTTTGAAACCCCATTGATTATTTGTCCAGCGACACTAGAATATGTGTTGGTGTAGTTCCGACGTCTACCAGCGGGGACCAACGGGCCGTTTTAACCGGCCGAGACCTCGATTTAGATGGATGAAACGGCCTCACTCAAGCACTAAACATTATTTACTCGATCCTTGATGATCCTTTTATTTTGTCTGGCACTGAAATATATCTCTGCTGTGTCTGGGACCACCGATCTCAGACAGCGGGAGGGACTGAGAGCATCCGTCTCGGACAGATCCGCGGCACAAAGGATCAGTTGTTTACTTTTAATTGAATCCGCAGGTGATAGAGCATCTAATGTTGGAGCGTGGGTAAAGACCAGTCCTGTCAATAATCAAGTCTCTCATCTGAGCGTCTGCATCTTTCAGAGGGAAGCAGAAGAAGAAAAGAATAAGAAAAACTGTCAAAGCTCGCTCCTTTACTTTCAGATCGATGATTTCTCCAGAGTTCCTGCCCTCTAATCCATTAGTCGGCTTCCCGTTTCAAAGAACACCGTCAAAGCTTGTCCATTAAAACGTCTTGTTCTCAACTTAATAGCCGAGTTCCTATCTTATTGACTGCACCTTTGTCATTTCCAAAGTCAATCGTGTGATGTCTGGAGTGAAAATAAGACAAAATGACAATGTTGGTGTCTTGTAAATCTCATCTTTCACATTTGTAATTATAGATGAGCTCATTAATTGCTGGAAAATATTGAGAAAATACCTCAAGGGACTTTTCTTTTCCTTACGCAGGTAATTAGCAGTGTACCAGATGCTGAAGTTATCTACATCTAAGTGCTTGACATGAATTGGGCCTGAAGACGAAACATAATGTAATTAAGAACTGTAGGATAATAATTGCATATCTTATTTACACACATAACATGTTGACATCTCAAAGATGCCACCAACATATTAATTTTGCCTCTTGATACGACTCAACTCCTTCTTGACTGTAAATCTTACAGGTTTAGCTATATGTGTGTGATTCGACATTCCTGCACACAGTCCTTGAGATTTCAGACAAAGCCCCTCGCACGGCTCGCAGTCCTTCAGATTTGAGGTGTTGTGCCGACACAAAAGCTTCTTACAGAATTAATTAAACATGTGCATGCTAATTGCTGCCGTCCAATAAAGATCGTTTGCCCTCAGGGCGCAAAATGAGATGCACAGTTCAATTGAAAATCTTTACATGTCGGGCTTCGCCAATTTAAAAAGCTGCATGTTGCAGATTACCAGGTGGTTAAGACGATCATTTGACCTCCAAAAAAACCCACGCACTACGTGACGAGATACTTAATCGATCCAGTCAAAGATGACGAGGGTCTTGGTGAAGAGATGCGACAGAAGCCAGCCGATCTGAAATACTTGGGAAATCAGGGATGAGGTCTGTCACTTAGATGTAGATCACAAAAGAAATCTGCTGCATTTTACAATATACTTCAATGGTGTGCCTTCGATTATTTACCTGAAGTCTGATTTTATTTAATAATTTTGTGTGTGTGTGTGTGTGTGTGTGTGTGTGTGTGTGTGTGTGTGTGTGTGTGTGTGTGTGTGTGTGTGTGTGTGTGTGTGTGTGTGTGTGTGTGTGTGTGTGTGTGTGTGTGTGTGTGTGTGTGTGTGTGTGTTGAAAAAAAATTCAACATCATAAAGTACATTTTAATGTTTATGCATATATGAAAACTTGATAACAATTTAGTTTAGGGTTAATTCTCACTATTAACTAGTTGCTTATTAGCATGCATATTAATAGGATATTAACTGTTTATTAGTACTTATAAAGCACGACCATAATCTACATCCCTTAATCATCCAATACCTAAACTTAACAACTACCTTAATAACTATTAATAACAGTAATTAAGAGTTTATTGAGGCAAAAGTCATAGTTGATAGTGAGAATTGAACCCTAATCTAAAGTGTGACCAAAAATGTATGTGCAAAAGAACACTTTAATACCTACAAATACTAAAAAGATCACAATGAATGTGTGTTTCGATCGATATGGATGAAACACACATCCAATCCTGCAGAGAGAAAAACAACAAAATGTGTTTTTTTTTTGTAGTAAACAAAAGAAAATGCATTTCTCTACAAAGTCTCCAGGAGGACTCTAACTCCCGGCCCTCTTGACGTGTTGTAATTAGACTACGGAAATAGTCGTAGCATTCTTAAACATCCGAAGGTCCCGGGAGCAAGTGCTGATGTGCTTTTTGTGCAGACGGTCTGGGCTTCCTTTTGTCCCCACTTCAGCTGCTCTCATTAGCATGAAAACAACTACTTCACTGGCCTTGTATTAGTGCTTCCTTGACCTACTTCTAACCCCGACTTGTATACTTCTGTCTCAGCTCCACACGAGCTCCTCGCTGGGATTTGTGGGTAGGGGAGGATGTCACCCTTCTCCTCACACATTGAATCCATCATTCTCCATCTGTTGGAGAGGTTCGAGCCAACACCTGCTGATAAAGGCATTGAAGATCAGTGCCAAGCGGTCACAGACCTTTAGGCCTGCGCTTTCCCATGGTGCTCTGCTTTCTCAGCTCTCCTTCTTATCAGCCTTTCAGACCCTCGTTCTGCGCCTGCAGCTCCTGCCGTGGTCAATCCGTCAATAAACAGAAGTGCTGAACAGGAGAGACACTAGTGTTGCCTCTTTTGTAGTCTAAATAGACTCAGATTAGCTGTGTGACTCTGGTTTTAAAGACAAGGCTTAAAACCATTCCCAGACTAAAATGCATGTTTCAGCTGTTTTAACTCAATCTTATATCTCAAAATATCTCAGTGCTATTGTTTTGTCTCAAGATGAACACCAGTAATGTTTTTTTTTTTCTAATGCACGTTTATAAAATCTACTTGAGTGTCCTAATTGAACTAAGGCCTAATCCTGGCTTAATCTAAACCCTTTGTTTTTATGATTATGTTTCCTTACTAAGATTAATAGTGTAGCGACTGAGATTAAGGCATTTGATTATTGTGAAACTGTAGATAGATGAGAGTTAGAATAAATTCTAATTAAATTAAGTAGCCGCATTGTTTTGGGTAGTATTTATTGCAAAGTGGCAATGACATAATGTAAAACTTTATTAAAACACTTATTATTGGAAAAAATCCAGGTCCAGGCACTCCAGGATGCAGAAGTTAAAAAGCCTTTATTGTTTATGTGGCCGATACGCGTTGGTGTTTTAATGTTTTAGCCCTTTAAAACAATAAAGGCTTTTTAACTTTTGCATCCTACTGAGTGCCTGGACCTGGATTTTTTCCTTATTCTTTTCTATGAACGTTTCACCCTTCCAAGAGCACCAGAGGATACAAGGGATACCAGCAGCGCTCCAGCTCCCCTTTGTCTAGTTTTATTAAAACACTGTAGAAAACAAAATAAAATAAGTTGTTTTGGAACACCATTCCTGCCTTAAAGTAAAGAAGAAAAAGGTAATAGTTAGAATATGTATAAATTATATTATGAAATGTGTCAATTTGAAATTCGAAATTGAAATTTGATATTATTTTTTGTCATAATTCTCAAACATAAACTAAAGTTGTAGCGACGAAATCATATTTAGATTTGTATTATTTTGTATATTATATATAATATATTTTATCTACTATACTGGTATATTTAATTGTATTTTATATAGCCTATAATTATTATTTTAATATTGTTGCCCCACATCATCACATAGCCTTCACCATATTGGCATGGAGTACTTTCCATAAGATCATCTCTCAATGCAAATCAAACCAGCTATTAGGCTAACTGAAATAAAACCATGCCAATCTCTAGGTATGGTGAAGGCTATGTGATGATGTGGGGCTATTTTAATTCCAAAGGCCAAGGGAACTTTATCAGGATGCATAGTATCCTGGATCCATGAAGTAACTGGCCTTTAAAAATTAAAATCTGCCTGCCTCTATGGGAATTTAACATAGGGGTGTCCAGACTTATGCACCCTGTATTTTAAGGAAGAACATTTATTTATTTACGATACATTATTCATTCACAAAGAAAATTGGTGTCCTTAAAGGTTGGATTTTTCCTATTTTTTTTAATTAAGGCATTAAGTTCAATTTCCAAAAGATGATTTTTTATTCCTCTTTTTAGTCAACTTTAGCATGGGTGTCTAAACTTATGCATAGCACTGTATTGTGAGATATAAAGTCACATTTTTATCGCACTTTTATTTATTTTTATTTATCTTTATTTATTTTTTTCTGTGTGTACTTTGTGAGTCTAGTATTCCAGCTGGTTCTGCTCCAGTCTGCTTACATTTGTGCTGTAGAAAATGCTTGACAGCTGGACAAGTTAGACAATTTTTCTGATACTTTATCCTGTCTCATTACCGTCCTGGCAAGATCTGGCAGAATAGAATAGACTATATCTTCCCACACAATTTACTTCTCAAATCTCGACTTCTCTCTCTCTCTCTCTCTCTCTCTCTCTCTCTCTCTCTCTCTACTCTCTCTCTCTCTCTCTCTCTCTCTCTCTCTCTCTCTCTCTCTCTCTCTCTCTCTCTCTCTCTCTCTCTCTCTCTCTCTCTCTCTCTCTCTCTCCTCTCTCTCTCTCTCTCTCTCTCTCTCTCTCTCTCTCTCTCTCTCTCTCTCTGCAGCAGGGAACAGAAACTGCAGTGCTCAGTGTACATGAGTCATTCCGCATCCAGCGCTTGCTCTTCCCGCGTTCAGCAACACACTCCAGTCTAAGCTGTGGATTAAACTCCGAGAGCCCTGACTGCACGTTCTGCAGGGCCTCAGCTCATGTTCTCTAAAATGAGTGTGTCACATTCGCATGAGATTTATTTCAGTACAGATGCATCAAAGAGTTTGCTCCAAGTGTTCATAGACTCTCTCCGTCTCCTTAGCTCAGGTCTTAAAAATGGAAAGACAGTGTAGTTTTAATATTCCTGCAGCTGCTTGGCTTGCCTTCCGCTCTGACATTTTAATCGCTGGGAGGGAGTTAGAGTTGTGTGCGTGTGTTTGTGCTGGATTTAGCTTGGCTCTCTTAAAGGAATAGTGTACCCACAAAATTTTTTTTTATTTACTCACATGCTGTTTCTAACCTATATAACTTTCTTTTCTTTCTTTCTTTTTTTTTTTTTTTGGGCGGGAAGAAAAGTGATGAGAATCGTTAGTCGAGAGGCTTTAAAGATCAGAGAGGATGCAAAAAGTGGTCCATATATTGTATACAAAGTGAAATGATAGGTTTGCATGAATTAATACTAGGTTTGCCGATTTTCATCCCGCTTGTATTGTTACAATGTCGGTAGTATATGTAAATGAACTCTCACTCGTTCTCTGAGAAATTCCCACTAAATGTGAGTTCTTTGAATTCTTGCACCAGGGAACAATACAAGTCGACACCAATCTGACTAAAAGTTTGCTAAGAGGTTTCCTAAAGCAGGGAGGTATTTTACACTGGTAAGCCTATCCTTAGCAGACTGGTGGGCGTGGCCTTGGACGGCAACATGCCCAGTGCATTATGGGTGTTGAAGTTTTTCCTACTTATTTGGTAAAAGGAAGACAACAGCTTTTTTTTTCTCCTCTGTTTTTTTCTAATCAGGTAGCACCGATTTAAGGGCTCATGATCTAATTTTTTTATTTTATAATGTTCTCTGAGGTCCACTCATAATGTTATCAAGATTTTTCAATGCAAAGACTGTGTTTTTCCACAACTTGGCACTTCTAAACATCTTGTAATCCTCAGTGGCATCTCTATGGTTTTGTTGCTGTGGTATTCCTGTGTTTGCATCTGTCTCCTGTAATGCGAATCAGTGGGCGGGGCTAAAGAGGCAATGATGCAGAAGTAGGCGTGTATCTTGTTCTGTGGAGGCGGTCTTACATCGCACTATGACATCATAATGTAACGCATTCCGAATCGAGTTGTTTTCTGAGCTTGGATTCAAGAAAAGCTGTTTTTGGACTAATGAGAAAGTTTTGAGTTCTGAAACTTAGACTATTTTTATAGCACAATGACCTCTTACATGTCAAAGATCAAGGACAATTTTATTTTATTTTCAATTCATGACCCCTTTAAAAAAAAAATCACTCTCTAATGTGTATGCAGCCAAGCTTTACCCAAGCCTAATATAAAGTGGGACCTAATAAGGATCACAATATTCCATAAAAATTTTTTTTTATTTTGATTGACTTGAACTGCTCACTTCAGGCGAAGATTATCAGTGAATAATGACTTCAACTTGGGTTTGTTTTTCACACAAAAATATATAATTGGTCTTGGAATCTATAGGTAAATGGTATATGATATATGTATATGGGACCATGGTGTTTTTGATTCCTTTTTGAAGCTTGAAGTCACAAGCCCTATTCATTGTAAGTGCAAGGAAAAGACGACTAGCACAATTCTTCAAAATTTCACCTTTTGTGAAGAATATTTGGAATGATATGAGAGTGAGTAAATGATAACAGAATTAGTATTTTCATGTGCATTCTCCCTTTAAAGAGATGGTAAAAGAAGAAGAGCTGTGTTGTGTGTTGAGGTGACACATGTGATGCTGTGGGCGTCGCTTTGAGGAAGTGGCTTCAGAGAGTTCTGGTCCATTTGCAGGCTTGGCACTCACTGTTAATGCAATGGATTGGAGGGATGACCTTGTTGGGCAATGTGGCGGTGTACAGGCTTCTTGGTGTGCAGACACACTGCAAAAATAAAAAAAATAAAAAAATGGTAGCATTCCTCACCATCAATAACAGTTACAAAGCTGAGGAGCTGTCGGCTCCTGTAGGATATAATAACACAGAAGATGACATGCCCTGAGCACCAGTGAGACCCCTTTTCTCTGTCATGAGAGAATGTGACTACATGAGAAGTTCTACCATCATGAATCATACTTTCAGAATGCAACATGTCCACTCAAAAGGCCAAATAATATTTGTTCTAATAAGTCGACCTTAACTCACTTACAATATCGGTCAACATTTTGAAATAATTAAGATTTGTTTTAATATATTTTAAAAGAATGCTGCATTTATTTGATAAAAAAAAATACAGTAAGAACAGTAATATTGTGAAATATTATTACAATTTTAAATTACTGTTTTCTATTTTAATTCTATTTTAATTCTGTGATCAAAGCTGAATTTTCAGCATCATTACTCCAGTCTTCAGTGTCACATGATCCTTCAGAAATCATTCTAATATGATGATTTGCTATATTTTAAAATTACTATTCTAATATTGCTGATTTGATTATTATTAGAGTTGAAAACAATGCTTCATAATTTTTTTGTGGCAACCGTTATACACTCCGATTCAAAAGTTTGGGGTAAGTAAGATAAAAAAAATAAATAAAAAAAAAATACTTTTATTCAGCAAGTATGCATGAAGTGATCAAACATTACTGTGAAGACATTCAAAATATTTCAAATTTCCAAATTCTATTCCAAATTAATGTGTTTTCCACAAAAGCACTAAGCAGCAAAACTGCTTTCAACATTAATAATAATAACTATTGTTGATCATTTATCATCAATAATCAGCATTTTAGCAAATCAGCATATTAGAATGATTTCTGAAGGATAAAGTTCAGCTTTGATCAGAGGAATAAATTACATTTTACAATATATTCACATAGACAACTGCTATTTTAAGTTGTTTTAAAAAAAAAATATATATATATATATATATATTAGACAATATTGCTGTTTCTACTATATTCTTGTAAATGTAGCCTTGGTGAGCAGAAGCGGAAAAAAAAATAAAAAAAATTGTATATTATTATTATTATTATTACAAAATTTGACCAGTGTATACAACATCTTACATGCACAGCTTAAAGAGATAGTTAAACCCAAATTTCAGTTGTCATCCATTATTCACCCTCATGTCCTTCCAAAGCTGAATGACTTTCTTTCTTCTGTGAAACACATAAGAAGGTATTCTAAAAAATTTGTGCTTTAATGTACGTATAAAAGCCAGCGAGGTGCAAAGCATTCTTCAACGTCTTCTTTTGTGTTCCACCGAAGACAGAACGTCATACAGGTTCAGAAATGCACGAGATGAGTAAAGGAATCTCACTCATACCCCTAGGGTGCATCTGAAAGTACCTGTTATTTGCACATTATTGTTCCTTGGCTGTTTGCCATTATGGCCAATCTGAATAAGACATAAGAATAACATTTCTTATCTGATCCACATTACCTAAAGATGGCATCAAAGTGTGATGGCAGTGTTTTGCAGTTAATAATTGAGGAGCACCTGACTGTGATTGTCTGAGCGTCAGGGTGTGTGTTCGCTTTCTTCATCTGAGCAGTGAGAGTGATGCTGTGAGGCCCACGCGGAGCTGCGCCACAGGGCTGTGTCACGTTAACATCTGTCCTGACTCTCGAGAACACTGTGATGTGAATCCCACTCAGTCATTGTCTGAATGTGGTCGGTGTGTGGATGTAGGTGTGTATGTATGTCTCAGTGGTGTAATACGTAGGCTTTTCAAACACGCTGAGAGGCTTTGTCAGCCATTGTTGTGCAGCATGTTATTGTTCCTCGACAAAAATCATTCAAAGTTTTTGTGCACATGCAGACTATAGGACTCTGCGGTATATACCGGTACTAGAAATGTTCTGCAGTACAATATCATATAGATAGCGTTGGCGTTCACCTGTGAAATTTATTAAATCTAACCGTTTTTTTAATCGCATTCACTGAAATTGGCATTATTGTAAGATTTTTACAGAAATCGGTGCATAGCAACCTCAAGAAGTGAAATAACAAATATCCTAGTAAAAAAAAAAAAAAAAAAAAGTTTTGTTATTGCAGTTCACCATTTGCATTTAATGTGAATTTGCATTTGATGTATATTTTCCATTATGATACAGTTTGACTTTTTTTTTTTATATATAATAAAAAAATAAATATTTTATTTTTTATTTTTTTTTAAGTATGTTTCGAATAAGCAACTAGATAAGACCATTTGGGGTGTGCGAGTGTGTAGTTTATTTTGTAGAACAAAACATCCAAATATAGTCAACTTATTTTTACCCGGACCTTATTTTACTCATAATTGAAAAGAATAAAGAAAAAAAACACATAGGAAAATCTCGAGAGAAACACTGGCAAATTAGTCTTCCGGGTTTTAGAAGTCTTCCCTGCTCCGCTCTATTGTGTTGGACTACGGAGGACCTCTGAGTCAAAAAAGTTGGATCTTTCTCTCACTCTTTTTTTTTTATCACTATTTTCTCTCTGTCAGCTTTTACTAGCGCTGGCTCTTCACATCTTTTGAGTTATCCTGCAGGGACGTCCTGTGAGACAGGACTCGGTCTCACCTCCATCATGACACATGATGCTTCTGTACTATACGTTTGGGTCCTGGCTCCTATTTTCCTGCTGTCGACACGTGCTGGAATCCTTAGCAGACATTGCCAAGCTAATGAATAATTAAAGCAGAGTATCTGGCATGCAGAAAGCTGCCAGTGTACACACACACACACACACACACACACACACACACACACACACACACACACACACACACTACCCCAACCAGCTCTGAGTCTCTCTAACGCAGTACATCTCTACTTCTCATATATTCAAACTCAAACGTCTGGTTGTAGCGCTCGGACCGGGACGTCACCAGAACACGCGCCAGCGCCCGCTTTAGTCCTCGGCTGCAGGACAGTGGGTTTGCAGAGGCATCGCTGTGACTGACGGCCCGGAGGAGGGATGACCTTGAGAGTTGGAGTAGGTGTAGAGGAATACATTCATAGGCTTAGTAATGAAGATCCCAGACACTTCCCCCGCATGCTTGTGTTTGTGGGAGTTTGTGTCCACGTGTAAATGAAAGGCACATCCGTCAGCACGACTCCACACCAACACCAGAGGCTGACTTTCTCTGATAGTAGGTGCTCTCTCTCTCTCTCTCTCTCTCTCTCTCTCTCTCTCTCTCTCTCTCTCTCTCTCTCTCTCTCTCTCTCTCTCTCTCTCTCTCTCTCTCTCTCCCTCCCTCTCTCTCTCTCTCTCTCTCTCTCTGTCTCTCTCTCTCTCTCTCTCTCTCTCTCTCTCTCTCACAGCACTAATGTTAATGAATTATTATCGATCATGATAACACTTGATTTCAATAGTCGAATTGAAGTCTTTTCAAGTACATGTCAACTTATTCTGCTAACCTTAACCTACCTTACAGTCTATTAATACTCTAATGACAGTCGACATGATGCAGTTACTTATAGTTAGCAGAATCTCTAAAGTGGACAATCGAAATAAAGTGTAAACATAATTACTATTAATCACTAATCATAATCACTATTAACAATTATTAATATTTGTTAAATCAATTGTCTATATATATATAAAGGGTTAACGCTAGAAAATGTTACTATACTGATATTAAACTGATTTTGATTGGAAGAGCCACGTTCAAAGTCATTAAACTAATCCGGGGTCCGGGACCCTCAGTGGGCCACAAGAGGGTGCTTGACTTTCCAAAAATATATTTTTAGGCCTGTTATAGGTAATCTGTTAAAAGTATTACATTGTAAATGCATTTGCCAAATTTGATGCTATTACTGTTTGATTATCTTTTCTAAAGACTGGTGGGAAATCATGAGATTAATTGAGATTTTTTTTATTTTATTCTATTAACAGAACTATTTTTAGCAGTAATAAATAAGCAACACATGTCTCCCACACACACACACACACACACACACACACATATTTTTTATAACTGAATATGTTTATTTAGCGAGAATACATTAAATTGATCAAAAGTGACAGTAAATAGTTTTACAAAAATTCTATTTCAAATAAATGTTCTATTGAACTTGCTATTCATCAAAGAATCTTTGAAACAATTTAAGAAAAAAAAGAAACATAAAAATTATATTGATTTCTAAAGGATCATGTGACACTGAAGACTGGAGTAATGATGCAGAAAATTCAGCTTTGATCACAGGAATAAATTACACTTTAAAATATAAAGTTATTTTATATCATAATAATAGTTACTGTGTTTTCAATCAAATAAATGCAGCCTTGACGAGCAGAAGAGACTTTTTTCAAAAACATTCAAAAACCTTACAGATCCCAAACTTTTGAATGATAGTGTATAATTTTGAAGTTTATGTTAATTAAACAGCGAGCAGCCATATCACCCTGTAGCCCAAGACTGGTCACCCACTGAAGCTAAGCAGGGTTGAGCCTGGTCAGTACCTGGATGGGAGACTCCTGGGAAAACCAGGTTACTGCTGGAAGAGGTGTTAGTGATGCCAGCAGGGGGCGCTCACCCTGAGGTCTGTGTGGGTCCTAACACAGTGTAGTGATCGGGACACTATGCTGTCAAAAAGCACCGGGGACACTGTACTGTCAAAGAGCACCGTCCTTCGGATGAGACATTAAGCTGAGGTCCTGACTCTCTGTGGTCATTAAAAATCCCAGGATGTCCTTCGGAAAAAGAGTAGGGGTTTAACTCCGGCCAAATTTGCCCCTTGGCCTCTGTCCATCATGGCCTCCTAATCATCCCCATACACTGATTGGCTTCATCACTGTCTCCTCTCCACCAGTAAGCTGGTGTGTGGTGGGCGTTCTGGCACAATATGGCTGCCGTCGCATCATCCATGTGATGCTGCACATTGGTGGTGGTTGAGGAGATTCCCCTTTCCATATGTAAAGTGCTTTGAGTACCTAGAAAAGCACTATATAAGATATGTTGCCAATATATTTCAAGCAAAGGATCATTTTATTTTTGGGGTCCTTGGCATCAAAAAGCTTGAAAACCCCTGATTCTGAGTACATTTCACCAGAGTATGTCCTCAGAGGGAGATTTTGTCAGATACAGAGTTCAATATTGGTTTCAGCTAGCTTAGAGAAACACACACACACACACACACACACACACACACACACACACACACACACACACACACACACACACACACACACACACACACACTAAAAATCATCTTAGTGCACTTAAGGACTAACACAAAAGCACATGTTCACAATCACACCATTTGTATGGATCATTTAACACACACACAGGGTGAAAGTGAGGAGACGCATTCACAGCACACACACACACACACACACACACACACACGCAGCGCTTCTCCTAAGGGGGTTATGAAAGCGCGCGTGTCTCGCGGGACAGCTTACACCCGTCTTCTCCGGTTCCTTCTGACTGGCCACTGACTGACGCCTCCTGCTCCTCCACCAGATTTGACATGCGCTCCGGCATTCCTGAAGAAGAGTTCAAAGAACCTCCTTTCCTCTTTCATGTCCTCCGGTGTCAGGATTTCTAGCACGTTTGTTTAGAAAGCAGATGTAGGACACGCCAGAATGTATTGTTCATAATATCAGGCGACACACAGTGGTTGGTTGATTGCTGTAAGGATCTGCATGACTGCATTTAGTTTCCTTTAAATTAATATAATATTTACTCTTCCTCACACCATTACAAACCGATATGACTTTCTTTCTTCCATGAAACACAAATGGAATTCAAGTACTAGTCTCTTTTTTTCTCTGCAATAATAAATAAATAAATAAATAAATAAATAAAAAATCCCCAGAAATCTACTCTCAGAACTTGAATCTTAAAAAATATGGAGCCTTGCATTAATGTTGTACGTTCTGGAAATACATCTAATCATGCTTAGCAATTTCTTTAACTGTATATTTTATAATTTTGTATAACTCTATATAATTATATATGTATGTTAGTGTTATTTTAGTTTTATTATAGTTTTATTAATATTTTGAATTAGCTTTTATTTTATATTTTTTGTTTTCATGTTCATTTTTTTTTTGTCATTCCGTTATGTGCTTTTATAATTTGATTAATTTCTTTTAAAATATTGCTTTCTATTAATTTATATAGTAA
Source organism: Leuciscus leuciscus (assembly GCF_965113295.1). Classification (NCBI taxonomy): domain Eukaryota; kingdom Metazoa; phylum Chordata; class Actinopteri; order Cypriniformes; family Leuciscidae; genus Leuciscus; species Leuciscus leuciscus. The sequence goes on from NC_138736.1 coordinate 3,590,499, forward strand.
AATATTAATTAGTTTTATTTCAGTTTTAGTTTTGGTTACTTATTCCAGGTAATAATTTTTGTGCTTCAGCTTACACTTATTTCAGTTTATTGCATAACATTTCTAATTTTAATTTAGTTAATATTTATATATTTTTTTTTTTACAAATATTTTTAGTTTATTTTTTAACAATAATAACCCTGATGCAAATAATAATAATAATACAAGTGGAAACAATGCAAATCTTAAAAAAAATATAGTCTAGTGCTAATGTTTAATATGCAAGTTCTAAAACTAAATCAGAATATAATTACTAATTAATTAACTTTTTTCTATACTTATTTTTATTTTTATCATATAATTAAATGACATTAAATATACTGCTACTAATAATAATAATATTAATAATACAAGTAGAAACCGAGTGAATCTGTAAGTAATATGAAGCTTGCATTAACTAGTGTCAGCGCAGATGTCGTGTGGAAACTATGCACTTGTGTTGGTGATCTGTGCAACCAGATAAATCAAACAAAGTTCTATAAATAACAGATGCACAGCAGGTTACGTTATTCTCCGGCTCTTAAAGAGAAATGTCAATGCATGCACGCATTCAGAGATATACATTGTGTTTCATTGTCTTTGAGTCTCAGCCTCCAACTTCCTCCAACTCCTTTCCCCAGTTTCCCACAGTGCATAAACCTTTTTTTTATGACTGTGCCTCCCCACGCCTTCTCCTTAATATATCTTCTTGTTTTATGACATGGAGAATGTATTATACATGCAACAAAATGAGAGAGTCAGTCATGCTTTTAGTCCATGTCCTCCTCAGGAGAACAAGTACTATCTCTGTGTTTCAGGCAGAGGCTGTTGGGAGACTTTCCATTCTCTCCTGCTATCTGAGCGCCACAGCACGGCCCTTCCCGATGTTGTTTCTCTCGTACCTAGTCTCATGCTGGCTGCCATTTTCCTCTGACACCACATATAGGTCCCTGGACCTCGTGACATAATCTCAGAAAATCTGTATCCTCTTCAGTACATACTAGGATCCCAAGGTTGCAGGAACAAATAACATTGAGAAGCACACAATTAAACTCATAAACCATAAACCAGTCCAATAAACATCACTGTAAAAAATTATCGTGATTTTAACAGTAAAAGACTGTAAAAATGCTACAGTGAAAAACTGTTAATTGGTTAACAGAAAGTTCCCTTACTACGGTAAATAACTGTGATATTATTGATATCTAATGGTACATTTAATGTAATTTTACCATAAAATACCGTTAAATTTAGTTTTTGGAAGTGAAAATGAACAAGTCATTGTATAATTTACAGTGAAAAACCGTAAATTGACATTCCCATAATTCCCTGAGTGACACTTCACATTTGATGTATTTTTGTTGAAATAACTGTTTCGTCAGTGTTTTTCTGATCAGTTATGTACATTAGGGTTTTATGTTACATTTAATGTTGTTAAATTAATGTTTATGTTATTTGTAAAATTTCATGTGTGTTACCATGATGGTGTTTAATGTTTGTGTGAATGACACAGTGCAGCTTCAATAAATATTAGGGGTGTTCGGTTCCGGTTTTTTTGGAGTCGACTCCGACTCCCGACTCCTAATTTTGGAGTCGGTGGAATCGACTCCTCGACTCCATTTACTTTGAATTAAAATAGGGTCAGGATTCAGAAGGTGCGTCTCAATATGCTTCCTCGTTTCTCGCTCGTATGTCCTACGACCCTGAAACCGATCGAGCTCCGCTCTCATGTAGGACATCTAAATTCTTTAATTCCACCGGGAGGGGGGCGAGGAACGAGGAGGCTTCCTGAGGAGTCAAGAGCGAGGATACAAATGTTTCCTATACTAAAATGTTTAATCAACTAAACCTAATAAATCCCCCTCCTTTTCACATCGCAGCTTCTTCAAATCATATTTAAGTGTGCAATATGTTAGTATTAATCATTAAACTTGTAAAAGCAGACTTGTTTTAGACAGTGTATTTATCTATTTATTTTGTATATTATTTTATATAATTTTAATGTAGTGAAGCTATGAACTTTAACTTAAGCATGTTTAACTTTATTTTTTAACTTTTTTTGTTTAACATTGAAAAATATTAGTTATATTATTACCAGTGGTGGAGGAAGTAGGCCTACTGAATCTCAGTACTTAAGTAAAAGTAGAAATAACCAGAGACATATTTACTTTAGTAAAAGTAGAAGTACCACAATGAAAACCCTATTAAGTAAAAAGTAGCCTACCTGATTTTAAATGTACTTTAAGTATTAAAAGTAAAAGTACTTGCATAACAATTTATTCTCTTAATGTCTATATTCTAATAATTAGGGCTGTAACAATATGCAATATGAATCCGAAATCGCTACACTCAGATCTACGAACCTGTGTCGCGGTGTGAGAAGGCAGAATCGCGACACACACCTTTTTTGAAGTTAACATTATAGCCTACAATACGTAGACCTACACCACAAAACTAGTTGAGGGTAAATTATTTAATATTGGGCAATTCCATCGTTGTAAACGGGACATTTGCAGTAAAAACTTGAAATATAAATTCTCAGAAAATGCATTTAATACATATTGAAAAATATCAGTATGCGTTTTATATTTAATGGGAAATAGCCTAGGCTACACATGCGTTACGGGACACAAAAAATCTTTCACTTTTAGGTAGCAAAATATTTTTTTGTACCTAATTCTGTGAATTACACTGCGCAAACCAAAAGTAATACCCACCGGATGAAGAAGGGTTGGCTCTCCACAGAACATAAAATATTGATTTTATTTTATTTTTCGTGTTCCCATTTATGAGGAAAAAACAAAAGACGTGACAGTTCTCTGTTACGGACATGACCGCTCTGAAAGCGACTTTAAAACTTTCACTGAGACCTCAAACAGAAAGCACAAAGCCTTTTTTTAAAGTGAATTTCGTTTTGTATTAATTGTATCTTAATTTTAATCAATGTTTCATCCAGGATTTAATAAATAAGTAAATATAGTAGAAAATAGATAATCACGACACGTAGGCGCCGGCGAGTGAACTGAAGCGCGTCTCATAAATGAACCAAAACTCAGCGTATAAGGTATCTATACATTATTGTTCTTTGTTTTCCTGGCATTACTTTTTTTTCCCTCTCATTTCTTTATCTTTTTATTTTAATTTCCGTATCTTTACATTCATTATAATCTTTTCGTTATAATGAACTGTTGCTGTGTTGAACTTGAAAAAAACACTCGACACTGGGAGTCGATTCCTGACCTGGAGTCGATTCCGACACTAGGGCTAGTGAGAGTCGAGGAATCGACTCTTTTGGAGTCGACTCCCCATCTCTAATATATATAAATATATTAGTATTAACTTTCTTGTGGAAGAACTGCTTGTGATGAGCTTTGATTGATCAGTGTATAACTATGGTACAAAACAGAAAGTAATACTTCAGTAGGTCTGTAAATTAACATTATATCAGATAAGGAAATACGGTTTATTACTGTAAATTTTAAGTTAAGTCTGTAAAACCTAAAATGTTGCTACCGTATTTTTTACGGGAAATTTCTCCTCAAGTATTGTATTTGAATCTCCTCAAAAGGGTTACTTTGGGATTACGATCTTTCAGCCTCTAACATGTAGCAGTGTTTATTTACTTGGTACGCAGAGTAAGAGGCGATGATAAAGTGCCTTTTCTCCAATTCCTTTTCTTTTTCTTTGTAAATGTAAAAAAAAAATTATAATTGGCCAGGGCCCATTTTATTCCCTCGCAGACACTGGCATTAATCTCTGCAGTCCGCTGCCTGTGACCCCCCAAAGGTCTGAGTTGGGAATAGGAATCCTGGAGAAACAGGGCTTTCCTGCGCTAAGAGTGTTGGGTGCTGATCGCCGTTTCTAGTTGGTTTCTCATTGCAATCACATCAGATTTTGCAAGTGATATTTTGACAGTACAGCATGATATACACTACTATTCAAAAGTTAGAGGTTGTTGATTTATTAAAAAATTTTGTTGTTGAAAAAAGTTTCTTATGCTCACAATGGCTGCATTTATTTGATCGAGAATACAGTAAAAACAGTAATATTGTGAATTAGTATTTCAATTTTAAATAACTATTTTCTGTTTGAATGTTTTGTAAAAATTCATTCATTCCTGTGATCATTACTCCAGTCTTCAGTGTCACATGATCCTTCAGAAATAATTTGAATATGCTAATTTGCTGCTCAAGAAACATTTCTGATTATTATCAGTGCTGAAAACAGTTGTGTTATATTCTTGAATATTAATGAATAAAATAAGAACAGTATTTATTTGAAATAAACATTTGTAACCATTTTAAAGTCTTTACTGTCACTTTTGATCAATTTAATGCGTCCTTGATGAATAAAAATGTTAATTTCTCTAAACAAAATTATATGCACCTGATTTGTCTGTAACAGCAAATAAATAACAGCATTCGTGGTATAACGTTGATTACAAAAAAAAGTGCTTCTATAAAATTAAAAGCTGTTATGCATGTAAAGTTATGCATTTTAATGACCTTTACTGCTTTAAATCTATGCATTTTAATAACCTTTAATAACAAGGGACAAGTCTGAGTATATTTATTTTCTGGTATTAAACATTGTCACAAATGTTGTTTATTTATCTTACCTTTTATCAAGACTAATATTGTGCAGATATTCCCCTGCTATGCGTTGTAGGAAATGGACTGTCTCTGTGGATCTTGCCCTACATTTCTAAAGCTTAATTTCAATTGCAAGCTAATACTATTTCTAAGATGGAAAAGGCTTCCGCTCAGCTTTGTACAAATGGGATTTAAAAAAAACATTTTTACATATTGTTATCAATACCTTTACCATTAAGCTCTGCTAGGAATAAATTCATGTCAAATTTATTTGACATGGAGATTTAAGGAATGCTTTAGTGGCCAACCTAATTGCATACAGAAATTTCCAATTTGGCATGAACCTTCTGAGTGCTGTAAGATGGACTCAACTCAAGCATGCCAGGAGAGGCAGACAGAAGATAATTGAGACGGTTCGCCTGCATTGGAGGCTCAAAATGACATTAGAAGGAGAGGAGGCAGGAGAATCGAGCACAGATGTGGAGAGCTTCAGTGAAAGGAGAGAAAACCTCTTGAGAATGTCTGAGAATTCAAACAGGAAACAACAAAGAAACAAGCAGAGGTTGCCATTTTAATGCACAGGAGATAGTGAAGGTAGAAGAACCTGAAGGATGAAAAGTGTTGGTTAGCAGGGGGCCGACGTTTCTCTGACAACCATCCACTTTTGGGTTCGGCATCCTTTAGACATGTGACTGGTAAACAGGCTCACAACGGAAAATTTCGAGGAATTTTATGTGATGGCAATTTTATTTATTCATTTTAAAACTCACCAAGCAACAAATGTGAGTGGTGCATAAATAAAACATTACATTACTTAGAATTAAAGTGCACAAATCAAATGACCAAATATTTTATTACTTAAAAAAATAAAAAAAATAAATAACTTGCATTAAGACAAGGGGATTTTCCAGTGACTCTTTCAGTGAGTCATCGAATCGTTCAGTCAGATGATTCGTTCAAAAACCCTGATTCATTCAGGAACAAAAGAAGTGTCTGCATTCATGAGTGAGTCGTTGAATCATTAACTTATCCAATTCATTCAAAAACTGTGATTTTAGTCTCATTAAGATACTATAATATTTTGAATCAGTTTTTTCATTTTATATTTTGTTTTCATTTTTTAAAGGTTTAGTAATTTTGTAATTTTTTTGTCATTTTTAGTAGTTTTATTTTTTATTTCAGTTTTAATTTGAGATATTTTTGAATATTTTGTTGCCTTTTCAACTAGCTGACATTTCCAGTTAATTTCAGTTCAGTTCTTTTATTTCAGTTTAATTTTATTTCAAGTAATATATTTATGGTTTTAGTAAAAAAAAAAAAAAAATTATTCAGGAATGAAACACCACTATTGTTACTTGGAGAAACGTAAGCATTAATTCTGTTTTGGTCAGTTTGGCGCAGTTGTGCGTTCTGAATACCATCATGGTTATGATTAACTGTCGATAATCAGACAAAAGTACTATTTTTCTTGTGATATTGCTTAAAAGTTAAATTATTAGTCTAGTCAGCAGCCGTTTGAGAGTCAGTGATTGTCACATGATCACCTCAGTACCTCAGGGTATTTTCAAGAGTTCATCTTAGCCTGAGATTTGTTCAAAGATGCTGAAAGATGAACATGCAGGAGCCTTTGAACACAGTTGTCCATCATTAACATTCATGCTGCTGTAGACATCAAGGTCTTCGTACAGCACTCAATAACTACAGTGAAAAATGTCATTCCTGGGGTCCATGATCAGACTCGATATCCTTCATTTCCATTCCCTTAGCCCAAGCCTCATGATATTAATTCAGTGCTGGGATGTCGGATAGGCACTGAATATTTCATATAACGCACAGGATGTCATGAACTAAATGCTTTTTGGAATGTAATATGAATCTTTGAACTGGCCTATAAACCAGTTTTAAAGTTGTGAAAATGATGTGATCTAGGGCCTTAGTATGCGCCATTGTAAAGTATATCCCTTACAGCCTCATTTTCATCTACGTTTAACTCAATATGGCGTCTAACCTGACATGGTCGAGGTCTATAAAGTATAATTTTTAACATCAGTTATTGCATTAGCTAACATGAACTAACAATGAACAATATATTTTTAATGCATTTATAAATCCTTGTTCATGTTAGTAAAATCTGTTCATTGTTTGTTCATGTACAATTCAATTCAATGCATTAGTGAATGTTGAAATTACCTTGGATCTAAGAATAAATGCTGGGGGAAACAAATGCTGTAGAAACAAGTGAAACCTTATTGTAAAGTGTTACTCGTGGTCTGTTGTGGTCTAATTGAATCTGATTAAAAAACATTTTTAGCATTTTTAGGTCTACTAGCATCTGAAGTAGTTTTATATGGTTTTTTGTGCATCTGTTTAGGTCTAAATCTGAAGTGGTCTAATATGATCTGTGCGATTTTTTTTATTATTATTTTTTATCATTTTTTTATTGGTCTTTGTCAGATTTTTGTCTCTCTGACAGGAAAACCTTTTTTAACTATTTTAAGTGTAAACTTTTAGATCTAGATAAATGTTCTCTGAGCCGCCAGCGCTGTTTTCGCCCACCTCGGCACAGTAGCTATGTCTGTATGACTCGCTAATGTTGAATTATGGTCATTTTCATATTTGAAAGAGCCATTAGCTAAGGTTTTCACATTGAACAAAAGGTTGTGGTAATTGGATAAATCGTGGTCGGATCAACCCACATTTGCACTGGGCTAATAAAGTCCAAAAAATAAATAAAAAGAAAGATATCATTTTACAAATCAAACAGTGATTCTAGCATTTATCACTTTCGAATGAACAGCATATCAATTTCCATTTTAGCAAGGGTCAAACATAATCTACGGATGATGGTTTCATTTAATCAGAAATGATACTCCATCCTCATAATTAGGAAATAGACAAATGTTTGCTGTTCCGCCACTCTCAGACCAGCAACAATAATTAATAACCCGAGTTAATTAATTACACCTACACAGAGTGCAGAAAGCACCTCAATTAGGAAGAGGAGGTAAGCGAGGGCGTCCTTACCGGAGCCAGATCAGACGACAGCTGGAGTCGTTTCTGATGAGAATGGAAGGAAATGGCACTGTGCTGAAGATGGGCCGCTGATTGTGGGACACATTAGTTTGCAGGCTGTCTCCTTTAGCCCACACCTGCGAGAACAGCCCTCCCATACCAGAGCAGGCCCGCGATCGATACACAATCCAGCCGCCGCTGATCTTTAGGTTCCGCTGATGACATTAAAGGAGCAAGGTCAGATTTCCATCAAAGTTTATGAAAGCATTCGCTGAGCTTATTTCTATACAGATGCCCAGCGGGGGGTGGGGGTGAGGGCGAATAATGAACATATTCATAGTCTCCGGTCACATCTTTCATCTTTTGTTCGGATTTATTTACAAGAGCAATCTTACCTTTGGTTCCTGTGATCTCACGAGGCGGATGATCAAAGTGTGCAAAGCTTTGGTTTAGCCATGATGGATTGGAATAGATTAGAGTGGTGTACTATTTGATGCATGCTCTCCATAATCCAAACCAAGGTCCTGTGTGGATATAAGACACAAACAATCAACCACAATAGGCTTTCATTTCTGTCCATTATGCCCTCCCATTCGCAACCTTTGACACGCCGCATTGTCCATGGCTTCTCCTATCAAGCCGGCAACATTGAAGTTTGATAGTTCAGAGAGGTGCATTTGCTCTAAATTAGGTCATTTTGAAAGCGTTTCGACCCCTAAAGACCGCCGAGATGATCAATTGTCAGGCAGGGCATCTTAGCGTGAACCGTGAATTGGCCTCTTTTTTCAAAACATTAGCTTGTGATATGAATCATCTTCTGGTGCCCTCCTCCAAAACACCAATTCTTTACCAAAGGCCTTGATGGTTTTGGTCAGGCTTTAAGTGACCCCTTTATTTTTCTCTTTCCAGTTTGTTGTATCATCCGTCTCAATAATAAAGTATGATTGAAAGTATGCCCGCTAGGCCTTTTTTTTTGTTTTCCCACCCCACTTTGTCTGCTACGCCTGTAAAAAAAATGTGTCTAGGGACAAATGTGGAGAAAATAGTGTCAGAGAGAAGCTCGACTGAAAATTTACACCCTTCATCTCAGCTGTGTGACTGAGAGTCCAGCGGGAGACTGAAATCCGTCCAATCTAGCCATGCAGTCGTAATTGTGATAATGAAAGAGAATATCTCCATTATTCCTCTTCCAGAACCGAAGCGAGATCAACACACTCATTGCTGCTTGCTGGTAGATGGAAATGGGTTTAAGGATCTTATTATTCCTGAGGGATTGTAAGTGGACCGGCTCCTTGCTTCTCTGCCCCGAAAGGGGAATAATTTATACGCAAGAGAGCACTGAGGCGAGGTCGCAACACATTGTAATAAAGCCAGCCCTTCGGCTTCAGTCTTGGGCTGTATTGAAACCAAATTGGGATGCTAATGCGGAGGGCAGCGGCGGGTCTCTCGGGTCTCTCGGGTCGGTCGCCTCTGGAAAGCTCAGAGTTGTATTCTGCTCGTCATAAGCTGCCGGATAACAAACTCTTCCTCCGGAGGAATGAGATGTTTGTTTTTCTCACATGGCGTCGTCATGTTGAAGTCGAGTCTTCTTGGACCTCGTCGCACAAAGGGCTGGAGGACATCTTCGAGCTCTCTGCTGAACCTCCATGTGCTGATGGGAGAAGACAGCTGTTTGTGAAAATTGCCGTCTCAATTTTAGCACGCATGAGTAGTTTTTTAGAGGACACTTGGGTAATTAGAAAAAAATTATAAAATCTGTGATATCAGCTTAACCATTTTAAATGTGTTACCATGACAGTGGAAGAGAGGGCTCATCTCAGCACATGACTTAATATGACTGTGGACTCTAAGAACAATCTTGTTAGCATGTCTATTTTTCATGAACTTGTCATTTTGCTTGCATATTCAATGTTATATTCAATCTGCCCTTCGACTGAAAATTGAATCAGTATTTTAAAGTCCGAGTTGTGTTACGGTAAAAATAGCAACAGGTCGCTCCAGAAGCTCACATAGTGCAACCATTTGACGTTATTGACGCAGAACGCACTGCACACCTGAAATGGTGACCCCAATTGTCCAAAATATGTATAAAACGATGTGGATTTTTTTCAATAACTTAAATCTTTCATGGGTTTTCTATGTGAATATATAGTTAAGTGTGATTTATTCCTGTGATCAAAGCAGAATTTTCAGTGTCACATGATCCTTCAGAAATCATTCTAATATGATGATTTGATGCTCAAGAAACATTTATGATTATAATCAATGTTGAAAATAGTTATTTACATTTTTATTTCATGATGCTATGATGAATAGAAAGTTCAAAAGAACAGCATTTATCTGAAATCTAAAGCTTTTGTAACATTAAACACTACCCTTCAAAAGTTTGTGATCAGTAAGAATTTTTATTTTATTTTGGGGGGAAATAAATAAAATAAATCAATACTTTTATTCATCAAGGATGAGTTAAACTGATCAAAAGTTACAGTAAAGACATTTATAATGTTAGAAAATATTCTATTTTAAATAAATGCTGTTCTTTTAAACTTTCTATTCATCAAAGAATTTTGAAAAAAAATTACACGACTGTTTTCAACATTGAAAATAATAATGAATGTTTTTTGAGCATAAAATCAGCATATTATAATGATTTCTGAAGGATCATGTGACACTGAAGACTGGAGTAATGATGTTGAAAATTCAGCTTTCATCTGAGGAATAAATTACATTTTAAAATATATTAAAATAGAAAACAGTCATTTTAAATTGTCATAATATTTCACAATATTACTGTTTATTTTATTTTATTGTTTTTTTTTATCAAATAAATGCAGCCTTGGTGAGCAGAAGAGACTTCTTTTTAAAACTTACTGATCTAAAACTTTTGACCAGTAGTGTATATCCACTAGTTTATGGCCAGTTTATATAGAAACATTGCGCTGATTCTCCATTTAAAGATGAAAAAATAATAAGCTATTTCCTGCTAGCACTTTGCTGTCCACCCACCTAGAAACTGGAATTTTTTTCTGCTTTCCATTTGGTACTCAAAAATAAAAAAAACATCTAAAAGTACATCCAGCTTTTTAGAAGTGCAATCGATAGACCACATATTAGCTAGTACAAAAGATGGAAGATTGAGGTTAGGAAATGCCCTGTCACTCTTGAGTGGGATCTGCAGGTCGAGTCCCAGCGCCGCGTGTCTAAAGCAGCGGGACGGTGATGAATGGCCAGTCCAAACTGAGGTCCGCTGATAAGAGAACCAGCCAATTCTACAGTTCTTCCAACCTGAAGATGTATACCGAAGTGAAACCTGCAAACCAAAGGATACTAGCATAGCCTCAATTTATTGTAAACCCTTGGAACGTCTCCCACTTCTACATTTCAAGGTTTTTAAATCTACGAGTTGTCCTCACTGTTGATGAAATATTAATTTAAAAATCTGTTCTCTGAAAAATTTCTGCCTTGAAAGTCACTAAGATTTTCTGTGTTGAATCCTTAAAGTGTTTCAGCAGCTCAAGCAAACTTGCTAAAGAAAATAAATGCCAGAGGGACTGCGCGCATGAATACCGCCGCCACAGATAATGAACCTTGCAATGTATAGCGTTGGCTGAGTTTCTCAAAATTGTTTAATTTTACATGACTACACGCTTGCCCCCAAAATATGTTATTGCTAACATTTTCTGCGCTTTGCATCTTGACGGGGAAGAACCGATGCCTTTGTGAGATCACTAGAAAAGATGAAAGAATAGTGTTTCTGGCACTTTCTCATTACAGCCCTAGTGAGCGCTTCTTAGCCATTCAGAACTGTGAACTTGCTGTTCTCTGTATGGATATGGATTTATACACATTGCTTGAATGATACATTCATTTGAATATGAGACCTGGTTTTATCTGAATCGTTTACATGTTAGTCCACTTTAGACATTCTACTTAATATAATTAAAGTTCCTCTGTGGTGAAAATTACGTTTTTAATGTTGTTTATATGTCGATGTTTATATGTTTATAGGTCTATGGGCCCTATATTAACGATCTGAAACGCAAGTATCAAGCACGAAACGCAAGTAACTTTGTGGGCGGATCTCGGGCGCTGTTGCTATTATACCGACGGGGTAAATGACTCTTGCGACCCGACGCAAATCTAAACTGGGTTGATCTGAAGTAGCTACATTACTCATAGGTGTGGTTTGGGCGTAACGTGAAATAAACCAATCAGAGCGTCATCTCACATTCCCTTTAAGAGCAGGCGCGCTTGTTCCATGGCGGATTGCTATTATAACGGCGGATTTGCCAGACGCACGCCAGGAGCGGTTCACAGCCGAGGAGACCGACGTTCTCGTCAGGGCCGTAAAACACAGAGAAGTGACATTGGGGATGGAGAAACACACCCAAATTAGCTTCGGTTAAACAGGCGTATAATAATTTGGGTAAATGTGTAAGCTAGATTTCTGCCTATTTTTTCACATCTTCATGGACAACACAATGATTTCCCTCATGTGGAATATTTTTCCTTGTAATTATGTATGGTTTGCAAAAATGTCAACTGCTGCGTCTGTGTAGATGAGAGAAGCAAAGTGTATGGCGTTGTGCACACGCTACATTATGGCCGAGCATGCGCCCTTAAAATAGCATCTGAATAACGCACCACTGACTTTAGACTAGGTTTCTCCTGGTCTGTGGTGGAATTGTTTTCTGAAACTGCAAAATAGCACCAGGGAACGTTTGCGTCGGAACACGCCTCCTCTTTTCGCTGAACCGTCCCCGGGAGCACAAGTTAATTCCCTAATTTACCGACGTGCGTCTGTGGAGGGAAAAGTCCGCTGTGCGTCGGGTGCAAAATAGGAATGATACATGCGTCGTGTACAAAGTCAATTGTGCTGGGTGCAAGATAGAGCCCTTTGTGTTTTTAATATGCTTTAAGAGAAACCATGTGCAAATTCATAAGTCGACACCATTGCTGAGTATTTTCTCCTTAAAACTGCAGTGAACCAAAGACAGTCTCAAAAACACGGTTTGAAATCGCCAGGTAGACGACAAACTACCTTGTAACCAATCAGATCAACGTGTGATCGTAAACGAGTGGATCTCTGAGCTGAGTGAGTGAGTGGAGGCGGGGCTCATTTGCATATTCATAGAACCTAAATGAGGCAATGGTATTGAGTTACGTTCAAGCTATTTTAAGACATGACAAAAAATTTTTCAAGGAAAATACGTTTAAATATGTAATTCTGGTGATCAAAGATGAGTTTTAAGGGATAACATGATTGACTACAGGGGGACTTTTAGTAGCTTTACTTAGCATCTACATGTCAGCTTACTCTCATTGGAGTATTTGTAGACTGTTAGGGTTCAGGTTAGTAGAATAAGTTGACAAGAGTTACAGTATAGTCAGTATAATGTCTGTTGGGGAGCATCAAAATAAAGTGTTCGCAGATATTAAGCAGACAGTCTACTAATATTATGACGACTGCTTGTTGACATAGTTACTCATAGTTTGTAGAAAGTCTAAAGTGGAGTATCGAATCAGTCGGAGAGCTCCACGAGTAAAGACTGCTTAGAGGCGATTTCTAAGTGAAGCTGACACTGAGGCTGACGGTGACACTGGTTTGAAGGGCAGCGCTGATCTTTTACAGAAACTCTTTAGAGGCTGAAGAGAGGATGGTGATGGGCCAGTGAAGCTTAGATGTTATCCCGCTGTCACTGATCTCAGACCCCTGGAGAAGGCCAGACTCTCCCCGGGGCGGGTCTGTGTCACACTGACTTATCAGCAAGATTACTGGAAGATTTGTAACCTTTGCTTGAATCATCCTGGAATTCTGTCGGATGGCTTAGGCTTTATGCAAATATGAAGCAGGGGAGAGACAGTTTGCACTTTTGTAATGAGTAAGCATTTTCGTAAAGGGGAATATGGACAGAAAATTACTCCTGAAAGCTTGTTTTCTTGATGAAGAGGTGGTGACCAGGTGGAGGTATGATGTTTGGTGGCTGTGTCCATCGTGTGTTCCTCTTCTCCGCTTGAGGTCCTGCCATTTGTCCCTGTCGTTTGCTTGTTTTCTTACTTGGACCTCATGCTCATTCTAGACCGTCCTGTTGACCTGGTTCCTTCATTCTCTATATGTTTTATTTATTTATTTATTTTACTTGCTTATTTTGTTTAGATGTTAGTGTTTTGTGAGTTAATATGAATTAATATTAATATCAATGTATTCTGTGGAAATTACGTAATAAATGTACACTATTTTATGTTATTATTATTATTATTATTATTACATTCTGTTATTGGATAATAATAAACACATTATTATATTATTTTTATTATTTTATATTATTGTTTGGTTGTATGCTATTTAAAGTAGTGCATTTTATGAAACAATTTGTATAGCATTTATTATTATAAAAATGTGTTTTATGCAATTTGTACAGAATTTATGATTTTTTTAATATACATTTTTTTAAATAGTATAATAAATGTACACTATTTTATTATTTTATTTTTGTTGTTGTGTACAAATTAAAAGTATATTTTTTATTACTGTACAATTTTATAGAATTTATCATTAATACAAATATATATATATATATATATATATATATATATATATATGTAAAGAAATGAACATTAACCAAGTTTAATAAATATTATAAAAGTATGAATTTTCATCTATCTATCTATCTATCTATCTATCTATCTATCTATCTATCTATCTATCTATCTATCTATCTATCTATCTGTCTATCTGTCTATCTGTCTATCTGTCTGTCTGTCTGTCTGTCTATCTATCTATCTATCTGTCTGTCTGTCTGTCTGTCTCAAACTGCAAGGCATGACTGATCACACAATCCCAATATGGCATCTCTCATTAGGACATGAGGATGAGCTGGAATGAAGGGAAAGAAATGCTGAGTACACCTTTAAACACATGCTGTGTCCAGGCTTCTAATGTATTGTGACCAATATAGAGACACTCACTTAAAATGACAGAGCATGGAATGGACAGTTGGCTGGTTTTTGTTGTCTTTTCCGCTGATGTACCGGATCTCTCATTTTCCTTTCATTGATATTCCCGTCGGCCTCAATGACAAACGCGAGTGATCCATCACCACTCCAAATGGCAAAATTGACAGCCCTCAAGGGCTTTGAATGCCTGTTCTGCTGACACAAGATTATCACATTTATCCTTTTTTATTTAATCCCTCCAGTGTGACGCTTTCTCATATCCAATGCGGTGTTGGCGGTTGGATGCTTGTTCCTGAAACTCTCATTTCTCAAATGTGAATGTCAGCAGGTTATAATCAACACGATTAGCATGAAGAGAGATGTTCTCATACTTTTGGGCTTCTTTTTGTGCAATTTACAAACCAACCATCAGCACTAAGATCTTTAAATTATCCAGCTATAACATCCTGAGATCAGAGGTCGCCGTCTTGACAAGCGAAGGGTGTGCTCGTCTTTTAATTCATCCTGACATAGAGGTAATTAGGGATATTAACTAAGAGGAGTTGCCAAGTGAAGAAGTAAGGACATGGATATGATTCTGTTCAGCGGTTGGAGTGTGTGTGTCTCATGTCTTTTTCCATGAATCCAGTGCATTGAAATCATAATCTCATTATGTGAGAAAATAAGAGGTCTTATATGTCATTTTAAAGACGAATTGGCGTTTTATGATATTTATGTCAGTCATTAAAAAACACTAGCTGCGTTATGGATTATATTCTACATGTTCGAAGCTCCAGACATCATTACGAGGGAGACTTTTAGCTAGAAATCCATAACTTGCTGAGCATGTGTGAACACTTAAATAATTACAAATGTACTACGCAAACCCAAAGCCTCAGGGAGAACAACTAAGTACATCATCAAATATTGTTTTAAAATATGATTTATTAACATTTTGGCAAATAATTAATGTAGTTGCATCAGAACCATTTTATTTTTCCTTTCTGTGGTTAATGTTCTTGCTGTATTGTTTGATGTAATGAAGTAATTAATCTTGCTCGATAGATCCTCTGTTTGTTACTATTCTTGGCATAATCAATAGTAATTCATAAAATCTAGAAAAATTTCATATTTTATATTCGCTGTGCTCAGTGCGCTCTGGTTTCCTTTATAATGCTTGTTGGGTCTTCAGAAATAAAGACACAATAAGACGTCCAGTTTAAGGTCTATAAACAACAGCATGAAAAGCTTAAATAGGCCTCTGTTGTTAGAATTGTTTGTCTAAACCTTCTAAAAGTCATCAGTGAATTCATGGCCTCCTGCTAGCGGGACGTGTGCCGCCCAAGCTGTGTGTTACAGCACAATCGATGTAACCTGTCTCTTTATTTCCTAAACTAGTCCCTGGGCCACATTCATTTCTAAGTGCTACCGCTCTGCCCTTGGTTCGGATCCAACCAGGACATAAAGCATGAATTGGTGATTAAATAACAAATAATTCAAATAAAAATGTTGTGCTTTTGCACCCATAGCCCTTGGCTTGTCAAGCGTGGCTCGGTAATGGCGCCAAGAATCATTTTTGTTCAATGTGAATTACGGGGAAAAGCTAGTTTGCATTCTTGAATGTATGGTGGATAACTGGTCTGACTCAAGATTGAGAAATCTTCCCGTGCCAAGACTTTCTCAGTCAATAAATGAATAAATAATAAAATAAAATAAATAATAAAAAAGTGTCATTAGAACAGAAGTTTGGGGTAAGATTTTTTTTTTTTTAAAGAAGTTAATACTTTTATTCAGCAAGGGCAAGTTAAATTGATCAAAAGTGACAGTAAATACATTTATAATGTTAAAGGGGTGGTGTAATGCTCTTTTCACAAGTGTGCATGTGAAGTTTTAGCTCAAAATACCCCACAGATATTTTTATATCATGTTAAAGTTGATCATACCTAGGATATCCAGAACCACCAAAGGAGGGAGAGCATTTTCACATTTGGCTCCAAAACTCTGGAATAGTCTTCCTGATACTGTTCGTTGCTCAGACTCGCTCTCCCAGTTTAAAACTAGATTAAAGTCGCATCTCTTCAGCCAGGCATTCATATAATCCTACAGATCAAACTACAATCCGGCCTCTAGCTCATAAATGCCAGAGGAGAACTGGCCCCCGACTGAGCCTGGGTTCTCCCAAGGTTTTTTTTCTCCATTAGGTCACCTGATGGAGTTTTAGGACACCATTAGGTCACTTGAAGGAGTTTTTCGGTTCCTTGCCACTGTTGCCTTTGGCTTGCTCAGTTGGGGATATTTTGGGGATATTTAATCTAATTTTATCAATCAATAAATTCCTCTTGAAACAAACTTTGTTGTATTATTTTAATTTAATACTGTGAAGCTGCTTTGATACAATCTGTATTGTGAAAAGCGCTATACAAATAAACTTGACTTGACTTGACTTGACTTGAAGTTGTCACTTTTTGAGGGTGTGCAAAAACACACAGTTTTTGTGTCTGTTCCTTTAAATGCAAATGAGCTGCTGCTCCCGGCACAGGGGCGGAGCTTCAAGAACTTGTGTCCTTTTACCTCACACACACATGCACTGAAAATTTCAAAAACTTTTAGCCTTTTATGTTCAAACCGGAGTCAGACAACGATGGAGAGACTCAAGAAGAAGAGACAATATGTAGACAACATGGGCCCTATTTTAACGATCTGAAACGCAAGTATCAAGCGCGAAACGCAAGTAACTTTGTGGGCGGATCTCAGGCGCTGTTGCTATTATAACGGCGGGATAAATGACTCTTGCTCCCGACGCAAATCTAAAATGTGTTGGTCTGAAGTAGCTACATTACTCATAGGTGTGGTTTGGGCGTAACGTGAAATAAACCAATCAGAGCGTCATCTCACATTCCCTTTAAGAGCAGGCGCGCTTGTTCCATGGCGGGTTGCTATTATAACGGCGGATTTGCCAGACGCACAGCAGGAGCGGTTCACAGCCGAGGAGACCGACGTTCTCGTCAGGGCCGTAAAACACAGAGAAGTGACATTGTATGGGAATCGGAGAAACACACCCAAATTAGCTTCAGTTAAACAGGCGTATAATAATTTGGGTAAATGTGTAAGCTAGATTTATGCCTATTTTTTCACATCTTCATGGACACCACAATGATTTCCCTCGTGTGTTAATATTTTTTTCCTTGTAATAATGTATGGTTTTCTAAAAATGTCAACTGCTGCGTCTATGTAGATGAGAGAAGCAAAGTGTATGGCGTTGTGCACACGCTACATTATGGCCAAGTATGAGCCCTTAAAATAGCATCTGAATAACGCGCCGCTGACTTTAGACTAGGTTTCTCCTGGTCTGTGGCGGAATTGTTTTCTAAACCTGCAAAATAGCACCAGGGAACGTTTGCGCCGGAACACGCCTCCTCTTTTCGCTGAACCGCCCCCGGGAGCGCAAATGCATTTGCTAGTTTACCGACGTGCGTCTGTGGAGGGAAAAGTCCGCTGTGCGTCGGGTGCAAAATAGGAATGATACATGCGTCGTGTACAATGTCAATTGCGCTGGGTGCAAGATAGGGCCCCATTTCTCAATGGTTAGTTGGTGAGTTTATGCAGCTGATGTGTAGTTATCTTCTAGTCATTGATTAGCATATTCTGTCATGATAATCTATAAATCGTGTTCAGGGGGCGGGGTATATGTAAATTTTAGGCTTGGTGATGTCACTAACCCGGGAAGAAGCTTGTGTAGTCTCTACCAGCCGTTTGTTGTAGTCCTTAAAAAGCGATTTCTTTAAAAGCAAATATCTCCCTTTGCTTTGAACTTTGAGCGTTGTAACTTTGCAGATGTTGTTTATGCTCAAACAGCAACATTACACACTAACTAAAGTTAGAAAAGTCAAATCATATTCAACCACCCCTTTAATTTATGTAAAAAGCAAATGCTGTTTCTTTTTTTTACTTTCTATTAATCAAGGGATCCTGAAAATTAATGATTCTACAAAAAAAGAAATTCAAAAAAATTGAGCAGCACAACTGTGATAAACATTCAACATTGATAATAAGAAATAAAGAAATGTTTCTCGAGCAGCTAATCAGGCATATAAAACTGATTTCTGAAGGATCATTCAACACTGAAGACTGGATTAATGACATGACCGGAATACATTGCATTTTGAAATATATTCAAATAGAATGCTAAAAGAATAACTTTATATTATATAAACAACATATATACAGTATATATATATATATATATATATATTTTTTTTTTTTTTTTTTTTTTTTTTTTTTTTTTTTTTTTTTTTTTTTTTTGATCAAATAAATGCAGCCTTGTTGGGACATCTTTCAAAAACAACATACAGTACAGATCCCAAACTGTATGATTGCAGTATATATTTATAAATGACATTATATATAATTGTGCAGTCTATATGTACGACCTCACGAATACAGTGCTAAAAGTGAACTTTTTCTCTTTTAGAATTGCAGAGCAGTTCCTGTGGGAACCCTGGCGTCCCGCCCAAAGGCATCCAGTACGGGACGCGCTTTAATGTAGGCGACAAGATCCGCTACAGTTGTGTGACGGGATATGTGCTGGACGGTCACCCTCAGCTCACCTGTGTGACCAATGCAGGCAATGCCGCCGTGTGGGACTTCCCAGTGCCCATCTGTAGAGGTAAGCAACAGGTGACGTGCATGAGAGTGTGTGTGTGTGTGTGTGTGTGTGTGTGCATTCTGTTTCCCTGCATGAGTCTTTGATGTTTTCCTGTGTTCTTTTGTCCTTGAAGATGCTTGTGCATGTATGGGGGAAGAAATGGACGAGTGGCTATATCAGCGTATAAGCACTAGGTTATTATGATTAAAAATGGTGCAGCCTTTCATTCTCAGGCCTCTTGAGCATTGGAATCACATCACATGTTTGCTCTTGTCAGCTCTTCCATTCCCATGTTTATATCCTATCCTTGTATTTCAATCTTCCATTCTTTCATTTAAGGGGGTCCTTTTGCATCTTTTTGACTTTTTCAATCAGGTTTTGATTCCTCACTTTACTGGCCCACACTATTGTTCTCTGCATTAAAGATGAGTCAGGACTCTGTGTGTTTGTTGTGAATGTATCAAGATTTATGGTCCCATGTTCAGACCAATTATAATGTGCATTAGCCATGACCATTCTCAAATAAGAATCTCTCCATAGACAGCATGCGCCGGTTTCTGCTCCAGCGTGTTTAATAGAAAGGGGGGAAATGACAGCGTCTGGATCATGCTTGCTTTGGTTGGACACAAATTGCAAAGCCAACTGTGCTTGAATAGAAAATAGCCTGAGGTACTAAAATGTGGAGCCTCAACCTGGCCCAGAATGCACTGGGGTATGGAGGACCAGACCACTGTGTTTGCTGCACTTGTCATCTGGTGCTTTCTTAAACGAGCAACAGCGCTTTCATGTCTGATGTGGTTTGGTTATTGAATATTTTCTTGATTAAGTGTGGATTTGCATACAGTACCGTGGCATAGATGTGATTTTCACATTTCACATTAAATGTACTTCAGTACATTTTGTAATGCATGTTGGGTAGTGCATTAGTGCATTTAGTCATTGCATATTCATAAAAATATCACAGAACATTCTCAATTTTCTACCTTGATGAAAAAGTGAATCTTTGTGTTAGATGGTATCTGGCCTTTTCCCCCTTTTATGAGGAAAGGAGATTTTTACATAAAAGCAGATCAGAAATTATTTCCCCCGGGCAATTTACAGTGACCATTAATTTTAGATTACTTAAACCTTAAGTCAGGAGACCTTTAGAAATACTGTTTCCATAAATGTCAATGTTATGCTAAAACTCTGTAATGTATGCAACTCAGAGTATTTGTGGCCCACTGGCACTTTTCATTTCCACTTCTAATTGCATTATGAATGCTCTGGGTTAAAAATCTGTTTGTGTGTGTGTGTGTGTGTGTGTGTGTGTGTGTGTGTGTGTGTGTGTGTGTGTGTGTGTGTGTGTGTGTGTGTGTGTGTGTGTGTGTGTGTGCATGTGTGTGTGAGGATTGAGGATTGAGGATTGTGAACCTTTTTAGCAGGGTCCCAGGGAATGCTCCTTTAGTTTGTCTATTTATTTATTAGTTTTTTTCGAAATTATATTTTACCTATAATCCACATATGCAAAGTTGGTTGATAACATAACTGCGATAAAGTAGTGACCTATAGTTAACAATTACTTGTTTACATATGATGTATTTCATATTATTTGAGCATATGGAACCTTATCAGTTTGACAGAATTTTCTACTTTAAAGTGCCATGTGACTCAACATTTTCTTATAATTAAAATTAGTTATTTCATATTCCTTAATAATTCCTCAGTAATTCGAGAAGATCCAGACTTTAAAGCTCTTGATTCTTGAACTTCTACTTGCCCTAATAAAAATGTCCAATTTAGTTCAACTATGTTAAACAATATTTTATGTATTATATTTTTTTTTCTGAATTCCTCTTTTTTTTTTAAATAACATATATATTTAAATATTTTAGTAGTAGTAGTATTGTTTTTGTTGATGATGATCATGCTTATATATAAAAACACAAAAACAAATAAAAGAATATTAAATATTTTAAATGTTTATATATAAATTATTTTTATATAATGTATTTTTGGAATTGTTTATTTATTGGGAGAACATATCTTTAAATATTTTAGTAGTATTAGTAGTAGCAGTAGTAGTATTGCTGTTGATGATGATGATTATTATTATATATTAAAATAAAATTTCAAATAATTGTTTAATTATATATATTATTTTAAATATACATAAATCTATTTTTATGTATGACATGTTTTATTGTTTATTTTTTAATAAGATATATATTTAAGTATTTAGTAGTATTGGTGATGATGATGATGATTATATATATTTCTGTAATAACGTATATTACAATAAGGTCTCGTTTGTTAACATTAGTTACTGCATTAACTATGAGCAATACAGCATTTGTTAACCTTTTAATAAAAATGTTCATGTTGGATTAATTAATGTTAACAGATACAAATGTTGATCTTAACATTAACTAAGATTAATAAATGCTAACTAAATGCATTAGTTCAACAAATCTTGTTGTAAAGTGTTACCTATATATATATATATATATATATATATATATATATATATATATATATATATATATATATATATATATATATATATATATATATATAAGTGCATAATCGACATTTTTGGTATTTTGGAATTGACTGAAACAAATGTTTCTGTCAGCGGTTTCTAACTTCAGTTTTAAGATTTGTTTCTCAAAATTGCTTGGTTGTGCATATCTCCATTCTCGGATGCCTTTGGCACAGTTGGTCAGTCTGTAGTATCAAGGCGTGAAATAGGCATGACAGCACTGTTGCACAGGTATCCGAGCCCAAACAACAGTCACGGAGAGTTTTATTTAGCCCGGGTGGAAACTCTTAGCCCAGACATTACCAAACAATACGGTCAACACTCAATCTCACACTGCACAACGCTGTGAGACTTGTTTATCATAAAATATTCTCATTAGAGAGTTAGAGACCCTTAGAGAATTGACATTTTTACATTTTCCTGAGCATTTTCTTCTTTTTTTAAAAAACTGAGCAATGAAAAAAAGCCCTTAAAACAATCGGCAAAATCAATGCTGCTTTTTCATACCAAGAGGCAAATCATTTAGTTTCTGGACATCTTCCAGGCGAGCTCTCCGCATGTTTTATTAACATATTGAGTGGACTAATTTGGTCCAGTACATTTTAGCTGCTAATAAATGTTTGTGTATGGGCTCAGTCCTCTGCAGAGGTCAATGATAACAAACTGGTAAACCCAAGCGAAATGTCTCGGCCGAGGGAATGCAGCTCTGTTAATCAGACAGATGTAAAATGGCATCATTTAGGCCAGCCACTGAATTTCCTGTTTGCTCCGATGGCTCAAGCCGAATGAAGTTGGCTCTTATCATCGCATGCCTTCGCTGTAAACAAGTCCAAAAACCTCGGCTGGAAACCGGTGCCTTTAAAGGTCAAGCATGTAGCGACTAGCGAGATGAAAATAACGTCAGTCTGAAGCTGGAACTGTAATGCGAGTCAGTTAATTAACCAAATCGATCATGTCGCTAATGCATGCATGTACGTATTTATGGCTTTGGATGATCTTTACCGTTCTCCACTAGTGCTTATGCTCCTAAACCAATCCTTCTTAGCGAGGCGAAGTGCGGAATGGCTAAAATTATCCTTTGTCGGATAGAATTCCTCATGGAGCATTAAAACGCTGATAATTTGACGCTGAGGGTATGAGCCTTAATGACTGGCTTTTGATGTGCTAGACTTTAATTTTGACAGGCTGTTTTTTCTCTGAACGAGTTGAGACTGGCTGTGGCCTGCAGCAAGCGTGGCTCTCCTTCCCTCTTCATGTCTGGTTTGACAACCATAGGGACCACCTGCTTAACCACTAAATCCCTGATCAATCCCACACCACTTTGAGCAGGACTGCCGAAATCGGAGCTGACACCCGCACCCTTCTTAAACGCCGTGCTCTTGCCACGGACTGCTTATGCACTGACTTGATTGGTTTAGAGAATATGTCTCTAACTGCACAATTTAAGCCCATGAGGTCCCTGTCATGTCTGACCAAAAAATAAAAATAAAAATGGACAAGCCTATGTTGACGTAACATTGGTGATTCACCAATCTGATGAAGATTACATTATTTTTGTATTATTAACATACTATTATAGTTTTTATTAATACTTTGAATTAGCTTTAATTTTTATATTTTTTGTGGAATTTTTATATTTTTTGTTTTTAAAATGTAATTCAAAATTGTTTAGAAATGTTAGTACTTCAGCTAATTAAACTGATTTCAGTTATTTCTTTAGTTTAACAAAAATGCTTTGGTTTCTATAGTCCACTTTAGACATTCTACTTACTGCAAGTAACTTTGCAACTACATGCCAACTAATTCCCATTATCTTGCAACTACATGTCAATAACTCTCATTAATTTGCAACTACATGTCAACTAACTCATTAATTTGCAACTACATGTCAACTAACTCTCATTAACTTGCAAATACATGTCAACTAACACTCATTGGGCGCTATCTTACACCCGGCGCAATGCAGCGCAAGTGTTTTTTGCTAGTTTCAGCCCGACGCAGTTTTCATTTTCACGTCCTGCTCCATGTTGTTTAAATAGCAAATGCATTTGCGCCCATTTGTGTGCCCATGGGCTGCTGGTCTGAGAACGAGGAGTGTTCTGGCACATTGTTGGAGCGTTGCTATTTTGAGGAACTGAAATAAACTGAGCCATTGACCGACTGGAACCTAAAGTCAATGGCACAATATTTTTGTTGCTATTTAATGAGCGCGTTAGTAATGTGCGCCTATAGGCGTGTCCACAACGCGCGTACACTCTGCTTATTACACACACAGGGACGCACAGCAGCACACAAACATGCCAAATATTTAAAATAAAAGGATTACAATGTAAAAGATTATTATTGTGTACATAAAGATATGGTGGAATCCGGCTTGTCCCGTAGATGATCTGCTTGCGCTCTTTAACCTCGCGCACGAGCAGATCCGTTTGCGCTCTGGAGACGCGTTCGGTCTTTCCACTATCAAATTCCGTCATGTAAATAGCGAATCTGCCATGGCACGAGCGCAACTGGCTTTTAAAGGGAATGGAAGATGAGACTCTGATTGGTTTTAAATCCCAAAACACACCCATTACTCAATAAGAGAATAGGGACAACCATTTTAAACCATGCGCCGGGAGCGCCGACCATTTTCCCCGTCGTTAAACTAGCAAAAGTGGATTCGGACACCCTAAGTGAGTTTGCGCCGTGCGCTTTAGACCATGTGCTTAGATCATTAAAATAGGGCCCATTAACTTGAAACTACATGTCAACTAACTTTCATTAGAGTGTTTGTAGATTGTTACGGTTAGGGTTAGTAGAATAAGTTGAAATACTTGCAAAGTTACTTATAGTCCGTATTTGGGGAGCATCAAAATAAAGAGTTAACAGATATTAAGCTGACAGTCTACTAATACTCTAATGACTGCTAGTTGACATGCAGTTGCAAAGTAACTTATTGTTAGTAGAACGTCTTAAAGGAGAACTCGGTAACTCTAGCGAACTCTTGTCACTTCTTCGCTGATTTTCCCTTTTGTTGTCGCATGTTTTCCCCACGAGCTCCCCCTACAGCTGTGGGGGGGTGTATATTTCACAACACAGTCGTAAAAAACTCACTTGCGGCGGCCTCCTCCCCCTCTCTACCGCTGCTCATGTGCGTTTGTTTTGATCGGAGCAAGCCAACTGTATCGCGTGGAGCTATGTCTACCGAGGTGGGTAATCTGGTAATACATCATACATGCGTGTGTGTTTATGTCGAATTGCCGTAAAGCAATTTGTGTTTCGCGCTCGTTCTCGTTCTAGTTCTCGCTTATCACGAGACTTCCAATTTCTAACTTGCCGGGACGGTAGTGTTGCAAGTTGCAAGGTTGGTTTTCCGCCTGGGAACGCTGGGGGGAGCGGGGAAAGTCACCAATATCACCAGAACAGGTTGTTTAACCATCCAAATGATTTCTAGACAGTTTTATTAAGTTAAAGTTCTCCTTTAAATGGACTATTAAAATAAAGTGTTATCAATGCTTTTAATAGTTTTAGTAAATGATTACACTGCTATAGAGAAACTTACAAGAGTCTATCAGGGTTATGGCGCATTCTTGACAGATAATAAAAGATGTAGAGTGGATACAGGGGGCTTGTGGGTAAAGGGGATTTGGCTCTTAAACTCCTGGTGTGATGGAAGTCTATTTAATCTGTAGCTGTGTTTCTGCAGAGTGGGCGCTGCCGTTGGCACATTTTCTAGACCCTTGACACCTTCATATGCTAATGACTTTCCCTTATGTGCTTCCACGGCTGTCTTTAGCGGCGATTATCTGATTAATGCAGAGTAATTTACTGTATTTAATGTTTTGCCACAGTATTGTTCAAAATTGTGGGGTCAGAAAGATGTTTAAAAAGAAATGTAAACTTTTATTCAAAGATGCATTAAGTTCCTTAAAAGTGACAGAAGACATTTGCAGTGTTGCAAAAGATTTGTTCTATGAACTTTCTATTCATTGAAGAATCCTGAATTGGTTTAATTTCATAATATTACAGTTTTTTTGTTTTTTTATTACTGACCATATTGGATGATCTGAGACTGGAGCCCTGCCAGAACGGGGAGGTGAACACGTGCATCAGAAGAGACTGCTGCATTGAGCTCACACAGGGGTTCAGAAGTACAGCTGAGGTTCTCCAGTGCAGATTCAGCCATTGCCCAGATGCTGGTACCAACTTTATCGAGTGTCTCAGCATCTCACTTACACACAAAGTAAGACATTAGTTAGTGAGTCTACTCAACAACATGCAATTTCTGCACTAACAGCAGCACCAAACAGCAAGGCTGGATAAAGAATACAAGCATTTCTGTGATAATCATTTATAAATAGGCTCTTAAAGATGACCTATAATTGTCAATTATTCCTACCCAATGCATACGCGAAAAAAGGGGGGGACGGGATGTGTTGAAACTTGCGGTTATGGTAAAGGGTGTGACATTTCCCAAACACTCAGCCGACCAATCAGAGCACAGTGTGCTTTTCAGAAGGAGAGACGGGAACTAAACAGAGCGTTACTGACAGACTGGGAAAGGAGGAGCTGCAACAATGGAGAATATGGGGAAAATAATGTGTTTTGAAAATTCAAACATGAAAACCTACTCTAGTGGAGCCCGAAAACAAAATCAAGACTTCGGAAAACTTTGTAAGAATAATTTTACACATGATTTACACAAATTCTTCTCTGCCTCCTGCCTGCCGTTTGTTTAGTCAAACGGGTAGTCCTGCCACCAATTTCAAACTATTATTTGAGCCATAAGCTATGAGCCATGAGCTATCCATCCATCCATCTATCCATCCATCCATCCATCCATCCATCCATCCATATATCCATCCATCCATCCATCCGTCCATCCGTCTGTCTGTCAGTCCGTCCATCCATCCATCCATCCGTCTGTCTGTCAGTCCGTCCGTCCGTCCGTCCGTCCGTCCGTCCGTCCGTCCGTCCGTCCGTCCGTCCGTCCATCCATCCATCCATCCATCCGTCTGTCTGTCTGTCAGTCCGTCCGTCCGTCCGTCCGTCCGTCCATCCATCCATCCATCCATCCATCCATCCATCCATCCGTCTGTCTGTTAGTCCGTCCATCCATCCATCCATCCGTCCGTCCGTCCGTCCATCCATCCATCCATCCATCCATCCATCCGTCTGTCTGTCTGTCTGTCAGTCCGTCCATCCATCCATCCATCCATATATCTTATATAATGCATTATATTTTTATACAATGAATATATTATGTTTATACAATGGACAGACAGACAGACGGACAGATATATAGATGTATATTCAATATATAATGTTTGCTTCTAGCTGTCTCTGCTTAATAGCAGTCTCATTAACTGGCATGATCTTACAGACCTCTTAAAACCTCAGTGCCATATGCCACAGACTTTCACTGCCTTTGGTGTTTTCCTTCACATCAGTACATATATGATATACATTCATCATGCATCATGATTTAAAGAGTGAAGTGAGAATTACTCCCACTATATGTTTTTGCTCCCACTGCCATGTTTAGCGAATGCGATTACAGTTTAATGCTAATTGAGGTTTTACTGCATCCTCTTGCCCTGATAACTTAATTTCACCAAAGGCACGCAACAAAGAGCTGCTTAGAGATTAGACATAAAGCCTCAGACTTTAGCTACTGACTGTAAATACCTAATATCAGTGTTAAAGGTGACATTATTCCCTTTTTTAAAGTCTTGATTTTGTTTCTGGGCTCTAATAGAACCGGTTTTCTTGCTTGAATGTTCAAAAAACACCTTATTTTTCCACATATTCTCCATTGTTGCAGCTCCTCTCTTCCCAGTCTGTCAGTAACGCTCTGTTTAGTTCCTGTCTCTATGAAACCCCTCCTTCTGAAAAGCACACTGTGCTCTCAAGGGCGTAGGTTTGGCCTCAGCTTTGGTGGGGACATCCCCCTCCCCCTCCCCCTGGAATGAGTTTTCTATATGTAATTAAATAATGAACAAATGAATAAAATCCACACGTATCATAGTATGCATTCAACACAAGAAATCCATTATTATTATCTATTATTATTATTATTATTATCCATGATTACAGTATTCCATTAATACTAAAATTGTATCTACTATTCTATATCAAATTCTATTGATATATTCTATTCTTAAATATTAAATTCTTAGGCTACACTCACTCACAAATACATTACATAAATAGAATGTAGAAACGAAAAATGTCTCAGATCCACTGTTTATGTTGACTGCAAGATTCTAAGTTAAGGTCAGCTAATTAACATTCAGTGACTTGCTAACGTAGCATTCTATCATGATAGCGTGACTTCTATGAGTCTATCAGTGCTGCACAGCCTAATCAATACTCTTAACCTTAGTTGAAAGATTGCTGCTGCTAGGTTTAACTGTAACAACATGGTAACACATACTATCACCAATCAATACTATTTTCCACAGTAGAATGTGCATTTGAAAGCCTGGTCAGTCACTACTACTGCTAGTTTATTTGTGTGGCTAGTTATTTTGCCTACTTACACTCTGCTTTATGAAAAAGCTTCGTATGTTCCCTTTCTTCTTCTTGGGTGGCATAGCTGATCTATCTACAAAGTACAAAAAGTGGCAAAAAACGGAATATTAAAATGTTTTACTCTGGCCTTTGTATGTGGCAGAGAGACAGCCCTGGTAACACACACACACACACACACACACACACACACACACACACACACACACACACACACACACACACACACACACACACACACACACACACACACACACACACACACACACACACACACACACACACACACACACCACCCGCTCGCTGCCAGTGCAAGCACACACCACCCACACACACACACACACACACACACCACCCGCTCGCTGCCAGTGCAAGCACAAAAGTAGTCCCGGCCCGCGCGTGTAGCCTGTCAGATACACCGCCGCCAATCAAATTACGGCGTTTCTTGTAATGTCGTTGTTTTGGCCGTTTGCATCGATCCAAATAGCAGCGCAAAGATCCAAATAGCAGTTCAAAGGAGCTTGCTAAATATTGGTGGGGACAAATTTGTCATCTCAAAATATTGATTGGGACTAGTACCTAGCGTCCCCCCCTAAACCTACGCCCATGTGTGCTCTGATTGGTCGGCTGGACCAGTGATTTGTGATTGGTCAAGTTTGTGCTTTGCAACTTTACAGACCGTTGTCATGCTCAAACAGCAACATTGCACACTAAAGACGCACACTCTGATAAAGCATAATAGTTCATCTTTAAAGGAATTGCTATTTGAATCAAATCAAAATTTGTATTAACACCATTAATTTGTTGGACTTTGAGCATACAGTATGCAGTGGAAACTTTAATGTGAATATCGTTTTAGTTCTGCTTGGACAAAGCTTTTGAATTATTCACTGTCTACCTGAAACCCCTCTCGAAAGAAAAGGAAAAGAGCCACGACTCTTATTTGATCTATTTTTAAATAAGACTCCGATGACAGACCGACATTCATATTAAGGAATGTTAATATTAGACACACATAGTAGACTGACAGTTCTTTGATCGCTTCTCTGAGGTAATCTTCACAAAGAGCGCATCTCCCGGATGAACGTAACTTGTGCTCTTTCTCTCACTCCACAAAGTCTTTCAGGCATTGAGATGTACAAATTCCGGTTGTTTCCCCCCCCCCCCCGTCGCACTGTCTCATCTTGGACACCGGCCTCATCCGAGGGGTAGAACAATGCTGATGTAAGCTCTAGTCCTCTTAGATCCTAAATTGAAGTGGATGTCTAGGAAATGTCACCCTATTTCAAGGCTTAATGCCAAATGAGCTCACCATTTGATAACTTGTGGTATGATTCAGCTAAAAGAGCAGGGAGGACATCTCCTTACTGCTTACAGTTTGGAAGAAATTACCAGTAAAGAGCAAAAAAAACGCTTTATCCGTAGAGTACAAACATTACTAGAAACAGAAATTGCTTGTTAATTAATGCATTACATTTGTCTCAAACCAATAATATGATGTTTTCTTATAATTTTCATTCATATCACATAGTGATATAGTGTAATTCAGTTTGGCACTGGTGAGCAGGAAATGTTACTATCCTTTATATAACAGTTCTTATAGGGGACATTCACACGTAATGCGTTTATGCATTTAAAACGTGAAATGCAGATGTGTTTATTAAGTTAAACTTCCTTTGAATTGAGTGCCGCCTTTTGTAATGGCACGCCATCCACAAGACCCAAGAGCAAAGGGCAAACATGTTCGTTTAGCAGATGTTTACATAATCACAAAGGACACTTACTCTATGCACTATAGGAGACTCTAGTGCATGCATTATATAAGGTTGAGTGCATGAAGTGTCCAATGTTCCACACTCCGGACTTTGAGCATACAGTTTGCAGTGGGAACTTTAAATGTGAATATCGTTATAGTTTTGCATCATCCGGGTATTTAAAGTGTCTTTTGGGAAATTTGTTTAAAATCAATATCATGCATTTTCAACATTGCAGAATGGCACCCAAAGGAAAACAGTCTCAAACTGGATCTTTCCTAAATCATTTTGAATCTACTAAGCGAAAGCAGTCAACTCCGGCGTTCCCGAATAGCTATCATGTTTTGACAAACTGTACAAAACATTCCTGCCCTTTACAAAGCAAATGATTTTAACCCTGTCTGTTGAACTGTGTTAAATTAAAAGACAACCAAGCCCTTAATGCTAGATTCTATCTAATGGAGCCTTTGTGCTCCTATCCATTGAATGATAGTTTGGTACAGCAATGTTCTGACACCTTAATGCCCGGCTTGCCTGGGCTGTCTACTCCAGAAACGTTCACCTGTCAGAGTCTCACCTGCCCACTTTACTCAGCATGTGAAGCTCTTGAAAGGTTATTCACAAGTTTTATTAATGCCTTTGCTCCTGCTTGCTTGGTTTTCAGCACAGACACGAGTTTCGGTTTAGTTCTGAAGGTCAGATGCTATCGGAAACTGTTATGGGTTGATTATGGGTATAGTTTGTTGCTCGTGGTTTTTCACGTGCGTGCACTTTGCAATTCGATCGTTAATTCGACACAATGAGGAATTTTATGTGCTTGCTTCATTTGTAATGTGTAATTTCAGATGGCAACTCTCAGACATAATTCAGTGCACCCGAACATAGTTCTTATGAATCCAGAATTAAATATTTAAACTCTGTCTTTAGAGATTTAAAAATTGCATACAATATTAAAATGCACAAATATGTGTTTTGTGCTGCAGGCTAAAAGTGATTCTACAACATTTTTGTTCTTTTCTTTATTTGCTCTACAAATGAGTCTTTAAATAAAATATGTCTTGAAAACAAATTGATAGCATGATTAGCTCGGTTCATTGTATATATTATTCATGATAACGCGCATGCATAGGTAAAATGCATTAAAATATGAAGCAAATCTATGAAAGGCATTGTATAATTGATGAAGCTCACTTTGAATTAAGGTAATAAAGAATAAATAAGTAAACACATAAAATGATATCCAATCTGGCCAATAAGACAACATTTCGCTGTTCTTAAATGACAATCTTAGGCTCAGTTTAAGTCACTTTCCTTCTCTGGAAAGGGAGGATGAGTTTGTATGATTTTTAGATGTTGCATTCAAACAAACCCTTTTCTCATTAGTGACTTTTTATGTTTGAAATAAGACAATCACAGATGTTGACAAGCCATCCGCCTTGATCGTCCCTTTACCCCAAGGGGCAGTTAATATGCTGTGCCTAATCCTATCCACAGAAACAACAAGCACAGTGATGAATATTTACTGAGCTGAATGGTGCTTATCTCCTGTTTGGCATGGAGGACAAAGAATTACAGATCCTGTTTATAGAACTACATTTACATTTTTTCACCACGCTCATGCATAATTAAACCAATATATTGAGAGATGTCAGATATATAGCCTGTCCCCATAGACAGCATTCATGTAGTCTTCTGTATTTAAAGAGAGGAGAAATCCTACGCTTTTCAATCTCTAAGCTCGTTCAACATCCAACACACACTGCATCAAACACTTGTTTTCGAGGTGATTGAGAAATTAACTATTCATTATTTGAGTCATGTTATTTAACAAAATGCTCTCATGATCTCCATCTTAATGGTTGAATGATTAATTGAGTTCAGCATCATTATTGGCTCTTTCGATATAATTGCATTGCAGCTTTGAGAGCCATTTTGTTTCCAAGATCAGTTAATGAATAAAGCTGAAAAATGAATCTCAGATATCATACATCAAATAGAACATGGGAGAGGATACTGTATAACCATGACAGATATATATTAACATTTATCTTGTTCAAACTTTTTAACTAAAGCTTTCTCACACCATCTGAATGGATTAAAAATGCGTGATTATTTCTCTTTCTATAGTCGCACTTTGAGACACCATCATCATCATTATAAAAACCTTGTCAGACAAAGGTGGAAAACTGATGAACTTGCAGCTATATCTGTTCATTTGGGGCTTTGACTGTTCACCATTCATGCATAATGATAACACTCAAAGCTTTACTGAGACAAAAGACATCCACAACTCATTCACTCTTTTATTTATTATTCCTGAGGAATTCCACCTCATCAATTTTTGTGGTGAATACCATACATGGCTGCCATCTCCAAATGTCCATGTTCAGGATTCATTTGACTCCTCTCTTTTAATTGCCATTTTGTCATTCAGCAAGGATGAGAGTCCTGGAATTCAATGCGTGAACCGAGCCAATTCAGCTTACCATTCATCTTTTTTATCCTGTGCCATTACCGGTTTGGGGAATCACTCTCCGCACTTGGTTTCATAACACCATTGCTATAGTAGATCATAAAAGTGAAGTATGTCATTTTTAAACACTTGAAATGTTAATATGGTTCCTATTCTAGTTTAAAGTCAGCATGAAACGGAAGTTGTGCTAGTCTTTTCTTTCCTATTGTGACATATATCCGAGTGAAATTGCTTCTCAAACATGAACAAACGTGGGCGGGACTTGATTTTGTCCATGGGGAATTGATTGGATGGTTGTGGTTTGCTATTGGTCGATCTTATGTGAGTGACAGGTTGCCCCGCCCTCGCGTCAGTAAACACGTCATCAGAGAAGAGATGTCGCTGCAAGAGGGAGGGGAAGATATGTTGATTAAACTTTAAGTAACACATTCAGGTTATTTTGTCTGAGAAATATAACACTAGTGTTTTCAAAACATTGCTCTGTTTCCGACCAGCCTGACATAGCAACTGTAGCTCAGCCAATGGTGTGAATTTAGAGGCGGGGCATCAGTTTGTTTAACAAATGTGATGGGGAGAGTGTTTCGCTTCAGCACAGTCAGAATGAACTTGTTTCTAACTATTAAAGGTGTTTAGGTGTTGTTGTCTTATTAAAATATTTTCTCAAGCCTCAACTTAACTACAGATAACTATAAGTATAACTATATACTAGCACATTTAGGTTGATTCGCCATCAAATTGTTGCTCTGATTGTATGAGTATCCTGTCCGGTCCGACATAGCAACAGTGGCTCAGCCAATGGTGTAACTTTTGGGGCGGGATTAGATGTTTACAATGACCAATTGCAGATGGGGGGGGGGGGGGAGCGACACAGAAAGTAAAATGAAAATCTATGAAACAATCAATCTGAAGGTACTGTAGCGTTTCAGTTTAAATGCAGATTGTGATATTTTGAGGTATTGTTTTTCATGACTATTTTGAGAAAGGTTGAGTTTAGCCCTCATTTAATAGTGGTAGCATTGTGATAGACACATTTCGATACTGAAGCGTACCCTGCTTTTGCATGTCAACTTGTCACCGAGACGTGCGACAGTGTCACAACATGTCAGAAAACAAAATGACTCTTTAATGACAAGCTTCTTGAATTGACGGAATAGCCTAGTTTCTGCTCAGTATTTAGATATTTGAGACTCTTGTTTGACCGTAGTTGAGTTACCCTTACTGTCTGAAAGTTTGATGTCAGCTTACAGAGTTATTTGAGTGATGTGAAGTCAATGTATTGTCATAAAGACATTAGTCATGCAAAACCGAAAAGTTAAGCTCATGTAAGAACAACTTGGTAGTATTTATGTAAGTCACAAGATATCTGAGAGAATTCCGCTTTAAAGTGGTTTGGTGAATATTTAGGTTTCAAATTTTTAAACTGGCTTGATATCAGGCATGGAAAAAAAATTCATTTCATAAAGTATAATTTGAATTGGCCAAGCCAGTCAGACAAGAAAAGAATCGTATTAGTCTAACACAGTATTCAGTTTCTTGTAGCCGGCTTCATGATATTTTGAAGACTTTGAGATAAATTAGAGTACTATACATAGTATTTATGTATTTTTCCACCCTGATCTGTAAAATGAAAGGGCATTTATTAAATATAATTATATATATATATATATATATGAATTATGGTAGCACTTTAAAAAAAGGTTCTGTACATTATATACAGCAATGTATATAGGCCATTCAAGTTGTTAATGCAATAGCTAATATGAAATAACAATGAACAGCATTCAGTATTGTTGGTTAAAGTTCATTTTTAATGTTTTTAACTTTAACATTTAATATTGTATAAAGTAACATTAATACATTTTAAACAAGCATCAGCAATGGACAGTATTTATAACTGTTAAATAGATTAATATATAAATGAAACAAACATTGTATACACATTTAGTTCTAGTTGTTTTATTTTGCTAATTAGAGTTTAAAAGGCATTCTCAATTCAATTCTGAATGGTGATTAAAAACATGCTCATGAAAGCCTATAGTATTATAAAAGAACAAAAAAAATTTGCCTTTGGGCCTTTTGCTTTTTGATACTGTTTCCGATTTCAAGGGCATGAGAGTGATGGAAATAAAATTTCATGCCACAACACATCAAAAGGAAATCTGGCACCAGAAAACATAAGCACATCAACCCAGTGAAACACGGAGCACTAATAAGGCACTGATGTAAATGAGGGTTTTGTAAAATGATCGATCTGGCAGCTCAGAGAGCAATAGCAGGTGCCCAGCCTGTGCCAGAGGCTTTTCCCTCCTCCCTTTCTTTCCTTCCTTGCTGCATGTTTCTTATTCTGTAGTTGTAGTTTGGGGGGTTTGATTCTGCTCAAGGGTCCTCCTGTAGAGCCTGTATGATATCACATCAAACCCATCAGCCGGTTATCACATCGAGATATTGACACTTGAATGTGGGAACCATCTGAAATTAAAGGTCTCGCCGGCAAATTAACACATTTCGAGGAAAATACGCAACGGACAAAAAAACACACGCTTTTTCTAGAGTTCCACATTGTGCTTTGACAGTAATTGCCTCGTGGCATGTCAAGCTTTTTTTCTTTTACTGTTTGACAGTTTATTTGAGCGGCCATCAGACTCTGGGCACGTCAGCCACGGCAAGCGTGATTTTTGGTAGAGCAGAAATGGGTGAGTAAAAGAAGAGATGGGAAATGTAAGGAGGAAAGACGTAATGAAAGTAAGAGCCGGAGAGGCATGTTCCCCGATCTGAGGCCTGTGATGGCTGTGACAGCTGTGTGAGAAGTAATAATAGCAGTGGAGAGCGACAGTCAACAGAGCCTAGGGGTTTCTGAGAGCAGTTTCATGAAGATATATATATATATATATATAAATAAACAACAACTCTGATTTTTATAGTGTTATTCCAAGTTTTCTAGGACCTCCTCATGTTGAAGTATAGCCCATACAATATCACTTTTTCTTTTCAGTAAATGCAGCCAATCCTTCAAAATGGCTATTTTCGAGAAAGAAAGCAGTGTTTGTTAAATGTGCTTTTTTAAATGAACGGTAAACTGTATGATGAAGCATGATAGCACGTTAGGCGGATGGATTATTCATAGTTTTCACGTGATGTCACACCCAACTTGGAGGGCGCAACAAGGTTTTCCTCTATTGCCTGGCAGCCATTTATTTTAAAGTTTGTGCGAAGTGCTAATTTAGTAGACAATATATACCTTATTAAAGGGTAACTCTCACCAAAATGCAACCTAGGGTCTTTTTTTGTTAATCTACTTGAGGCAAACTTTCGTTTAAAAGCATAATTAGAATGGAAACGCCACTTTTAAGTTTGACCGTATTTTCGTTTTTGGTCAAATTGCCTTGTGAATGGGAGTGAATGGGGCACGACTATGATAGCATAAAAAAATCTCTATTTTAAAACACTAAGAAGGCTCGACACCATAGGCGTCGATTTCGGTGGGGACGGTGGGTACGCGTACCCATCAGATTTCATCATGAGTCATTTTGTACCCACCACTTTTAACTTAACGTCCATAATAATTGGACTTTGGGTTAGATTTTTTTGACAGTTTTCAGTGGTTATGAGGAGTAATATGAGAGAGAAATATGGGGATTCTTGATCGTTGTTTAGGTACATAAACCACGTTAAGCTTTTTTCCTTACAATAGGCTCTAATGAAGCAGAAACGCTTAATGTCAGATTACGTCCATAATAATTTGACTTTTGGTTCGATTTTTTGACCGTTTTCAGTGGTTATAATGAGCAATATGAGTGAGAAATTTGGTAATCATTGTTTAGGTACATTAAACCACATCATGTCACATTGTCAACATGGTACTTATGAAGCAGAATAGTGGGTCATAGTCTAATGCTTTTTTGAAAACTTAAGGCTTTCTTCTTCATAAAATGAGTCGGACATCATCACATTTTTGTATACATTTTTATTTATTTACATTAGTAAGCTACAGGACATTGTCTTTGAAAACATGACCTGCACAAAAAAATTAAATAAATGAATGCGTCTCTGTCCCCAGCACATTTCAAACCAAACTGACGCCCATGCTCAACACAATATGAAACTTTGTTCGAAGTAACTTTGCTGTGTCCGCCGGTATTTTGACAGTCAAAAATAGTCGATCTCTGAATGTGAATGAACTGACTCTGAATTTTAGTATTGCTTCTTATATGAGGATCCTTTTTCAAATACAAGGTCAATATTGATTTTCACTAACGACAAAACAACAAATTATCCGTGAATTTATATTGAACTAAGCTTTAGGAGCTTTCCATCTTTACTCTCCTCCCTGTTACGGAGATCGACTATTTTTGACTGTCAAAATGGCGGCGGACACAGCTACAGTGAGTTGTTCAAAATCTTTATTTTTAGTAAACTCTGTGTACACACACAATGTTCTCAATGCTGGAGTTCATGTGTAGAGCCCCTGGTGACACTTCCAGCAAAGTTTCATGTTGTGTCGAGCCTTCTTAGTGTTTTAAAAATAGCGATTTTTGATGCTATCATAGAAGAGCCCCATTCACTCCCATTCACAAGGCAATTAACCTAAAACGAAAATACGGTCAAACTCAAAAGTGGCGTTTCCATTCTAATTATGCTTTTACACGAAAGTTTGTCTCGGGTAGATTAAAAAAAAAGACCCTGGGTGGCATTTTGGCGAGAGTTACCCTTTAATGATGCACATACAGGCAAGCCCAGAATATAACGCAACTTGCAGTTTCTCATTAGGTGTTTTCCTTATAAAAGCATTGTAAAGAAAACGCTTAACCATTTAGCATGTTGCGCTCATCTTGTCGCTTGTGTATCATCAGTGAGGTGTATACTGAGTTTGATCTTTAATAGCACTGTTATAGCACTTTCAGGCACTTTAAAATGTTAAGCATTTTCAAATCTCCCAGTGTTTTTAGTGAGTGAAATATTGCAGCAGGAGATGTATATGGATCACAAGTGCCCAAAACTTGCATTGCATTCACATATTTTTGTTTTTCTTCTTTTGAGATGGAAAATTGACAGACCTGTGCTGCAGTTCTATTTACAGTACAGTCACATGACTGAAAACCATGAATACATTCGTAAAAATAAAAGGGGTTTTCATAGTAATGCCATAGAAGAACTTTTTTGGTGCCCCAAATAACTTTTCATTGAACAGTTCTTAAAATCTAGATAACTTTTTTTCCACTATGAATAACCTTTTGTGCAATGAAAGATTCCTTCGATGTTAAAGGTTCTTCATGAAAACACAGATGCCAATGAATAACCTTTATTTTTAGAGTGTAGTTTGCCAAAACTTGGCTTTTTGTTATCTAGTGTTGGTCCCACCTACACCTCACCTCTGCACAAACATTCATCACCGAACATGTGGTTTCCCAGGAGTGATTGACACATGCCTTCACTTTGGCCTGCCAGCCAATAGGAAACAATGAGGTTCACCCCAAGAGTGACAGGAGGCAACAGCTTGCTTATTCTTCACGAGGGCGAGCTGGAGAATGTCGACAGCTGGAGGACGTCTCTAAGCCAAAGAAGACAAAAGAAGAAGAGAAATGCCTCTGCACTAGAGGACGAACATGCTGGATATAGACAGAAATGGAAAGGGATTGGAAAGAGTCAGATACAGCACAGCGTTTAAATGCATTGGGTAATACTTAGTCTCAGCCTCAAACGTCACGTCCACGGACCGGTCTGATGCATATGGCAAACAAAATTGGAAACGCTTCAAGAGTTTCGAAGTCGTCATCTGATTGGTTGAATTCTACAGGATTTCCTGAAGACGTGTGTGTCGCACTCTTTAACGGTGCCAACCCCCCTCATGGAAAAATAAATCTGTTGTGTTTACAACTGTGACACTAGTTATGTTTTCATCCAAAGTTGTGAATTTACCGCATGTGCAAAATTGGAATATCGCATAAAACATTAGCAAATAAAGCACCATTTCCATCCAGTCAGTCGAAGAGAACAAAATCGTCACTTTCTGATAAACTGGCGATAAATATTACTTCAAAAAATGAAAGTTGATGAAGTAGGTGAAGCCACTATATCGTAGCGATATATCATTTCAAGAAACGGCTGAAGACGCATTTTTTTCGCACTTGATCCAGTAATACTAACACTTTCTATTTTATTTATTAAAAAATACAATAAAAAATGTACATGTACTGCATTAGATTAAACTGAGAAGGGTCATAGCTCTTGCATATTGTTGTCTTACTGTTAGTTTAACTGCTTCTATTGTTCTCATTTGTAAGTCGCTTTGGATAAAAGCGTCTGCTAAATGAATAAATGTAAAATGTATTAATTTTGGTGTATATAAAGTATTACTCCTCAGAGCATGCAGGCGAAAAGCAATAATCGCGGGCATGTTAAATTGCTCTCTGTTCGGGAACGCAGTCGTCTAACACAGTTCTGGGAGGATATTATACTGAACCACTTTGACGACAGACTTTGTTCAGGCATTTAAAAATGACCAAATCAGCATTTCAGATGCTGTGCAAAGATCAGTCCGCTGGTTGGTCCAGTTATGCCGTCCCATTGCAAAGTCACGTTTTTTTTATTTTATATGAGCATCAAGGAATTTATTCAGAATATGTGTTTCCATTATAGTTTATGCGCATGTTTTCTTATCGGATTAAAAAAAAGATCAGATTTAGTTGAGTGCATGGGGTTTTTATGTGCATTTATGTGCATCTTGGCGTTTCCATCCAGCATTTTTTTTTTTTTTTTTTTTTTTTTTTGCTATACCAAAATGTTTATAAAATAGGTGGATGAATACATAGCTAATGCACACTTATCAGGATAAACTAAATGCTGGATTTTCAAACGTTTGTGAAGTTTAAGTTCTCTGTGTTTTACACACCAGTCGGTTATTGTAGGGACATCTACTTTTCATATTCATGTCCCTGAACAGAACGAACTGTGAGCTTGAGCTTGAGCTGCCAGTGTGGAGATGAGCAACATTAATAAACAGAAGTAGTCTACACCAAACCATCAGATATTTGGACTGAAGAAAAGTCCCAAAATGTTGGCCTGTCGTTCTTGTCTGTGTTGCTCTAAAACGCTGCATTCAGAAAGTCACAGGAGTGGTTTTCCTCAAACCAGTGTTACCTTGAAACACAACAAGATCCATATTGCATCCAAAGCAGAAGCACATCTCCTTTTTACAATTAAATTTGCGTCTATTTGCGGTTTACAGAACTTGACCGAGTGATCCCTAGCTACTGATTTACTGAAAACACAGCTAATTGGATGCATGCTGCAGGGTAATGACAGATGTTACTCCAGTGAGCCGCAAGCTTTCTCTACCTCACGCTCGTGCATACGCTGGAATAAATGATTTTTACAGACAGGCTGAATATTCACGAGCACAGTTCCAGCGATAAAATAACCACTCAAACATTTAGCTTTCAAATGCACTGGATCTGTATAGTGTGTTAGACAGGATCTTACAAAAAGAAAATAATAAGATTTTCCTTTATTTAACTTTCAATTTATTTTCAATTAAGTAGTTTGAGATGAGATAAATACAATAAATGAGAAGTCTCTCCATAAATGTCGCTTTGTGGGGAAATTGCAGAACATTTGAGCAAAAGCTCCTCACACATTTAAATGGTATCACATTTTTGTTTTGACATGATTATCATAAAAATCTGGCTCTGACTTAAGAGCAGTTTTCTTTCTTTTTTTAAGTTTGTGATTAAACAGCACTTTGGAGAGAAGTGTTATAATTCACAATCACTCCCTCGCAGGAGAGACTCGCTTTAGCACAGTATGTTGAAAATGGCTGATTACACATCTGAAAGCATTAATTACCACAATCTCTCTCTCTCGCGTGTGTGTGCGTGTGCGTATGTGCATGCACGCTTGTGTGTGTGTGTGTGTGTGTGTGTGTGTGTGTGTGCATGCATTCTGGAAATGTATCCCAAAGTAAGACTGGAGTAATGATGCTGGAAATTCATCTTTGATCACAGGAATAAATTACATTTTACAATTTATTGAAATAGAAAACAGTTATTTTAAATTGTAATAATATTTTAAAATATAACATATAAATTCAAAATGCAAATTTTCAAAAACATGAAAAATCTTACTGAACCCAAACATTTTAATGGTAATATATTATCTTAGCAACTATTATTGCTAAGAATAAACAATTTTATTATTATTATATAATATTTTTTAGTATATAACATTTTTGTCAAACTAGGATATCCCAAATGTCCCAGAAGAAAGGTATTGTTTTATTTGTCTCAATTATGGGGACATATTTGGCCATAAATTACAGCTAAGGAAACTCGTACACAAACACACATCTTTGCATCACACCCTCATCAAGAGCTCCGGTTATCTCTAACTTATCTACACCATTAATCTAATGCATATTTGGACTGATACACAAGCTGTGATGACTACTGGCACAAACAAAGATTGGAGTTTGATAAATCTCCTAAAAGTCTCAAATTAGTTTTGCAAGGTTGCATTCCGGCATTCACCAAGGAAGCAAAGTCTCAGTACAAACAAAGAGTCACAGGTGGAGCGAGAGGGAATGAGAGAGGAGGAGAAAAATCTGAAAGCCAATAACAAGCTTTACACTTTGTCTATACCCCTCACATCAAGGGCACTCAAATAACAGGATTATCAAACAGCGGTACAGAATCAACAGCATGCATATGTAATTTGCACTGATTCATAGAGCTTGGAGAAGGCTGAGAGGCTGAAGGTGACTCTCCATGGCAGTGGGAGCAAGACTGGCCTGAGAGAGAGTCCTTCAGTAGAGAAAGGTTCGTTTGTGGACACATTTGAAGCAATGCACTTCACTGGCAATGATTTGTTTGATTCACCTTAATTGACTCCCACTTGTTCTCTCCGGTCAGTGAGTGAGCGGCCCCTTGCAGTACAACGAGGCACAAAAATGCTTTTTAGAAGCTTTCTGGGATTTGGTGTAAAACATAAGAGTAAAAATAGTTTGTTTGTTTTTTTTACTATATAAAAAATATATATATATATATTTCTCGAAAATAGCCATTTTGAAGGATTGGCTGCATTTACTGAAAAGAAAAAGTGATATTGTATGGGCTATACTTCAACATGAGGAGGTCCTAGAAAACTTGGAATAACACTATAAAAATCAGAGTTGTTGTTGTTGACAGAGTTGTTGTTTTATATGGTGTGGTTACACGTGGTCTGCGGTTGTGAGGCCGGTTGGATGTACTGCCAAATTCTCTGAAACGCCTTTGGAGATGGCTTATGGTAGAGAAATGAACATTCAATTCACAGGCAACAGCTCTGGTGGACATTCCTGCAGTCAGTATGCCAACTGCACGCTCCCTCAAAACTTGCCACATCTGTGGCATTGTGCTGTGTGATAAAACTGCACATTTTAGAGTGGCCTTTTATTGTGGCCAGCCTAAGGCACACCTGTGCAATAATCATGCTGTCTAATCAGCATCTTGATATGCCACACCTGTGAGGAGGATGGATTATCTCGGCAAAGGAGAAGGGCTCACTAACACAGATTTAGACAGATTTGTGAACAATATTTGAGAGAAATAGGCATTTTGTGTACAAAGAAAAAGTCTTAGATCTTTGAGTTCAGCTCATGAAAAATGGGGGCAAAAACAAAAGTGTTGCGTTTATAATTTTGTTCAGTGTGTGTGTGTGTGTGTGTGTGTGTGTGTGTGTGTGTGTGTGTGTGTGTGTGTGTGTGTGTGTGTGTGTGTGTGTGTGTGTGTGTGTGTGTGTGTGTGTGTGTGTGTATGTTTTTGAAAGAAGTCTCTTATGCTCATCAAGCCTGCATTTTTTTTTTTTTATCAAAAAAGTATTATTGTGAAATATTATTAGAATTTGAAATAATGGGCTTCTATTTTAATACACTTTAAAATATTATTTTATTTATGTGATGCAAAGCTGAATTCTCATCACCTATTATTCCCGTCTTCAGTGTCACATGATCCTTCAGAAATCATTCTAATATGTTGATTTATTATCAGTGCTGGAAACAGTTGTGCTGCTTAATATATTTTATTTAATAACCATTTTTTTTCTCAGGTTGTTATATGTGGTTCATATCTTTAGCTTTTAGCTTTTATCACTTTCAGAATAGGAGAAATCCTTTCCCATCCCAAGTAGTTGGCCACATGTTCATTATTCCAATGGCTTGCAGCCTTGTGCTTTGCATTCTTGCTTGTGTGATTGCTTAAGTATAATCTCATGTTTGTAGCCATTGTGTGTGTTCGTGTGTGTGCGAGTGGCTGATGACTAACAAGCAGTGATCTAATGGGGTCAAAGAAGCCTTGTGTCAAACTCAAGGTCCTGTGTGTGGAACATCCACATGCAACTATCTATCATGTGTCTTTTGGGGAATGAGAATTCTTGGCTGCCCCCGTTTCCTTGTGCCTCATTACCCTCCAAGTCAACCTTTCAATGGTCCGACCTGCATCCGCCGATATCTCAGCCGATGTGTGGGATCAATGCGGGATGAATGGCTGGTTAGGCAGCATTAGGTTATGAAACCATATTTGTGGGATTTTCCAGGAAGTAGTTTCAAGGAATGACACTTACACTCTTCAAAATAAAGGTTCTATTATTTATGGAAGCTTGTTTCCACCACAGAATAAAAAATAAAAAAGGTAATTGTGAATTTATTATTCAATTCTGACTTTTTTTCTCCGCATTGCGTGATATAAACTCGCTGTTGCATGTTATAAAGTCAGAATTTTCTGAAGTGACGTCGACGTCCGGGTTAGCGGTAGCATTAGCCGTCAGGCAAGTGTTATTTAAATAAACTCCTGATGTTCTTACAAACTTTCCAATGCCTTGTTTTATGACTACAGAACCTATTTGTACTACTGTAGAAGTTTGGTACGATTCTGGGCATTATTAGTGGGGTAATTTACGAGATTCAACCTCGGATCCATTAGCGCCTGCACTAAGCCATTCGGCTGATATCTCTAAATAAGCTCTAACTTTAATAATGTTTAACCAAGGGGAAAAAAGCTTCTGGGGGGTGTTTGGCTCGAGGTCATGATGCAAAGGACCCTAGGTTGAAATTACTCCGAACCATCCCTTTAATAATGGGGCAATCCAGACACGTAATTCAATGTACAGGCAACAGGTCAAAACACACAGGAAGGCAGTCCAAACAAACAAAACACACAAGGTTGGGAACAAGGCAAACATGTAATCCAAAGGCAGGCAGAGAGTCCAAAAACCGTATATATGGAATCAGAGAAATGCTCAGAAATGCAGCGCAACAACATACAAGACTTCGCAGGGAATTAATGAGTGTACATGTGCTGCGTCCCAATTCGCCTACTTATACTACGCCCTAAAAGTATGTACTCTTTTTGTGAAGAAAAAGTACATACCTTTGAGTGTGTAGCAAAAGAGTAGGCAAGCTTTGGGACACACTACTTCGTCATCATAACGGACAGATCTGTCGCGTGCATCCTGGCACCGTAAACTGCCCTGTCAATCATCTCGTCACAGTTAAAATCCTCCATTCAATCTAATTTTTAATCTGAAATTAAAATCTAATTTAATTTCCTACCGTTTTCAGAGAGAAATGTAGTTGCACGTTGATCTGCCAGTCGTGGGTCTTTCATGCGGAGACTCTCCTCATGTGTTTGCAATTTGAATATAATGATGCATTTAAAAGTTAATGGCTAAACGTATCTTTACAAAAGTTCACAATGCTGCTGCAGATGCAATATAATGTAGACAACATTGAATAAATAAATTTTCGTCAGGTTAGATACTGATAATTAATCCCTCAAACTAGAGACCTGCACTCCCGCAAACTAGAGACCTGCACTCCCACGCACACTTGTTTAGAGACAATTCCTTCCCGCTGCTCCGTGTTCGAATTCGAAAGCTTCAAGTTCAAAATAGACAGCATGGACGAGGAAAAGAG
Source organism: Leuciscus leuciscus (assembly GCF_965113295.1). Classification (NCBI taxonomy): domain Eukaryota; kingdom Metazoa; phylum Chordata; class Actinopteri; order Cypriniformes; family Leuciscidae; genus Leuciscus; species Leuciscus leuciscus. Next base: position 3,634,904 of record NC_138736.1, read on the forward strand.
CACCTCTAGTGCTTCAGATATAGGCCTAAGCGCTTCAGATGTAAGCACTTCTCTAAAGAAAGGCACATTTACTACAAAAAAAAAAATCACGAAACCTCAAATCAGACATTTGGCAGTCTTTTTCGGTTGTGCATGATGGAGAGGGGAATCAACTACCTTTTGCCTGCTGCGATAAATGCCAAAAGGTGTTAACATACAACGGACACAAATCGCATTTTTTTCCAAGACCTTTCGTGAGACAGAAAGTGAACATACATCCTGCCTGCCGTCTTGTGGGCATTTGCGGGCGGGAGCGGGACATAATATCACAGATGCGGGCGGGAGCGGGACTAAAAATGACAAATCTTTGCGGGAGCGGGCGGGAGCGGGACTGAACACTGCGGGAGCGGGCGGGACTGAAAATTGTGTCCCGCGCAGGTCTCTACCTCAAACCCCTTTATCTAAACCTCTCTTCTTAACCGCCGGTCGCGCGTCCTCCATGACTGTAGTTTTTTTTAACACTTTTCACTCGTGTTTGTAGTTCTAACCAAATCCTCGTCCAACACGCTTGGGTTATGGGCAATATTAGCCGTTAGAGTGTGCATCGATCTGCACTTCGGATTCTGACCGGAAATAGAAGACCATCCTGGTCTCTTTGGAACACTCATTTCAACATACTTCGATTTGGGATGTACTAATTCTATTTTCGAATACTATTTAGGATGGATAGTATGCGAATTGGGACGCACCGATGGTTTAAATAGGCACGGTAATGAGACACAGGTGGATGCAATCAGGGATGATGAGTCCGGGCAGTGAGTTATGGGAAATGTAGTTTGTGAGGGAATGACAATAGTCTGATGTGGAGTGCCCTCTTGTGGCTCTCAAGGGCACTCCAGCTGGTGACCGTTACAATAACACTCAATTGGAAGATGTAATTGGAAACAGTAGGAAGACTTTTTTGTCTCAGAATTGTGTGATATAAACTCACTATTGTGAGTTATAAAGTCAGAATTGCGAGATGTAAACTCGCAATTGTGAGATAAAAAGTCGCAATTATCTTTTTAAGTGTTTTATTCTGTGGCGGAAACAAGTTTCCATAATTATTCCATTAAGAACCTTTAAGATCCATGGAACCTTTCATTGCACAAAAGGTTCTTTATTGTGGAAAAAAAAGTTGATGTTGAAACTGATTCATGAGCAGAGAAAGATTTTCTATATTTTTTCTTTTTATTGTCATCAAAAATGTATTTCGAATTGCTGCAACTCTTTTCAGAGATTCATTCGACTCGGTTTGCGGAAATGAGGAACATTATTTGACTAAAAACCATTGAATCTGCAGTCATAATGAGCGAATGTGGCCAGTTAGCCGTTAAATGGGCCGTGATGGATTACCCAATCAATTTAGTTTCCATTCTTAGATGGCTGTGGCTTAGTATTGGGAAATAGACTTATAATGTGGTCCCCAACTGGATGACAATGACATTAGATACTCAGTCCATCGCTATAGACATCAAAAGCCGCCATATAATTTTATAGACTGACCTTAACAGCAACAGGCAATTTAATAGCCGGTCATTTTGAAATAGGCCTACTTCACTTTCAAACAATGAGCTGCGTTTTAGAATTGTTTCATTATCAGAATCCAAGCCGTATTATTATTTAAATCAAAAAATTCTCCAAATATGTCATTCCTTCACTGCTCTGTGAGAGAATAATGAACAGACTAAATGCAAAGCTTCCAGAAAGGGCTCTTTTAACATTGGCTTCTCTCCACAGTCCAGGAGGCACCGGTGAATCGTTGCTGTATCGTTTAATTACTTGAGTGCTGGCTGGATCACATTCCTGTCAGACAGGGCTAAGCTTGTAATTAAGTCTGCTAATTAACAGCTGTTGTAGCAGGATCAGGATTTCCAGTGTTTTCGGATTGAAGAAGGGTTAAAGCTTTCCAGCATTGAATCACTGTTACTTCCTGGTTTGGAAAAGCGAATAAAGTGAGGGATCTGCTTTAAGGAATAGTTCACCTTGAAATTATGTTGATTTACGCAGTCATGCTTTTGTTGTTTAGTTTTTTTAAACCTGTCTGACTTACTTTCTTCTGTGAAATGCAAAAGGAATTGTAAACTGGTTGTTCTTTTCAATGCAGTGTTGAATGTGGAATTGCAAAGGATGCTAAAGAATCATACGTGATTCACTTTTGGCCTTTATTCAAAGTCTTCTGAAGTCGTATGATGTTTGAGGAACTTTGTTTGAGGAACAAACTTGAAATTTAAGTCATTATTAATGAAGGATTTTTCCCTCTACTGAGATGTTAACCACTGTGACCAGACTCAGTGAGCTGAATGAATCGTTTAGACAGATTTTATGAACTAGATCATTTACATAATTCATTTAGCAGATATTTTTATCCAAACGTTTGATTTCACATCAATTTTGACATTTGGCCCTGCCATGTTCATGAGATATCTGTTTCATGAATAAATCTTTCTTTTGAGTTGAATCTTTGTAATGAATCAGTTGATCCAGTTCCCAAAACTGGTCTGAATGATTCAGATGTAAAATCTTTTGATTTTAAAAGATTTTGATTATGTTCACTCTTATGACACTTCTACATGTTTTGAAACCTTTTTGAAGACAGATAATCTTTCTCTCAAAATCGTTCAAAACTGTTTATGCATCAGTAAATCAAGCCAGTGACTAAAAACGATCAACTTCACGTCACTTTTCTTAGTAGGATGAAAATAATCGTATGTAAACTGTGATTAAAATGTATACAGAAAGTGATCAAAGAACAATCCCTTTCCAATCGCCCAAGCTGTCAATCACACAGCGCGAGTTTATCTGGACACTTGCCAAAACTCGTTATGAAATCAATGATGCTGTTACACTGCACAGCGAAGCTCTTACTGTACTTACCTCATGTTTGCATTGGTGAAATCATTAGTGAGAGTGCAGAAACTGCGTTGCAATGATAAGATCGTCATTCATGTGATCAACAGACTGTCATCTGCTCAATGCTCATCACTGCAACCTTTTATGTGATGGGAATAGATCTAAATATTTTAAAAACTTCTCACGATTTGTTAATCTCGATAGCTGTTATAGTAAAAACGTATAATAGCTGTAATAGTAAAGGTTTTTGAGAGAGTTCCACATGTAATGCTAGCTATTTCATATGCAAGCATGTCAGCCAATCACAGCAGTGGGCGTTTACACTGAAGTCTCACAGCAGCCAATCACAGCAGTGGGCGTTTACACTGAAGTCTCACAGCAGCCAATCACAGCAGTGGGCGTTTACACTGAAGTCTCACAGCAGCCAATCACAGCAGAGGGTGTTTACACTGAAGTCTCACAGCAGCCAATCACAGCAGTGGGTGTTTACACTGAAGTCTCACAGCAGCCAATCACAGCAGTGGGTGTTTACACTGAAGTCTCCCCTTCAAACAGAGCGTTCAAATCAGAGGCTAAAATCAGGCTAGGAAAAATGCCTTTTATTTCTACATTATGACAATTTTTTATCTAAAAAACATATATAAGGGCACCCCAGGAAACATTATAAAATAATAAAATAATCCATGCCATGGGACCTTTAAAAATGTCTAGAATTGGGAGGGTGCCAATGATGTATCAGACAGTATGCTGTCCAGATGTGTGTAGGACACCTTTGAGCTAAAAGACCTTCCTCCCTGAGAGTAAATGTGCACAACAGTGCGAGCTCTAATTGCTCTGAATGCTTAGCTCAGTCACACATTAAGTGTAGTGAATTAATACAGGCCTGAGTCTGTGTGGGTGTAAGAGCCGAGATGATGAGTGACAGCCTCTTCCTCCGAAGCGCCACTACTCGCAGAACACGCCTGAGGATTATGCTTAAATTGATCATAAGATTATAGTTTTACACTAGCATGCGCTGTTGATTAGCACAAGGCCATTTCAGCAGCTTCTCGACGGCGTGATTGAAGTGCCGATGATCTTTTGTAAATCCGGCGACTGGCCCGAAACCCACAGCTGCTCTGCTGAGCTCAGTCATTTCTCTATTTAGGAATTATTCTGCGATGATGAGTCAGCGGTTTCCTCTGACACGGCACAGCAGAAGCTGATCTCCAGAATATATTTTTTTGCTAATTTGGTTTTCACATTTATCCAGAGACAAACTGCACATTTTGACCCCAGTCGTTTTGCTTACAAAAACCCAGAAGGCTTCTCTAAACTCAGGCTAGAGAATAGATTCGGGCTGCATTTGCAACCAGCATGAGCACATAATCAGTGTTATTGAATACAACTACAATGTACACAATGAGAGAAGCAAAGCTGAGAAAAAACACTATACAATGTCCACCACCACCATGATTTCAACATTTGAATGTGACCTTCAAATAACAAAAAGTAAGAAAGTTGAAATATGTTAGTTATGATTCACTCCCACACAGTATATGTGCTGGTGCCCGAGTGGGCTCTGATATCATAACACTTGATGGTTTCGTGATATCTCAGGCTTTGTTTTGACGTGGCCTGTTGTTGCGATCTGAGTCCACATCCTCCAGAAGAGCAGTGATGAATCAAACAGCTCGAGAGCAGATGATTTATCCGGGGCAGACCCTGTGATATCAATGCCCTCAGAAGCTTCTCTCTGTTACGCTGATTGTGATTTGAATGGACATTCATTGTTGCTTGTGTGTCATACAGTATAGGGCCATGGGACACAGTGGATTTAACCAGGAAAGGCTAACTGACCAAGTGTGTGTGTGTGCGTGCACATTTCGTGTGTCAATCTAAAAAGTTTGAATAGGGGACGGTCATCATTTAATTATTTAAAGTCCCATTGAAGTGCATTGAAACTCGCTGCATTTTTCAATGTGTTGACGTAATTTCCACTGAAACAGGAAGACAGGGCGGGGCATATCGTGCAGCTCCTCCCCTTTTTTTGGAATAGCCAATAACATTTCGTTTATATCACAGCTCGGCCAGAGCCGTTGAGTTATGCGAAGCCAGATTCGACAGCGTATGACAGCCACAGTCTAATAGATTCCTCTTTTGATTTAATATGAACTTGTTACTAAAGCTAAACAGTCAACATAATCATGCTGAGGGAGTGTAGTTTGAAAAGCAGCATGGCACCGGTGTAATCTCTTCTACTCGTCAGTGCTGTTTCTAATGCTGCGTTTATCCGTTTTTCTTTCTCCTTATCACTTTAAAGTATAGCATTATGTGTAGAATTCAAATGCGTCTGATACGTTTTGTGGTCTGCACCGACTGTGCGTGACATTAACGTTAAACCAGACTTCATTCGCCTCAATGGAAAGCATATTTACACTGTCTGAATCATTCCCTGTCCCTAGTGAACGATATGCCATTCATCTTATAGAAAATAGTAATAGTGTGAACAAGTGACCAATTTCAGCATCTATTTATAATGTAGGGGGCGGGGCTTCAGATTATAGAAAGCATTTGATTGGACAGAAAATCTGATGAGAAGTTGAAGTTCAGAGTGATGTCATGAAAATCATTGATCCATATTGGCGGAAGTGAGAGACTGTAAGTTTTGAACACTTACAGTATATCTTCTAAATGCAAATTTTGTCATTGTTTTGAAGCAAACTAGCTTATAGATAACAGTAAGACTAACATATTCATAATAAAGGCCAACAAAACTTCAACTTTGATTTCATGGGGACTTTATATAATAATTAATACGGTATATGTTCCGAATATTGTCATGCCAGCATATGTCACTGTACGTAAAAAAAAAAATCTGTAATTGTGAAATCTACTGGAAATGAGAACTACAGGTTATTTTTATGGTATGCAATGAAGTGTTTATTTTTAAATGTGATTGTTGGTACATTTTACCAGTATTTACCATCATTTCAATATAAAAATTTTAATATGAAAAATATGCATTATGAATATAAAATATGATATAAAATCATTTTCTTTATAAAAGACAAGATTTGGTCCAAAAAAAGCCTATTACAATTAAATGGTTAGTGTATTTCACTATTTTTTAAATCATCAAATATGTATATATACATTTTTTTATTTGTATTTTTTTTATTTTTTTATTGTGTATATTAAGGTAGTCTTCACAAAACAGGGGGAAAAAAACAACATTTTAAATTTGTTAATGTAAATAATAAACAACCCTCGGAATATAAAATGCCTGAAGTTTATGAAACATATGGCGCAGGGTTATTGTTGTTAACAAAAACAAAAACTATAAAAAAAAAACATTTCTGTTAATTAAAATAAAGCTGAAATAAAATATAAATAATAGCCAAAAATCATAAACTAAATAAAAATTGGAACATTTTCTTGGCAATAAACTGAAATAAGTTGAAGCACTAAAATTACTAACTGGAAATAAATAATGACTAAAACTAAACTAATTCTAAAAGAAGAAAACTAAATAGCAATATAAAAAAAAACATTTAATAATGACAATAAAATGACAAAAGCACATAACCAAATTACTAATAATTAGATTAAAATTAACATGAAAAATAAAAATAAAAGCTCATTCAAAATATTAATAAAACTATAATTCAATAAATATATTAAGTGAATATATTAAACTAATTAGAGTTTTAAAAAGTGTTTTAAAAGTTTATTTTAAAAAAATTCCACAGAGCCAAAGAGTGCATAAAGTTTCAGAAACACCCAAATACAGAAAAAAAGAAAGTGTGTTATCAGGTACACTGATTCAAATTGAGATGCCTTCATATTCCCAAAGCTCTACACGGGTACCATTTATTATTACATCGTGGTCATTTCAAAGTCTCCTCTCTGCAGTCGAGATCAAAAAGTTGAAATGGGTTTGTGCCTCCTGGGTGCTCCAAAGCATGAAAATGTGTTTGTATGCCTACATTTGTTGAGGTTGTCAGGACTGACATTTCAAAAATCTCCTCCGAGACTGTACACGGAGGGACCCACACACTCCTGCAGACGAGAACTCACCTGAATTCACCAACGTTTTCTCATTTCTCTGCAGATATCTTTCAGTGCATTGGCTTCATTTCTTTTGCCCTCCCACAAACATACTTAGTACATTTACAGCGACAGCTCGTTTATCATGTCACTCGCCCTCAGGAAAAAGCGTCAACACAAATATGAATATTTTTGAAAACGAAATTTGACAGTATGACCACAGAAGGCTCTGGAGGACAGCGGAGATGTCAGTGTGGATGCTGTAAAACGGATTGATTTGAGGGTGAGGAGCCCCTAATGCAGCACAGATGTGATCTCAGAACTGTGAATGACCAGATGAGACTGTTTGTCAGTGTTTGCGGTGGCCAGCGGTGTTCACACAGACTATTTGTTTGGGGGGACAGAGCATTTAAAATCTTTTAAATAATAATCAGGCATATGGAATAACATAAAGAGTAAATTATGCATAATGTTGTTTTGAAATATTTTCAAAAATATTCAGGCATCTCTGTCTTTCTCACAAAGGACTGCACACAATATTTATTTATTTATTTATGTATTTATTTATTTCAAGTCAAATCAGGTTTTATGGCGATTATATGATGATGATTTAAAATGATTACACATTAAAGTAACAGTAAAACTGCACATTTTAGAGTGGCCTTTTATTGTGGCCAGCCTAAGGCACACCTGTGCAATAATCATGCTGTCTAATCAGCATCTTGATATGCCAAACCTGTGAGGTGGATGGATTATCTCGGCAAAGGAGAAGTGCTCACTAACACAGATTTAGACAGATTTGTGAACAATATTTGAGAGAAATAGGCCTTTTGTGTACATAGAAAAAGTCTTAGATCTTTGAGTTCAGCTCATGAAAAATGGGGGCAAAAACTAAAGTGTTGCGTTTATAATTTTGTTCAGTGTGGATGGATGGATGGATGGATGGATGGATGGATGGATGGATGGATGGATGGATGGATGGATGGATGGATGGATGGATAGATAGATTTGCCTTGTACAATATATATGAATACAGTATGTGTCCATTTGAATTAATTTGCATTTGACATTGAACAGGCATGAATCACACACATACAAATGCCCTCTTCAGCTGAGCGTTGTGCAGTCAGAATGGTTTGATTTGGAGGACTGGATTAGACTAAAGCCCCCAGCGTCTCTGTGCATATTCCACCCTTCTCGACTGTCACATCACAGGGATTAAACAGCTCAGATTCCTCCTCCAGTCTCTGACAGGTGCCTTCCCCCCCGAGAACACTATTTGTGGGTAGATAGGCCTTTGCATGGAAACAGAAAATGAAAGAAGTAGGCTTTGTGACAGAACGTGATTGAATGAATCTGGCCAGGTGATGGACTCAAGACATAATGCAATGAATGGCATGGCATTTAAGAAGAAATAATAATCCAAAAGACATAGAGAAACCAGAAAGCAAAAAAACAAAACAAAAAAAAAAAGTGCTTTTTATTTTATTTTATTTTATTTTATTTTATTTTATTTTATTTTATTTTATTTTATTTTATTTTATTTTATTTTATTTTATTTTATTTTATTTTATTTTATTTTATTTTATTTTATTTTATTATTTTATTTTATTTTATTTTATTTTATTTTATTATCATATTTTGTCGACATATACTAGCCATGCACACAAATTCTAGATACATACATAGTATCAGCATTATAATATACATATAATATACATCTATTATATTTTAACGATATATATTGTACATATTACGAATGCATTACGCATGCATTAATGTATTAACGTTGACAGCCCTAACCCTATATATATAATCAAAGTTTGTATGGAAGCTTGTTATATATATAAACCAGAAATAATCAAAGTTTTAGATTAAAGAAAGATAATTGTGACTTTTTTATCTCACAATTCTGACCTTTTTTCCATCGCAAATTCTGACTATTTTTCTTAGAACTGCCTGATAAACTCACAATTCTGAGAAATAAAGTCTCAGAAGTATTTTCTTCCTCAAAATTATATGTTCTCAGTTTTTTTGGAACCCTCTGTGTATCTTAATGGTCCACTGCAGTGTGTAGTACATATATAGTGTAGTCAGGCTGGCTTTTAGCTGATGTACAGGAGAGGATCTCATCTCTTGGGCCCCTGAACAATCATTTTCTAACATGTCTGTGTCTGTGTCTCTCATCATAGCATCTGCTTTTATACCAGTCCTGCATCTCAATCCATAGTCCCAGAGCTGTGTCTGATGGCTGAGAGGAATAGCAAAAAAAAAAAAAAAAACTAGTAATCTTACTCTCTGCACAACTTTTGACGTTCCACAGATTATCCACACCATGCATGCATTTTTCAGTATGAATGTTTCAGATTTTAAAATGAAAGATTTTTTATTTAAAGGCAAGCACAAGATTTGTTATTGTTCGGGTGTTGAATAATTCATCCAAGTTTCTGAGCTTTGTCCAAAAATGTGTCCTGGTAAAATACTTTTTATTAATTATTCTACAAATTTCCATTGTTTTTAAAATATGTCTATGTAATAAGGTTGAATTATTACATGCTTTTATGTCAAACTGTCACATCAGTCTTTTAGGATTTCAGCATGATTTTAAAATCAACCATGGCTATTGGCAGAAGAAAAAATTATATATTTATTTTATCGGTGGATGAAAACCAGCCATGCATAGATCACAACTGTACTTTTGACCCCATATTTTGACATATTTATAACTAAATCCAAGGTGCCTTTAACAGTACAATATGGATTTTGAAGCGACGTTGGCTGTATGCCAGTGAACAACCGCAGAATGAGACTTTTTCTTTTTTCTTTTTGACCCTATATGTTCTTTAGTTATATTATTCCAGTTTATATGAAACGCAGTGATAGCTCCTCCACATTTGACACTGAGAGATCTATAAAAATGCAGAATTGATTTACAAATGACTGACACAAATATTTCCCTGAGGGAATCTATCGTAGTCTCGGTCCGCGGCTGCACATTACAATGCAAATGTCAAGGCCGAGCTACTTTGGTATTTATTGAAACACACACTGTCGCATTCCTTTTTTATCATTGAAGTGGATTTTTTTTCTGAATTATACATTTATTTATTTTTTGTGGGTTTATACGTGCTTGCATACTCTGCAACACACCAAAAGGCCACCTCAACATTGACTGTGATGAGGATATTTTTAAACATGCCCACAAGCATTAAGTCACACTTCATTTGCATACTTAAGCCGTGCATTAAAAAATGTATCTAAGTGAGATGCAGCACATTCATTGTAAACAAAGGAGAGAAACTCACTCTCTCACACTTGCCCAAACACACCTTTGTCCGTTTTGTCTCTTGAGTTCCTTTTATGTAATGGAATTTTTATGAGGCTGTCAATCACATGCTCAGTGACATTAATAGTTGTGTGTGTGTGAGTGTGTGAGTGTGTGTGTGTGCGCGCATTTACTGACATTAGCATTGATATTACTGTAGTTCAGGTTTTATTTCTCATGGCTTTAGCCATCAGAGTGTGGAAATGTTTTAGGACAAGCTTGCATTTAAAACCCCACACAAATGTACAAAAATATTTATTAATACATGTTCATTCTCTGAACCATGTCATACCTTTTCTTTGCTTTATAGATTGTTAATGTTCAATGAGAGCCGTTTTACCTCACTCCTTTCATCATTTATTCACTACGCATCATTTCAAACCTGAATGACTGACTTTCTTGCGTCAAACACAAAAAGAGATAATGAGAAGAATGTCCAAGCTGCTCTTTTGCACCCAATGGAAGTGAATGACTGTCTCTAGTCCCCATCCACTTTGATTGAATGGACAAAAAGTAGCATGAACATTCTCTTAAACATCTCCTGCAGTATTTCACGCAAGAAAGCAAGTCATAGTGTAACAATCTTACAATAATATTAATAATACATTTCGGCAAGATAATTTTCACTACAATTCATAATTGAGACACAAAATAATGGCAGTTGTGTTTATATGAAATGAAAGATATCTGAAAATATCTGACCGCTGAATTCTGCAATTGTCCAATCAGAATAGAGTATACCAGAGAGCCGTGTTAAAAGGGTAGTTTATATCATATATACAGTATATTTGATTTACGAAAGACGTCCGTCAGAAACGTAGAAGATAAATGATCCTCTCCGGGTGCATGTGCTCTTGAGTATTTCTGCCTGTGAATGCATGTCATGTGTATGTATATTTTTGCTATTTATGTATGCAAATGTATGCGTGTGTGCGCATCGACATGGCTTCCCTCCCGGACATGTCAATGCGTCTCTCGTAATTGTTTCAATGTAGCTCTTCTTGTTGCCAAGAACTTTTGCACCTGTTACTATGTGTTGATCCCAGGTAAAAGTGATTCTCCACATGGGAGCATCACTTTCTACATATCTCTGTACACACTATATGTACGTTCACATGGCTCAGTGCCATGACTGTACGTACATATGAGTGTATGCTTGTTTTGTATAAATTATTTCTATATAATTTATCATGTTTGCACAGACTAGTCCATGTGTCTTTATCTGTACGTAGTTCTATTGCAACTCGATTTCTAAAGATAAAAATTAAATTTGCAATTGGTAAATTGAAAAAGATCGCACTTAAATTTAATTGGACGCCTACTAGCAAACGGGACCAGAGATGAGCTCTGAGTCTATCTGGAAATGCAGCTGGGACCTTGTTTTTCTGAAAGCCTTGTTGTGACGGAAACCATTTACAAAAACGAAACGAGAGAGGGCCAAAGCTTCAGAAGAGCCACTGCCTCACTAAAACATGATAAAAGGAATCATGGGACAGCCTTGAAGTGAGCCTAGTGTGTGCCGGATTAATGAACAGCACCACAGCTTCTCTCTCGCATACTTAATATTGAACAAACTTGCCGTAGAGCTATTTTTAGCTCTCAACAATGGGCTGGAAAAACCCTTAACGTGAATTGGCGCACACAATTTGGCGTACAAATGCCTCGATTTAGTCCAAAAGGTTCAGCTGTCATTTTCTGCTGTATAAGTATGTCTAGAAATTAAAGGCCGATTCCTAACACAAGTCTTTTCGTGTTTGGTTGACAGCTGAGGACACATGTGGTGATACTCTGAGGGGTTCAAGTGGCATCATTACGAGTCCCAATTTCCCGAGTGAATATTACAATAGTGCGGACTGTACGTGGACCATACTTGCTGATCCCGGAGACACCATCTCCATCATTTTTACAGACTTCCAGACGGAGGAAAAGTACGATTACTTGGAGGTGGAGGGGTCCGAGCCGCCAACAATATGGTGAGTCCAAATGCCTTGCCCACCTGTGTTTATTCCCATGCTCATCCGTCTTGTGGCGTTTTGCTGGGTGGTAATATTTGCTTAATCCCATGGACATCTTAAATGAGTCATCGTCCCATCCGTAATCTCACCTCTGTAACTGTGTGTTATCCAATGAGTCTCAATTAGCTGTGACTTAGTCTTGCATGTTTTAACAGCGTTAAAGCGTTCCTCGTTTAATGTTGTTGCCGTGCCTGTGCATCATGTGTCGTTTCCAGCTGTACCTTATGGATGTAATCGTTAGTCATAATGGAAGCATCTAATGTTGTTGTCTAATGTTTATATCATCATAATATTTCACCTCTGCTGTTTATTGACTGGGCTCAAATTGGGCTATTGATTCACTCCCTCCAGGCTTGTCTACCCTGGTGATGATGGGGTAAAAGATGGGTAATTATTACCAAGTTTTTTTTAGTTTTCTCCTTCGTATACTGTGCCACATTTGTTTCAAGGGAAAAATCCATTGCACGCTTGTTCTGCGTGGAGCTCTTAGAGGAAATGAACATGAGTATCGATCGCCCGAAATGCCCTTCCTCCTCACTTTAATGTTATAAATTGAACTCTAGCCAAGTTTTTAATTACATCTCATTTGGAAAGTATGGTTTTGATATCAGTCAGTGTCATGTAGGGCTGTATGGACCACATCCCTGGCTGTCAAACGCCCCATATAATACTGAATCTTCACATATATAAGAGAACAGAATGACATTCAATATTAAAGGGGTCATGACAATTTTTTTAAATATTTTTTTATTTTTATTATTATTATTATGTTCCTTGAGGTTCACTTATAATTTTAATAGAATTTTTGCACAAACTAACAAACATATATATACTAGTGCTGTCAAACGATTAAAATATTGAATCGCGATTAATCGCATTAATGTCATACTTAACTCACAATTAATCGCAATTAATCACACATTTTTATCTATTCTAAATGTCCCTTGATTTATTTTTGTCCCATTATTTTTTTCTCATTTTAATGCTCTTATCAACATGGAAAAGTGGATCGGCTTGCTTTGTGCAAATGTTTTTTTTATTGAAAACAACATTGGCATATACTGTAGTGTTCAATTTCACACTAACATTCTCACTTGGAGCAAATAATCCCATCAGAGAATGCTTGGCCATCAAGTGGTGTTTCAGACTGGACGTGCTGCGATGATCGCTCAGTTCACAACGACAAAACACACAGATCACGTTGGAACCATTTGACAACTTTTTAAAAGTAAACTTTCCATTCAGAATCTTATTGGCATCCATTTCGGCGCCTCGCACTCGCCATCCACTCGAAACGTAACGTTAGCCTACTACTCTTTGGCCGGCTCGCAAGCCCAATCAAGAGTGCCTGTTGTTTTGTTTCAGGTCTAGCTAGATCCGGTGTGGTATTGTAGTTTTTCTAACGTTACTAGTTGTTGCAACAGCATGTGAAAAAAACTACAAAGTTTGCTAAGCCAAAAAGAACGTTAATCTCGCGATAAAAAAAATGTATGCTGTTAAAATGGGTTTGCATTAACGGAGTTAGTAACACGTTTAACTGACAGCACTAATATATACATTTTTTTTAAAAAAATTTTTACCCTCATTCTGACCCCAGTTTTTAAGGCGCGGCTCCTTTAAGGCTTGTTAGTAAGCGGCCACTGTTATGATTGGCTAACGTCATTGCATAGCAAACAGTATCAACGCCTACTGGCTATTGCATGCAAGTAAGTGTTTTAAAAACATTATCCATATAAAACCAACTCAAGTGTGTGGAGTTCGTCAGAAAATGAATGCACATCTGTATACTGTTTCCAGTGTAGATAGCTTTTGCTTTTGACTTGACGTAACGCTCATATCTGGTGTAGGCAAGTGTCAGCCATTAATAACTGAACGTCAGTGGGCGGGGCCTATGGTCTATAGCCATTGGTCGATGTCTTGCTCTGGAGGCAGACATATGCAAATGTATTTGCCATGTGACGTCACAGATCCCACAATATCCAAACAAGGCGTTTTTGGAGCTTGATTAAATAAATGCTTGGTTTATAATGAGGACGTTTTAAGCTCTGAAACTTGCAGGATGTTTAAATTGTACAAAGACCTCTTATATGTCAAAAGATCAAGGCAAATTTGATTTCTCATGTCATGACCCCTTTTAATTCACATGAAGCGCATGTTTGTCCGGAATTTTTGCATCTTCCATCCATACAGCTACTTTATATATATTAATATAAGCTACTTATTTCAGTTTTACTAGTACTTCAACTCATTTATTTCAGTTAGTTGTCTAATATTTCTCGTTTATGTTTTTAAGTTTGAAATTTTCATCTAATGTTTGTAATTTATCTGAGCTTTATTTAAATTACCACGAACTTTATTTAATAGTTTTAGTTGACAATAACAACATTGTCAAGTCATTGTGAGATATAAAGGCACAACTATGGACTATAAATTTTCAAATAAAAATAAAAATGAAATAAATTAAGTCACAAATATGAGAAATAAAAAGCAGTTGATAGATATGTAGTCACAATTACCTTTTTTTATTTGTACTCTCCTGAAGAAACAGGCTTTCATAGTTTCCTCTGCATTTCACTGGTGTACATTTTTCACATTAAAACGTCTGAAATACACAGGTGTTTTCATCTTGAAAAAATGATGTACAATCATACTTCCCTGGAGTTATAAATTAAATAGTTAAAGGCTGACTGATGTGGGTGTAATGACATGTGACACTTTATTATGACACTAAAAATCTTGAAGTCGAATGTCAGCAAGTTAAACTCAAGCATCTCAAATACATTTAGCACTGAACTCAGTCACTTATGAGCTATTTTTGAACACATGCATTGCTGCAGGCCCTGTGACTGTGTAGAGTTTTCTTTTCAGTTTACAGTGTGATCACGGGTTTACCTAAAACTCAAATGTGGCGTAAAGAAATGCAGGGTGTCCCACATCTTCCTAAAAAAAGAAAGTGAGAGAGTAACTAAAGAAGAAAGCAACTCTATCTGCTCTGTTAAAGGGATGGTTCGGAGTAAATTTGCACCATGACCTCGAGCCAAACACCCCCCCAGAAGCTTGTTTCCCTTGGTCGAACATTATTAAAGTTAGAGCTTATTTAGAGAGATCAGCCGGATGGCTTAGTGCAGGCGCTAATGGATCCAAGGTTGTATCTCGTAAATTACCCCACTAATAATGCCCAGAATGGTACCAAACTTCTACAGTAGTACAAATAGCTTCTGTACTCATAAAACAAGGCATTGGAAAGTTTGTAAGTACATCAGGAGTTTATTTAAATAACACTTGCCTGACGGCTAATGCTACCGCTAACCCGGACGTCGAGGTCACTTCCGTGATTTGGGAAAAGCCCGTAAAAGTCCTGGCAGAAAGCGATGCATAAGGATGTAGTGTAACGACGCCCAGTCCCAGGAATGCACTAATATTTTGTTGGTAGTACCAGTTTGCAACAATTATTAGTTAACACTAAGTTGTCAACACTTCTAGTCTATCACACTAATAATTCGTCGTTACACTACATCCTTATGCATCACTTTCTGACAGGATTTTACGGGTTTTCTCCAAATCACGGAAGTGACCTCGACGTCCAGGTTAGCGGTAGCATTAGCCGTCAGGCAAGTGTTATTTAAATAAACTCCTGATGTACTTACAAACTTTCCAATGCCTCGTTTTATGAGTACAGAACCTATTTGTACTACTGTAGAAGTTTGGTACCATTCTGGGCATTATTAGGGGGGTAATTTACGAGATACATCATAGGATCCATTAGCGCCTGCACTAAACCATCCGGCTGATATCTCTAAATAAGCTCTAACTTTAATAATGTTCGACCAAGGGAAAAAAGGGACCTTGTTTGGCTCGAGGTCATGGTGCAAAAGACCCTAGGTTGAAATTACTCCGAACCATCCCTTTAAGTGCTGGTAAGATTCCCTATGATGCTCAGCAAGCGGTCAGGTCGAGGGGGAAACGTAATGGTTTCAGGCACGCGCCGGCGACGTGTTAACACATTGTTTACAGGGATTTATTCAAGACAGTCTCTTAGCGGCAAGTAAGGGGATGTCAAAGAGGATTTTTAAAGCGAGCCAGAGAGCCTGATTTGAATATGCATGTTATGTAGATGAGCCGGTCCTTCTCCAATGCTGATTGCTGCATAAACAAAGCACAGCGGACATCTGATACATGTAGATGTGAACGCAACAAGCTTCACTGCCCCGTGTTTGCACTGCTCATTCATCCGAGACTAGATCAACAGATAAACCTGCCTCATCACTTAATCACATCTGGCGTTAGTTTTGTGGCACGTTAATCTGTCTTGTGTACAAATGTTTTTTTGTTGTTTTTTTTGCAAACTCGCCTGACCTGTTTTGTGTATTCGGATTAGGCGACGCCAACCCTCACGTCATTGCAGATCTAGCCTGTCGTTTACCGAGTGTCCTTACATCTCTCTCGCGTGCTTCTGGGTCACCGCCTTTCAGTGATTGCCTCTTATTGGATTAGTCAAAGCCAGGAGATGTTGGAAACTCCCTGGAAAAGGCGGCACAGGTAGATCGGTGCGTTCCAGCGATGCGTTATTGATGTCTTTAATAAAGCATGAACTTCATTCTCCCTGCTGTAGACTCTCTGATCGAGCAGCTTATTTACTGAGGGTTTTCTACATTTTGGGGAGGTCACCCTGATGATGTCATCACACAGTTCAAGCAAGCCCATTTGCAAGTCTGCTGGAAATTGAAGTGATAATGTAGATATATTAGTATGATAATGTATTGCCTGTTTTGCAACTGTTTTCCATTGCAAAGGCGATTTAGAAAAACACAGTGGTGCTCAAAGCACATACTGTATCTTGTATGAGGTTACATGTAAAGTGCTTCATTTTTTTATTTTTTATTATTGCTTGTGCAAACGTTTAATTAGTAAATTACACAGACAGTTATTGTCACATTTCCAGGAATTATCTTGCTGCTAATTGTCAATTAACGATGTTGTAAATGGTGTGGGATAACTAGAAAGGGAGATATTTGCTATTTTTAGCATTCATTTATTCCCCATTTTAACTTTGCAAGTAACAACACAGGAAAAATATTTGTATTTTAATACACTGTAAATTATGATTATTATATTGTTATTATTACTATCATTATTATCAGCATAAGAATTTGAGTGAAAAGTTCAATTTGGAAAATGCCTTAGCATTCAGAATCTTAAACACAACCTTCTGTTTATTTCCTTACTTAAATAAGATTTTGAATTCTATATTTATTTTATTATTATTATTATTATCAGCATAACAATTTGAGTAAAAAGTTCAATTGAATTTTTTTTTAATCTTAAATAGTTAATTTTAGGAAATAAGGTTTGTGTTCGAAATTCTTACAACATTTAGTTTATTTCCTGATTTATATTAGATTTGAAGATTTTGAATTCCAGATGATCTTATTTTATTTTATTATTAGCAGCAGCAGCAACATAACAATTTCAGTGAAAAGTTGAATTGGAAAAATAACAAATTTCATAGCATTCAGAAACATATATATATATATAAAAAAAAAATATATATATAAAAAAAATTATCTTAAAATATTTAGTTTATTTCCTGCTCCCAGACACTTGGACCCCACTGCATTCCATCTGATGTCTTATAATAGCTCCTCATCGCTTTGCGGTGTTGAACCACTGAAGGCGTTAAGGTGTAAAGCTTCTGCTGGCTTTATCATTTCCCTGTGATTTAAGTTCCCCGTCGTTCCTCCTCTGGATCCATCACCCGAGGACCACAGTCTGCTGCGTGTCTTATGATGCCTCTGACAGCTTCGGTGTGACTCGAGTGCAGATATCTCCAGCAGTTCCTGGTCTGTGAGCTTCTCCGGCCTGTCAGCGTTTCAGAGACTCGTCACTTCAGCCTGAACCCCCAGAATGCAGCGAGAGTGATTAGACCCAGTGTTGTTGTGAGAGCTGACGTGATTGAAGCCAGAACGCGACAGCTCGGCTGCCGGGAACGTCTTGTAGTGTTGTATCCGCTGTATCTGCCAAAGTACAATTTTAGAAGTGCAACATCTTTAAGCTTTAAGTCAGAAAAGTTGGGGCTCGACAAATAACTGCTGTCCAGAAATAGATCAGACACAGACATTCAAATCAAGGCCTGAAACGTCTGGGTTCTGCTCGGGACAGAAGAGGAATGAGCCATTTCTCACCGGAGAGACAGTGGGATTAACTCCCGACAAACGCTCATTACCTCCCATCACAATTTATCCTCTACTTTTATTGGAGATGATTGGATTGGATCACTTTTGTCCCTCTCCATCACTCACGGGAAGGCGGTGTATTGACCATGTTTAAAAGGGCAAGGCAACCTCACTTTCCGTGCACTGCTCTATGGGAGTGCATTGTAGTCGGAGATAATTCAATGTCGCGGACGCTTCTTTTTCATTCTCCAGGCTGTGTGCGATTGCTTGTGGTTTATTTATCCGAAATGCAGGTTATTTGAGTAAAGGAAGATTGTGTTTGCAAGGTGAGGGCTAGTTTGCCTTAACGTGTTTGTGGAAAGATGATGTTGTTTGTTGAATCTCATGCAGCACCTTGACGGATGAGTATGTAGAGGATATTGGAAAAACACACACTTCAAGATGTGACCTGGTTGTTTAGCTTATAGCAGAGGATGCTATTGAGAAGTGTTAGCTAACTGTTAGCATTCCCATGCATCTCACTGGATGTACTTAGATGTAACTTCTGGTAAAAGATGAGCGCTTTTTAGGGAAAAAAAAAGTTGGTGGAAGTCAAAAATCTGTTTTGAAAAACTACATTTGATTGAAACCATTTGAGTGTGTGTATGTGTGTGTTTGTGCGTGCATGAGTGTGTGTCTGAATGGGTGCAACTCTGATCAATTTATTGCATTTATAAACCATGATTTAGAAGGCGTGCATGCGTGTGTGTGCGTGTGTGTGCGGGTTAGTGCGCGCAGTAGCGGTTTTTGGCACGGGCGAACCGGGCAATCGGGGCGGCGCCGCCGGCACGAGCAGAAAAAAATATAATAATAATAAAAAATCTGCGCCGCGAAGCGGTTTTCTATTATCTATCATTTCACTGTGTGGGGAATTGGCAAATTTGCGCCCCTGCTAGCTGAGAAGATGCCGTGCACAGAAGCTGTTTGTTTGAGAAGGGGAAAGGGGAGGGGGCGCGGAGGCGCGGGCGCGGATGACAGTTCACCTCTGGGTCTCTCCCAAATGGAACGGACAAGGGGGGGGGACGGGGGATCCATATAGTTATCTAAGTCAGTCACACCTCGACTTTCTTCCAAATAACGCACATTTCATTCATAATATTATAAATACAGGCCTCTATATTTCCTGCACATTTTTGTTTTTCTGAATTGTCTGAATGGCTAATAAAAATAGGTAATACAAAACGATTACTTGGTCACCACCACCAAGGTGAATTGGTTTAGTCTTGACTTCTGGTCGTGACTCGTCGTGAGTGACAGTTGGTCTGGGGGGGATCAGGGGAAATCTGTTGAGATGGACACGAAAGGTCAAAGCCATCAGGTGCCCAATTTAGAAACGAGCGAAAGATAAAGGTATGCAATGCAACTATGTTTTCTCTGTATGATTACGGTATCCATGTCATGAATGAAGGGGGCAATATTAATTGGTGGGTATAACTCTTATTTGTTAGCCTTTTTGCTATGATTCTTGCTATGCTTAACAATAATTCGGTTTTAACTCAAACACGAGATCTAATTTCACCATAATATTGTGCTTTGCAACAAAACTGTTAAAAGTTCAGTTATTACACTGCAAAAAATGAATAAATAAAAAAAAATGGGGGGGGGGGGGGGGATGCTCGAAGGGGGTCTCGCCCAGGGTGTAATTCAATGTAGAACCGCCACTGAGTGCGCGTGTGTGTGTGCGCGCGTGAGTGAAAGTGTGAGTGAGTGTGAGTGTGTGTGTGTGTGTGTGTGTGTGTGTGTGTGTGTGTGTGTGTGTGTGTGTGTATAGGCAGGTGACAAAACTTCTCAGATTTCTGCAGAATTGGAATTCCTATCATTCCCAAAGTTCTGCATCATCTTATCTCTTGTTTTCATTTATTTATGACTTTTTTTTACATTTTGGCTTTGTTTAATAATGCTCACAGAAATACAGCACTCAGTTGTAACACATTTTACCATGTTTAAATCCATTCCACAGATTTATCAGAGCAGAAAATGTGAAAAACGACTGCAGATTCTGTCTAGCCAAGACACACGCACACGCACGCACACACACACACACACGCACACACACACACACACACACACACACATCGACTGTGAATGCCAGCAGAGGACCCCTCCAGCTCTCTCCGTGTCGGGATGAGAGGCAGGAACGGGAGGGTAATTAACGGTGCCCTTTTAATTCTGTGAACATGTAAAGCAACCTGGCATCTAAAGGCTAGAAATACAGAGTTACCTAACCATGATGAAAACTGATCCAGATCAAGCTCGCTCGTCTTCGTAAGTCTCTTCATGCTGTCAGGATGGACTGCATTATCACAATTCTTAAGTTTTATTTAAAGTGACAGTTCTACAGGTTTGTCTTTAGGCATGTTTGTAATTAATGCTTGATCAGAAACAAAATAGATAGCCTAATATGTAGTTGATTTATCTCTTGATATGAGCTGAAAATGAAGATAATTTTCGTTTTAATCCGTCATGACTGTGTCATTGAAAAGCCCTTCCTTTCGTGATAGACTGGCACACAAAGGTGCTTTTCATATAATCTGTGCTTTTCTTCGTTTCTTGCCAAAAGCTTAAATAACAACGAGGTGGGTGGGGGGGAAGACTAAAGTGAATTGAACATCAATTGAGAGTAATGTTATGCATTCCACGTTCCAATCAATTTTGCTGGCACACTAACCGACGTTCACTTCTGGGAAATCTTGTGCTCCGGACGGAAGCAGCATTCAGAGCAGAAGAGCCTTGCTGTGACCTTGAGCTGTGTGGACTTCAGCTTCCCTCAACACACACCTCACGCAGATTTAACTGTATGCATAACGACATGCAAAACATACACTTCCGTGCCATCATTTATTCGATACATGTAAACATGAAACTATATGCACACACACATACGCACTACCATTGAAAATTTTTTTATATATATTTTTTTATAAGAAGTCTCTTCTACTCACCAAAGCTGAATTTATTTGATCAAAATAAAAAACAGTAATATTGTGAAATATTATTGTTATTATTATATATTAATATGTTACTTTTTGTATTTTAATATGTTACAATTTTATTTATTCCTGTGATCAAACTGAAATTTCAGCATCATTACTCCAGTCTTCAGTGTCACATGATCCTTCAGAAATCATTCTAATATGATGATGTGCATGCTTGTGTGTGTGTGTGTGTGTGTGTGCATGCTCATGCATGCTTGTGTGTGTATGCTCATGCGTGCTTGTGTGTGTGTGTGTGAGATGCTTGTGCGTGCTTGTGTGTGTTTGTGCGTGAGTGCGTGAGTGCGTGCATGGTTGTGTGTTTGTGTGTGTGGGTGGGTGTGTGTGTGTGTGTGCGTGCACATGCGTGCTTGTGTGTGTGTGTGTGTGTGTGTGTGTGTGTGTGTGTGTGTGTGTGTGTGTGTGTGTGTGTGTGTGTGTGTGTGTGTGTGTGCGTGCATGCTTGTGTGTGTTTGTGTGTGTGTGTGTGCGTGCTCATGCGTGCTTGTGTGTGTGTGCTCATGCGTGCTTGTGTGTGTGTGTGTGAGATGCTTGTGCGTGCTTGTGTGTGTTTGTGTGAGTGTACGCATGCATGTGTCTGTGTGTTTAAAATGTTTTAAAATGTTGATATTTTATTTCTGCCAGTTCAATTCCAATTCAGAAAACGCACATACGCTCCTTCACATAGAGTGTCCTTCAAAAACCTTTAGAGGCTTAAAACAAAACTCAGGGTCCCTTCAAAAGAAAAGCACCTCGGATGGGCTCTAACCCATTAAAGTTGGCCTTCTGCTAAAGTGCTTTGAGAAAGCGAGGAGAGTTGGGAGCTCAGAGTTCAGTGACATTGGGCCGTCCAGCGTCAGGGCGTTTATCAGCGGCTCCACAGACCTCAGGCCTGAAGTGGAGGTGGCAGGAGCCCAGAGGCTGTCGGCTTCGCCAAGTGAGAGATAAGAAGCTCGGACAGCAGAGCCTGGCAGGAGCATCAGTGTTCTGGAGCGTCACAGTCCTTCAGAGCAACTCCTGCCAACTCCCCATCACGCTAACTCACTGTAGTCAGGTGGATCCTTGCTAATCCGGCTAGTGATCCCACTCGTTCTGTTCCTCGGACCCCCCTCGAGGGCTTAGCGGTCCGAGGCCTGTGTGCAGGTGCGTTTGTACAGGAGCCCAGACAATTAGTGTGCGGCTAACGGCTTTGTACTGTACAAACCTTCCCTGTGTGCTTCTTTTTATCCCTCTTTTAAAAGAAAGATTCTTTTTTTCAAACGCTTTTGTGTTCTCCACACAGATTTCAGCAAAAAAAAAAAATTGTCATACAAAAATAACTGAATTACTTTATTAATATATTTTTATTAATTAAAAAAATATTAGAGTTTATTATATAATAATCCTTTTTTTTTAACAATATTGTTTCTGTTTCTACGGCATGTAAAATTCTATAAGTTTATTACTGTTAAAAACAATTAATTATTGTTGGTATTAATATTTTTTTGTATTTAATTTATTATTATTTAATATAATGAGATTGTTTTGTGTCTACTGCATGTACAATTCTACATGTTTATTAACAACTTAACCAATATATATATATATATAATTTTTTTTTTAAACATGTATTGCATCATTACATGAGTAAACATTTATAATACTAATAAACTATATGTGACCCTGGACCACAAAACCAGTCACAAGGGTCTTTTTTTATTTATTTTTTATTGACATTTATACATAATCTGAAAGCTGAATAAATAAACTCTCCATAGGACAATATTTGGCCGACTATTTAAAATCTGGAATCTGAGGGTGCAAAAAAATATAAACATTGAGAAAATCTCCTTTAAAGTTGTCCATTTATGTTCGCGATTGTGCTGCATTCACTCACAAAAATAAATGTTTTATATATTTACGGTAGGAAATTTACAAAATATCTTCATGGAACATGATTTTTACTTAATATCCTAATGATTTTTGGCATAAAAGAAAAATCGATAATTTTGACCCACACAATGTATTGTTGGCGATTGCCACAAATATACCCGTGCGACTCGTGACTGGTCTTGCAATCCAGCGTCACATATGTGTTTAATATTTAATAATTTCCTGGAGCAGCTTATATGTTATTGTTAGTCCAATATTCAGCCAAGCACAAAGTATTTGCTGATATCATAATCCGCTCTGCTTCTTCATCTCGTGTACTGTATGTATGCTGGCTGTTTCGCCTTAGAGACTCACTTTATTTTCATATGTGCTGCATAGCCATAAGCAGAAATCTGTTTTAAATAATTCTAAAATCAGCACATTGACTCTCTGTTCTTTACCCAAAGGCTCAGACTGTGGCATGAGTTTCAGTGCGACAGAGCCAAAATGGCTGCCGGTGAGGAAAGCAAAGGCCCTAATAAGCAGCAGAAACAGTAGTTTACGGATCAGGCTTTACTGTGTGTCCAACATGAAGTGAAGTGTAGATCTGTGTTTGATTTGTCTTCTGTGTCTGTGTCTCTCGCTCGAGGACAGAGAACATCTTCTTGGTTGTAGAGCTCTGTCCCCTGGGACTTTAAATCCAGGTTTTTTTGAATAGTGACTGTAAGGATGAGGGAAGCCATTAATGTGGAGACGTATGAAGGAGTGCAGGGAAAGCGCTCGGCTTAAAGTCGCCATGAACTTGCATTTTAATCACACTCCCAGATGGTGGTTGTGAAGGTGGGGATGTGTGATAAATTCCTCATGAACATATTGGGGCATCTGCTCTGCCAACCTGCTCCATATCAACTGAGCCTGTGAATGAGGAGGAAAGCGACGATTACATGGAGATTTGTCCAAATATGCAGCGTCATGTGTTGCTTTTGTGTGCATTGGCATTCGTCTGTGTTCTTGGAGGTGTCCATCTGCTTTATTTGCGTGACTGTGTGTATTTGTGCACTTGTCAAAAAGCAATTTTTTTTTTTATTCAGCATGCAGAGCTTTCTGACTCATGTGAATGCAAAATGTGAACTATTTTGAATTATTATTAAACACATATTAAACCAGCAATATTCCCCCAGATGTTGCCCCAACTAGCCGAACAGAGTTGCCTGAATAAACAGTTTCACATTGAACGATTTGTTAAGGGTTTTTGATTTCCCAGCATGCATCGCATCATGAATAAATGATGCAGAAACTAGAATATTGAGCATTGTTTACTGACTTTCTGTTGTTTTGTTCTCACAGCTGGTTATTTGTTGAGTGGTTATAGTAAGAACATTATTGAGCATTGTTGAGTATGTATGTAGAGAGACGTGTGTGTGTGTGTGTGTGTGTGTGTGTGTGTGTGTGTGTGTGTGTGTGTGTGTGTGTGTGTGTGTGTGTGTGTGTGTGTGTGTGTGTGTGTGAGAGAGAGAGAGAGAGAGAGAGCTGGTGGCCTTAATCTTTCAGTGATAAATGAAAGATTGTGAAAGTCCTCGTAAAGATGGAGATTAAACATGGCTCCACTCACCTTGTTCTCTTTGTGTTGTGAGGCTGTAACTCTCTTCTGTTCTCCAGAATTGTAATAGTTCATATTTTCAAAAAATGTCCAGGGCTTTGGCTAAAGCTTTTCCATTGTAACAATGGAAACAACTGGGCACAGTTCCTAGAAAGGGACATTTTGTGGGAAATTGGGAATTCATTGCAATTTTCTTAGTGTTTTATCCTATTTAAAAATCCACTCTCATTTGAAGATGACTATTCGCAGCAATTTCAATGCTTCCCTCTTTTTATATTATGATATCTCAAAAAAAGTAATACAAATCAGCCTTATATTGTGTATGGCGATATAGAGCACATGCAGTGAGATGCAGGAAATACTGTTCAGGAAAATGTTTTTTTTTTTTTTTTTTGCTTCCGAAATATACTGTATTAAAGGAATATTTACTGAGCAACATAATTTATGTAAAAACAAATGGTAAACATTGGTTTTGATGAACAAACATGCAAATTTAAAGGCCCCTGTGGAACTGTGGCGATATACTGTTTGTCATTTGAATACCTTTGAAAGATGTTTTTTGCGTGCTTAAAACTAAATACAATTAATATTTCACACATTAGGGATCCACTTTTGCTTCATTTTAAAAATGACAAAATCATAGATTGATGACATCACAGATTAGAAAAAATATCATAGTGCATTACAGCCTATATGTGTTTAGGAAAACACCTTTTTTTTTTCTTTTTTTTTTTTTCACTTAAGTGTTTAAGTGTTGTATTTTTTAAATCAAAATTAAAAAATAAATGTAATTAAAATTCAATTCAAAACCCCGAGGGCCTTTAGACCCCATTGCCTCCTGCACTGTTTGCATTGATGATATTTTTCTAATGCATTACAGTATATTAGTCTAGAGACATTAGCATGTTATTTTCTGCTGATTGTGTTGATGGTATTCAGGATAATTATCATATTGAGTAATGTCTGTTGTGAATTAATTTATGGTTGATTTAGACTAACAGAATTTGATGCAAATGTTTCTTCAGCCAGTGGTGTAATTATGTCATGATAATTGAGCAACAGACTCATTAGAATGTGTCTGCAATATAACTATAAACATAACTATAATAATGAAATTCATATTCATTTTTGTGGCTGATCCTTGTATATGTATATATCAATAAAATATAATATATGTATATTATATGTAGGCTACTGTATTATAAATATATATTATATTAAAATATAATATAATATATGTATATTATATGTAGGCTACTGTATTATATTTTATTATATATTATATTATACTGTATCATATTTTGTGGACATATCCATGGATACGAATTCTAAATAGATACATATTATCAGCATTATAATATACATATAATATACATCTATTATATTTTAACGATATATACTGTACATATTCTGAATTAATCGCATACATTAATGTATTAATGTGTTGACAGCCCTAATTTATATATATATATATATATATATATACACACACACACACACACACACACACACACACACTATATATATATACACACACACACACACACACACACACACGCACTATATATATATATATATATATATATATATATATATATATATATATGGCAATAATATTTACATAATATGTTTACATATTCAAGCATAATAGTTACATTATATATATATATCAATAGATTCTTTTTAAAACCACAATTAATCGCATATTTATTGTGAGATTAAGCATACATCATAATCTTTTTAACGCATTTATTTTGTCATCATTTGCTATATCCTGCAAAGTAATCTAATCTAATTTAGGTGTCTTTAAAAAAAAAAGGACACTTGGAGTCTCCAAAGGAGAAATGAAATAAGGTGCCCATATAATATATATATATATGAATAAATTACATTTTAAAATAGAGAACAGTTCCAGCATTTGCAGACTTTTGTGTGGTAGTTTCGATCTTTACAGTCAGCCGGTGAGAGACGGCAGCGTCTCCTTCTCCTGACAGCTCCAGATGAACAAAACGTTACAAATGAGCGGATGCTGCCACCGGCGCCCTCATCTCTTAAATCTGTAGCGTTCCCAGGCAAGATGACGAACAAAAGAGAAACCTCTCTCAGTCATCTATCCAACAACAGGCCCTTCTGAATGAAGAGGCGGCGCTCTATTGTTATTGATTGTCTAGTCCTACAGTAGATCTCAATGTGAAACTATGATTCAGGGTCCCACAATGAAGGGACCAGGCTTTTCAATTTGATACCTGCGCTGGGGAAAGATCATTTAGAAATGCCCATCTGCGACCTCACAGCAAGACACAGGGCGCTATCTTACACCCGGCGCAATGCAGCGCCAAGCGCGGCGCAAGTGTGTTTTGCTAGTTTCAGCCCGACGCAGTTTTCATTTTCACGTCCTGCGCCACGTTGTTTAAATAGCAAATGCATTTGCGCCCATGGGCTGCTGGTCTGAGAACGAGTGTGTGTGTTCTGGCGCATTGTTGGCGCGTTGTTATTTTGAGGCAACAGAAATAGACTGAGCCATTGACCGACTGGAACCTGGTCTAAAGTCAATGGCGCAATATTTTTTTGTTATTTAAAGAGCGCGTTAGTAATGTGCGCCTATAGGCGGGTCCACAACGCGCGTACACTCTGCTTATTACACACACAGGGACGCACAGCAGCACACAAACATGGCAAATATTTAAAATAAAAGGATTACAATGTAAAAGATGATTATTGTGTACATAAAGATATGGTGGAATCCGGCTTGTCCCGTAGATGATCTGCTTGTGCTCTTTAACCTCGCGCACGATCAGATCCGTTTGCGCTCTGGAGACGCGTTCGGCCTTTCCACTATCAAATTCCGTCATGTGAATAGCGAATCTGCCATGGCCCGAGCGCAACTGGCTTTTAAAGGGAATGGGAGATGAGACTCTGATTGGTTTAACTCACGTAAATCCCAAAACACACCCATTACTCATTATGAGAATAGGGACAACACATTAAGACCATGCGCCGGGAGCACCGACCATTTTTCGCGTAGTTAAGCAAAAGTGGATTCGGACGCCCTAAGGCCGTGTGTCCACCAAAGCGTTTTTAGCCAGCTGAAAACACTAGGTGCTCTGCTGAAAACGCCTAGCTATGAGTGCTTGAGAGCGTTTGCGCAGCATTTTTTTCAGTTGAGACGCTTTGCTTGTTATGATACGGAATATCCGCGAAAGTGTTATTAGTATCTCATTTCACACATATTTTGTTTCTGTGTTGATTCTATATTAAAATTTCGATACAATGTAACATATTTTCTTTCGCTCTTGTTTTAAATTATTGGGTAAAAAGTGACAGTGATGAGCGCTGCGTTTTATCCAAAGTTGAACATTCTTCAACTCTCGGCGACCGGTAAAAAAACGCCGGGCGCTCAGCGCTACAGCGTGACAAAAACCGCTCAGCGCCTCGTTACGCTCATGGCGTATACATATTTCATTAACAAATGTAAACAATGTATTCCACCGCAAGTAATATCTCAATGCTTTATTTCGATAATACTTCTATTTCACCATTTCAATTATTTTGATTGCTAATGCTAATGATAAATGATGATCACGCTTTAGATTAGGGTCCAATTCTCACTGTTAACTAACTATTAACTACGACTTTTGCCTCAATAAACTCCTAATAACTGCTTATTAATAGTTATTAAGTTTAGGGTAGAATTAAGGGATGAAGAATATGGTCATGCAGAATAAGGCATTAATATATACTTTATAAGTACAGTTAATATTCTAGTAATATGCATGCTAAAGAGCAACTAGTTAATAGAGAGAATTGGACCCTAAACTACATAGTTACCTAAATGATATCCAGCATGATTTTGACCCTTATTGATGGGTCAATAAGACTAAAGGTTGCGAGATAACTTTCTTTGATTATTTGTCCTCTTGATTACCGCGTGGTTTTCCTTTCTTTACACAAAAGGCGCTTCTCCTGCTGCAAAGGAGTTGGACGCAACACACTTGCCCTCCTACAGTATGTTCTGAGTGACAGGTCTGGGTACTGTGATCAACAGAGTGTAGAGAATTGATCTGTTCCTACAAGATCCTGTAAACCTGTTTACAATCCTCTCAGCACCCTACACATGGAGACTCACGCTGAAGCCTGTACAACAGCGAAAACAAACAGCAGCACCGGAGGATGGAACAGTCCGGCTGATTAAAGTTGAATGACTTGTGATAGTGATGGGCTTTTTAGGATTCAGAACAGGTTTGCTGTGGAAAGGATGAGGGAGATGAGCAGGTGTGCCGACACACAGAACACACAGAACACACAGAGCAAAAACACCGCGCTACAGACGTGACCACAGACACGCTTAACACTCTATCCACTTGTCTCTTATATTCATTAGGAGTTGTTCATTAGGGGTGAAATGAGGTTAGCTAGTGGAATTTTTCAAGTCTCTAGATAGGATGTCAAAAGCGGCATGAAGATGCTTATGTTCTGTGGATTTTCTAGACCTTCTGATCACGGTGGTGCACTTTCATTTGAAGATGGGATGTTGATCATAAGCTGTTATATTCACAAAATGTCAGATACGTTTTTTGCAAATATCGCCACAGAGTTCAAATGACAGCACTTGAGTAATACAAATTTAATTTGATTATTTTATTTTATTTTATTTTATTTTATTTTATTTTATTTTATTTTATTTTATTTATTTTATTTTATTTTATTTTATTTTATTTAGTTTTATTTTATTTTATTTTATTTTATTTTATTTTATTTTATTTTATTTATTTATTTATTTATTTATTTATTTAACTTTATTTTTATTATTTTATTTATTATTATTTTATTAATTATTGTATTTTTTTAATTTTTTATATAAATTAAAATTGTATTTTATTATCATTTTATTATAATAAATGATTGTATTTTATAACATGTTAGTATGTTTATATTCACATATTATATATGGAAACACAAATATATTATTGCATACAACATAGACAAATAAACACCTATTTAATAAAAAATCATATTAAAGATTCATCAAGTTTAAATGCATTTTTTTTTACTTTTCTTTTCTTTATTAAAGTTAATTTTATTTCATTTTATAAAGCATTCCATCAGTGAAATGCAACTAATACTATAACATTTTATGATGTTGTTTATATTCACATTTTATTTTCTTGAAATGCAAATGTACTGTTGTATACAATAATATAAACATTTATTTAATAAAAATCACATTGATCATAATTGGTTGCGTTTCACAAAAGTTTAAAAGCATATAAACTTCATGAGATTTTAATGTGATTTTTATTAAATAAGTGTTTATATTATTGTATAATACATTTGCATTTCGTAATATTTGTATTATAGTAGCCTATGTTTCTATTCACATATTATTTATTGAAACAAAAAAATAGCAACATATACTAAAAATTACATTAAAGTCTTATCAAGTTTATATGCATTTTTACATTGCTTCAGCAATAATAGCTACAGTTATAAATTTGACAAGAATAATGTGTGCATCTGTATTTATTCACACAGCAACCTGTTGTTCAGCAGTTATTAATAATAGTCACCTTACAGTCACAGATCATTAGTCAGTAAATCTTCTGTAAACACCGTAAGTGCAGTGGAGGTTACAGGTACACAGATGGATCCTTAATTTAACTCGCTAAACTCATAGATCATTCTGTGTATTAAGTCATTACAAGTACATTTTATTCATATACAGTTTTAACAATCTTGTATTTTAGCTGTAGTTTCATGTCATCTGTATGTATTCAAAAAAACTAACATCACTGTTCGCTGTTTCTTTTAACAAACTGGTTCCAGCTAATTAATTTTGTGAAATAATATTTTACTTGGAAAAATGTCATATTTAATATTTTGCCTCTAATTCAATTTTAATTGTCCAAATAATTCCGGTACCACTGCAATCATGTTTCCTAAACACGTGACGTGAGATGCTGAATTGGTAGTGTGTGTCCATTGCCTGGGCTACGGTGCAGTTTTGTTTATTATTCATAGAGTTATAATACTTAATCATACATTCTGTCATGCTGCATGATTAGAGAAGCCCTCTAGCCGAGCATCCTTTGGGAAATATGAAGAACCGAGAGTGAGAGAGAGCTGTGTAATCCATTACAATCCGTTCCTCTTTGGGGAATTAGCCCTCTTATATGACAAACGAATGGCACTTATGATGGGATTTATTACTGTCACCTTCCCAAAATAAATTTTTTCCCCCTAATATATGCGTCTACAAAGCTAATGACAAACTAATTGACAGATCACGTATCCCTGCATTGATTGATTGATTGAGAGATCAATGATTTAATCGATGTATGGGTTATGGTACATAGGATTTATTAGGGATCATTTTAGGGATGCATTTCATCACACGGTGCGGCTAAAAGTCCAAATTCCCATTTCACTTAAAAAAAAAGCTCTTTTCTGTGATTAAAGACACTAAAGCGTCATATCAGTGCGGGTCGCACATAATCACATTCACTCCGGTATCACAGGGTTGCTTTGTGCTCTCAGAAGACCCGAAATAGTGCATGTGCACAAAACAAGTACAAAGCCTCGTGTGAATCATGTGCTGGAAGAAGAATCCGCCTGCCGAACTCAGATTACATGTGCCATCACACATTGTTCACTGTAAATACAGGCTTTATTGAAATGGCTTCTGGGAGTGTTGGATACCAAGCCAGCGGTGAAATATGTTCCTGAGTAAAAGCATTGCGAGGTCATTAGCTGGTGCACGAGGTTCATTTATTCTCCAGCGTGCCTCGCCGCCTTCCTTCCTCCCTCCCAATCTGATCCTCAAAATGGAGGTTCTGGTCGCGGGCCAAACACGAAATTCATGTGGAAATGTGACCGGCATGCGAGATGTGTCTGATTTACATAAGCTCCAGAGTCACTCACAGCGAATTCTTCCCAGTAACTTAATTATTGGCACTCTGAGACAGCAGCATTGACAAAGTATTCAGCATCCACAGCACACGGAAGCACAAACTCAGCTATAGCTATATTTTATACAGTTCTTTTTATATATTTCTGTGCATATAATAAATGTAAATATATCACTATATAGTTCACAGTAGGTGGCTGTAGTGAAGCGAGATACACAAACAAAGATCTTTAATTTAATAATCAGGAGAATCACTTGGAGAAAACACAGCCATTTTACCATGAACGTTAAATAATACATGACAAAGAACAGACTGAAACTGAGGGCTTAAATACACTGAGCAAAGAGAGGATTTAATGAGTTCATTAATGAGGTAACGGGTGAATTGGATAACTTTTAATGTGACACAGGATAATTTAACACTACATCGTTTTCAGCTCAAAACGTAAAACTTTATGCGTTTTGCCCATTCGTTTACATGACAGTGCCGTTTTTGGTGCCTGAAAATGCAAACTTTTGACAACGGGTTTCAAAGTGCACGTTTTTGAAAACGGTCTCTGTGTAAACAACAAAAACGTGAATCTCTGAAAACATATACATGCATATTACGTGTTTAACCTATAGGGCCCTATCTTGCACCCAGCGCATATGACTTTATACACCGACGCATGTATCATTCCTATTTTGCACCCGACGCACAGCGGACTTTTCCCTCCACAGACGCACGTCTGCAAATTAGGGAATGAACTTGCGCTCCCGGGAGCGGTTCAGTGAAAAGAGGAGGCATGTTCCGGCGCAAACGTTCCCTGGTGCTATTTTGCAGTTCCAGAAAACAATTCCGCCACAGACCAGGAAAAACCTAGTCTAAAGTCAGTGGTGCGTTATTCAGATGCTATTTTAAGGGGCGCATGCTTGGCCATAATGTAGCGTGTGCACAACGCATACACTTTGCTTCTCTCATCTACACAGATGCAGCAGTTGACATTTTTGCAAACCATACATAATTACAAGGAAAAATATTACCACACGAGGGAAATCATTGTGGTGTCCATGAAGATGTGAAAAAATAGGCATAAATCTAGCTTACACATTTACCCAAATTATTATACGCCTGTTTAACCGAAGCTAATTTGGGTGTGTTTCTCCATCTCCAATGTCACTTCTCTGTGTTTTACGGCCCTGACGAGAACGTCGGTCTCCTCGGCTGTGAACCGCTCCTGGCGTGCGTCTGGCAAATCCGCCGTTATGATAGCAATCCGCCATGGAACAAGCGTGCCTGCTCTTAAAGGGAATGTGAGATGTCGCTCTGATTGGTTTATTTCACATTACGCCCAAACCACACCTATGAGTAATGAAGCTACTTCAGACCAACACATTTTAGATTTGCGTCGGGTCGCAAGAGCCATTTATCCCGCCGGTATAATAGCAACAGCGCCCGAGATCCTCCCACAAAGTTACTTGCGTTTCGCGTTTGATACTTGCGTTTCAGATTGTTAAAACAGGGCCCATAGTGTTTCATCGCCATCTAATGGCCTGGCAGCAGAATACTGCGTTTTTAGTCGTTTTCACGGATCCGTGTGAATGGGGATCGTTTTGACAATGGTGTCGAAAAACTTCTCAGTTTTTAGCGTTTAAGCATCTAACCCTAACATTATCGTGTAAACGTACCGTAAGACAAAACAGAACATAACCCTGACAATATATTTCTAAAATGATAGTTATTTCGAATATATATATATCAACTAAACAAAATAACGTAAATTTATTAGAGGTTCTGACAAAATGTTAATTGCTGCAGTCTGTTAAAAAAATATTTTGACTTGAATAAATTTGAATGATTGATTCAATGACTTACTCGTAAATACTTCACTTGTTTCATTACTGGAGGAATAATTTTGAACGAATCTCTTGAATGAATGATTCAATACCAAATACATTGTTTAACAGTCCCTTGTCGCCACCTACTGGTGTAACAATGTAATTGATACCATCTTTATTTGAAGCATCAATTACTTTCAAAAGGTGATTTACTCTATTTTGATCGCTACCGTAGACATCAGTGTGTATATCCCAACTATAAACTTTCATCCCAGTACTTCAGTTATCATTTGAATGATTGTAAGACAGTAATAATGACTCTGTGTGGTTGAAATGAAAGCTGTTTCACATCTATACATGAAAGATGCTCTCTCTGGGTCAGAACACAGATCTCAATGCTCGCTGTGATCGTATCGGTCAAAGGTTTAATAGACATCTGAATCATGTGTCAGTGCAACCGTTCAGCATTCCTGTATACATCATCTGTATTCCCCGACCTCCACCTCCATGTGTTGAGCGTGATTGTGCACAAAAAGCACCTTGCAGTTTGTACAGTGTAGGGTCCTTCCCACTGTGATGAGATGGATCAAATTTGGCTCCCACAATGCCGTGGGGTAGAGAGGCCCTGACTCCATGTAGCGGAGAACAAGAGGAGGAGGGAGGAGTGCAGGGAAGGAGTGCCCGTGGAGAACACTGATTACTTACTTTCAAAACATCAGTTTGATGGAGAGAAGCGAGCAGCTTCCCAGCGGCCTCTCATTCGTCTGGGCTTCGGCTGGGCTTCGGCTGCCTGTGATTGATGAGGCGACCGCTGGTGTGAGACCCGTGCCTGCTTTCATCTCGCTCCCTCTCTCCTCTCTCTCTCTTTCTCTTTCGCTGTCTCTCTCGCCATGGGACTGCAGGATGTTGATGAAGTTTCAGAAAGAGTAATATGTGTTTCTGTGTGTGGCAGTAGCGATTGGTGTTCTGTTTCAACACAATCTCATGGCAGTTCGTAACTATTTTACGTTTTGGCGAAGTGGTGGATAATTCGTATCAATTCGTACAATCTCACCTGCTTTCGTATCTGTCGGCTTACTCCCCTGTGACGGGTGTGTTTAGGGGTGGACCTTTATGCTTTCTTTTTTGCACAGTTCACATCCATACGAAATCGCCACTTCGTAACAGTTACGTTTTCCTGTGAGATCAGCTTGGCTATTTACTAGGAAACAGTAAAGTGACATTTTCTATTTTAAATTCTATTTCTATAAATTCTATAGTTTTCTATTTTTGAATTTTCAGCATCATTACTCCAGTCTTCAGTGTCACATGATCCTTCAGAAATCATTCTAATATGATGATTTGATGCTCAAAAAACT
The DNA here is from genome assembly GCF_965113295.1 of Leuciscus leuciscus. NCBI lineage: Eukaryota > Metazoa > Chordata > Actinopteri > Cypriniformes > Leuciscidae > Leuciscus > Leuciscus leuciscus. The sequence continues at coordinate 3,669,859 of NC_138736.1, forward strand.
ATTCTGATTATTATCAGAAAAAAAGTTGGGGTACACTTTATTTTAAGGTGTCATTGTTACAGTGTAATTATATATTTAAGTACTGAGTAATATTAAGCAACTACATGTGCTTAGGGTAGGATTGGGATTTGGTTGAGGGTTAGTTGCATGTAATCAAGCATAATTTACTGTTATTACTATGGTAAGTACATGTAACATATGTAACAAGGACACTAAAATAAAGTGTTACCAAAAGTTGTGCTGCTTCATATTTTTTATGCTTCATATTTTTTCAGGATTCTTTAATGAATAGAAAGTAAAAAAAAAATTGTAAAAAAAATTTAAATAGAAATCTTTTGTAACATTTACGCACGTGCGCGCGCGCGCGTGTGTGTGTGTGCGTGCTCACCAAAAAATAGAAGGTCTCTATGTTAGTGCTGCCACCTTTCTTAATTAGCATCTAGGCAATTAAGACAGATTCCTTGATTAAGGAACATGCTAACAGCTGTCATTTGCTAATAATGAATCTCTCCTAATTTTGCACAGAGCGACTGAGAGCTATTGATCTGAGAACGGGATGTGACTCGCATGGCAAAAGCTTAAAAGCTTGCCAAGTCCATTATGGTCAATGACGATACGCTCTTATTTTTTCTTTCCTCGTGAGAAGGCTTTCTCCCTTTTGTCTCAATCCCCCTTTTTGAAGTTTTTTTTTTTAGAAAAGTCGATGTGTTTTGAAGCCACATTTCAGTGTGCGAGTCTGAGCACGCTCTGTAGTTCCGTGTGTCTTTCGCTGCATGTATTGATTTAAGTGGGTCATTCACATCATTCATATGCATCTCAGCTATAAACCACTTCTAAAATCTCACACACCCACAATACATGCTATATAATCTCGTTCGATTTGTAGCACAAGTTGGGGTGTACCTGCAGTACCTTTCCCTGCTGGGTGTCTGAAGCGTGTTTAAAATTGTTTCTGTTAGTTATTAGATTTGTAATGTCACAATCAGGGTAAGCAATATTTCTCTCCACACTGAAAGAAAAAATTCTGCGGCACTCAACACTCTTAAAAGTGAGTCACTAGGGTGGTATCCTTTCAAAAGCTCCTATTATATACCATTCCTGTACTAATATGTTCCTTTAAGATACTAATGTGCTCCATTTATGGGTAAATAGGAAGCAAAAGTGGTACGTGAAAGGTTTACCACCCACTGACAGCTGAACAAAATCACAGGCAATAATGAATTGTCTAGTGCATTGACTGCCAGTGATCTCACACTGAGGACTTTTCTGAATGCAGAGATTCAGAAAGTTGAATGCAGTCTCTTTCTCCTCTTATGAAACCTTTTTGATCTTTCCTTTTATTTTTTGTACCTTGTCCGCTCCTACACGTCTCAAACTCTCTCCGTGTCTCTTCCTTTCTGCCACACTCATTCATTTTCTCTTGCCATTCTCATGGCATTTGAGGGTGTCTGCACATCCTTCAAAAAGTATTAAAATATCTTAAATCTATCATAAGTATCCCATATTACAGGAAAAAAGTCTGAATTTTGTTATCAAAGATTTTAATTTTAGTCTATGCTTATTGTATATTTTTTACTTTTAAATCACATATGACATAAATACAGATAGAGTTGGATCATTCGAAATTAAATAACTGGACTTAGTCAAGCTGTATACATACTTGCATATTTATTTATTTATTTATACAGATACATAAAGTATGTATATGTAGAGTCACTCTGATGAAGATATACTATATGTTGCATTAAAATATATATATATATATATATATAAATAAATATATATATATATATATATATATACTGTATATATATATTCTCTTTCTCTCATATTTGTACACACACACACACACACACACACACACACACACACACACACACACACACACACACACACACACATTTATATATATACTGACATTATCTGTCATTAAATACTTCTAGACTACATTGCAACAGTTGCTGTTTGGTCCAAATAGCTAAATATGATCTGTCTATTGACTGAAAAAGCAATGCATTCTGCAACCATATTTTGTTCTTTATCATAGAATATGTGTACACATTTTGAGCAATATTTGTTTCCAATGCAGCACCATATCAGCTAGTCTTATTTATAAACCGTTTCACCATTCCATGTGGATTAACTCTACCGACATGGTGGGATTTGCTCGTACGACTCTTTGCTCATCCATGTGTTTGATAACCTCTGCTTCCTTTTCCTGACCTTGTACACACACACACACACACACACACACACACACACACACACACACACACACACACACACACACACACACACACACACACACACACACACACAGAGCAGACACCTTGGAATGAGCTATGCTGATTAAATTACACTTATCCATGTGAAAGGGTTTATTGACTTGCATGGTGATTTATTCAGCTGTAGGATATAGGTGTTGTGGAGGAATCAGAGCTCTGCTGTTGTGCTTGGGTTCGAACACCACCAGCCTCTCAAATTATGTTGCTGCAAAATTCACACTTATTTAATTAAACTGTCAGGCAATTACAAATAACATGTGCTATACAGGAGTGCGACTCGCAGCCGGGACGATCGCATCAATAAGCTGAAGTAAATTTGCCAGTGCACTAAAATTCACTTTACAATTAAAAAACAAAGCTGTATTTCTGTTCGGGAGTGAGCTGATATACAACAAGGGCATCACTGAAGCACTACATTCGGCACACCTGTAGGCATCTATCTGAGGGACATGCATTACGTCTCACGACACCTATACGTTTTAGCTGACACTTATCTGAGGTTTCAGTATATTTTCTAATTTAGGGCCCGCCTGCAAGGACATGGGTGGGTTGTCTTTTTAATTAGTTTGCATGATGCAAATATAAACAAGTTTGTGACCTGCTCCATCATTTTGAATCATTTTGACACATTTAGCATTTTTATGCACTAAAAAAAAAAGTGAGTGGCCTCGGAAAATTCCAAACAATTTTAGATTCCTGACAATTTTAACTATGATTTTATTAGTAGTAGTAGTAGTAGTAGAGGGAGACTGATGGTTGTAACATGGGGAGAGTTGTAACACCATCAATTTCATCAATTAGGGATAAGATAGGTATATAGGATTATTTATGATAGAATAAGGATTTATGATGATTATATCATCTCTGTTGGATCGCTTCAATGGAGTGATTATGTGATTATTTTTGTATATCTGTGAAATATTGAGTCATTGGATGATTAATATCACTAATAGTAGTATTTAGTGAGTACTATCAGCCAAATTTGATGACTTCTATATGTTACAATGTATGGATAACATGACCATAGCACTACAATGCTTATGTTCTTCGGTGCATGTAACCATATGAACAATGTTATCTTGAATATGTTATAATTTAAATATAGTTATTTCTATTTCATTTAGATCCACTACTGTTTAAATGTGGCTGCAAATTACCACCTATTAAAGAGATATACGTCTCTGACCGGACGTCTTGTGACTGCTCACTTTCCACCAGAACAAAGTAGGAGTCATGTGATCACTTCAGTATTTTCCTACTTCTTACCCGATCATGCATGGTGATTGTCAAGGCTGGAAACAGGCAAATGCAGAAGAGAAAAATCTGATTTTGTATGATTGCACGACTTATATTAGACTAAATAGTAGTTTCTAAGGCAATATGTGATGCATTTTCCCCCTGCTAATTTCAACAAGCATTGGCTGACAGGGGTGGGGGGGAGTTGTAACACTTATTTAAAAAGTGTTACAACCATCCCCTTACAGACTAAGAACATAACTAAGAATTTTCTTGATTTTAATGTTTTTACAGAATGAGGGCATGAAAAAGATAGACTGACAGAAGTGTCTCTGCCAGTGTTTTCAATAAAGTGTTTTGCATGGAGCAATTTAATGACTCAAAGCCAAAGAAGGTTTGGGTGAAATGCGCCCTATGCAGTTCCTGGGCCCGTCCAGCCTTCACTCCCGGGTTACCAGCATCATTCATCTGTCAGCACTGTGACTCTTCAGAATATACACACAGACACACACTCACACACACATTGACATTGTTAGACTTAAAGATGTACAAAGATGTTCTTTAATCTGGTACATTGAAGTAGTGTTTATTAAGTAAACCGTTAAGTAAACGTTTGTCTAGTAGATTAATTTACACACACAGACATGTTTTTTTGTTTGTTTGTTTTTTACCTAAAGATCATAAAAATATGTTGTTTAATTAGGTACATTGTAGTAGCCTAGTGTTTCACTTAGGGCGTCCGAATCCACTTTTGCTTGTTTAACGACGGGGAAAATGGTCGGCGGTCCCGGCGCATGGTCTAAAAGGGTTGTCCCTATTCTCATAATGAGTAATGGGTGTGTTTTGGGCGTAACGTGAAATAAGCCAATCAGAGTCTCATCTCCCATTCCCTTTAAATGCCAGTTGCGCTCGCGCCATGGCGGATTCGCTATTTACATGACGGAATAAGATAGTGGAAAGACCGAACGCGTCTCCAGAGCGCAAACGGATCTGCTCGTGCGCGAGATTAAAGAGCGCAAGTAGATCATCTACGGGACAAGCCGGATTCACCATATCTTTATGTCCACAATATTAATCTTTTACAATGTAATCCTTTTATATTTAATATTTGGCATGTTTGTGTGCTGCTGTGCGTCCCTGTGTGTGTAATAAGCAGAGTGTACGCGCGTTGTGGACCCGCCTATAGGCGCACATTACTAGAAAAAATTGCGCCATTGACTTTAGACCAGGTTTCAGTCGGTCAATGGCTCAGTCTATTTCTGTTGCCTCAAAATAGCAATGTGCCAACAATGCGCAAGAACACACCTCGTTTTCAGACCAGCTATTTGCATTTGCTATTTAAACGACTTGGCGCAGGACGTGAAAATGAAACCTGCGTCGGACTGAAACTAACAAAAAACACTTGCGCCGCGCTTGGTGCTGCATTGCACCAGGTGTATGCTAGCGCCCATAGTCTGTTATTGAGAGAGAGAGAGAGAGAGAGAGAGAGAGATTGTTCTTTTATTTAAATAAATCTGGTTTTGAACAATATCATATGGTATGGCATCCATTTTTACTTCTTTTGTCTAATTGTTACAACTTCCCCCGCATGTGTTACAGCCTACACCGGTAGTGGGGTAGGTTGTAACAAAAGAACACCATGTATTTTACATCAACTCACGAGGTCTGTGCTATTCTTGTTGAGGGTTGAATTGGTTCCATTTGTAGTAAACAAATGTGGGTACTTTGTATAAAAGTTTGAGAACTCAAGCTAAAAAATTCAGCGAGTTACTAGATGCTGAAGCAAAAAGTGTTACAACCATACCCGGTCTCCCTACTAACAGGTTAAGTAAAAATTTAATGCATTTATAATAAAGTTGATCTATATTTAACTCTTTCCCCACTAGCGTTTTTAAAAAAAAGTTGCCAGCCAGTGCCAGCATTTTCACAAAAGTTTCACGGCCCCCAGAATATTTTGTTGAACATCTGAACATTCAATATATCAAGTTTTATTCTAGCTTCATGCATTCTTTTATCAACAACACTTGAATATGGGTATGTTTCATTAAAAATCTAAATTTTGCAACATTTTGAGCAAAAAGCTGAGAAAACACGTTTTTGTCAAAGACTACATCTGGATGGGATCTTATGAGATAATTAAGTCATTAATTCAGAAAAACAGAACAAATATTTTTATTTCAAGAAAACATTATCTCATAATTTTGAGATAATTAAGTCATTAATTCCGAAAAACAGAGCAAAAACTTTTTTTCATGAAAAATTATCTCGTAATTCTGAGATAATTAACTCATTAATTCAGAAAAACAGAGAAAAAAAATTTTTTTCTCAAGTGAATGCAATACGCTTCCGTAATAAAAGAGATTAAAAATTCTGCAAAAGATTCTAGTTTGAGTTGGTATTTATTTTTAATATATTCCAACTACAAAAACACTACTTCAGCGAACAAGCATTAGCCAAATGTGTATATAAAATGTTTAGTTATAAAATAAATACATAAATCTAATAAAAACTCTAGGTAACACTTTTTACATTTTACAGAGGCATTGTTGCACATTACATGTAATACAAAAATAATTCTACAATTAAAACTGCTTAAAATGTGGATTTCGTTGGAGTATAGTGCCTCTACTATGGGATAATGTCCACTTTAACGCACCCTCTGGTTGCAGAGAAACAGCGCCGCGAATTGTGCAGAAAATGCAATTAGGCCGCTCTTTGTGCATCGTGTAATGTGCCAAGTTCAAAAATTCATACAAAAAGAATTCTACAGTAAAAACTGCTTAAAATTTGGATTTCGTTAGAGAAGCAGCTCTACTATAATGGGATAATGTCCAATTTAACGCACCCTCCGAGGCTGCCGTGAAATAGCACCGCGAATTGGGCTGAAGGTGCAATAAGCGGTTATTTGTGCATTGTGTAATGTGCCAAGTTCAAAAATTCATACAAAAAGAATTCTACAGTAAAAACTTCTTAAAATTTGGATTTCGTTAGAGTAGTAGCTCTACTATAATGGTATTTTTTTTCTCCTTTTTTCTGAACACGATTTCATTTTTGCGGTCAAATTTCCAAGTCCAGGGAAGACAACGATTTTACACGGTTGGTTGACTGTTAAACCGCAGCGACACCGGCGAGTACCATCTGTAGTTAGGGGGCCCCCTAGTGGCGGCGGGGCCCTAAGCAGCCGCTTAGTTCGCTTATAGGGAGAGCCGGCTCTGGGTATAACAGAGAAAACACGGAGAGCCGGAAAATTCCGTCAATGGCGGGGAAAGAGTTAACAATATGTTTAATCCATTTGTTAGCGATATGGGTAAATGTAATGTCAGGTAATATGTTAATACACGATTATACACTTCAGTAAGTTATACTGTATCTCTCATTATACATTACCCATCTGGTGTTAATGTATTTTCATGCTACAGGTGTTAGTAAAGCAGAAGAAATGATCGATTCATTCACACTCTGAGTTTCTGTTTGAACTGAGGCGCTGCAGTGATCATTAAAGAGCATCAAAATGACATTTAATGTTTGAATTTTGCACACAAAAAATTACAGAATATGAAAGCTGAGACTTTGTTTGATCAAAAATGACTGTAAACACTGTATTTTGGTGCATTAAGACTCATTATGATGGAGCGAAACACATATTTGCAGAGGTGTGTGAATATGGGCCTGTAGAGTCTGTTCAATGGCATTTGTCATGCATGGATAGAATAAAAGTACTTTCCTTAAAGTCAAAGCACATTAGCTGTGTTAAACTCAAAGATGAGTATGAAGTGTAGTTTGGCATGGCACTACTTTGTGTGAGTATGTAGGTTATTGGCAGAAAAGGGGATAAAACTAAAACTTTTTTAATGTTAGGCTTTTAAATTTAAGGGGCTTTTGCCATTCTTCATTTCTTAAATTAAATTACGCTCATAAAACGGAAGAACCTAAATGGTTTTGACTCGTAATTAATTTATGGTCTTTATAGTAACAGATGTTTAATTTATGGGACTCCATTTCAGATTTTAATTTAAACTCACTGCGACATGTAAAGTCACGGACATGGAAAGGTTTGTGTGTGCAAGCACTGTTGTTTTGGGATTGTGCCACCGCATAACAACAATGGGACAAACAAAGTCTTGCAAGTTTCATGTAAATCCTGAATACATATTTCAAAGACTCATTACTAGGATGTCAGGAAACCAGTTGTCCCTTTGGGAGGCTGACGGAGCTCTGTGAAATCTCATATAGTATGTTTTGTTAGTGTTAAACCAAGAAAAAGATGTGTGTGACTATGCCACAAATGGTAGGGTTTCTAAATATTGTATTTAAAGGCCACAGGCTTATAAATAAATACTTAACATACAACATATTTTGCACTATTACAGTATGATTTATAGTAGAAATATCAAGGTGTTGTTTATAGTCTGTATGTTTTAGTCGTGAACTGTTGGAAAACGAATCTATTGAGTGAACGTTTGAAAGAATCGTTCGTTATGTTTAATAAGATACTCACTTGTCGCCACCTACTGTCGTAATGATGTAGCTTGCAGAAAGAGTCACCGGAAGAAACTTTGGTTAACCGAATCAAAATATGTGACCCTGGACCATAAAACCAGTCACATATGGGTACATTTTTTGAAATTGAGATTTATACATCATATGAAAGCTGAATAAATAAACTTTCCATTGATGTGTGGTTTGTTAGGAAAGGACAATATTTGGCAGAGAAACAACTATTGAAAATCTGGAATCTGAGGGTGCAAAAAAATCGCCTTTAAAGTTCATTTATGTTCGCGATTTTGCTGCATTCACTCACAAAAATAAATGTTTTATATATTTATGGTAGGAAATGTACAAAATATCTTCATGGAACATGATCTATACTTAATATCCTAATGATTTTTGGCATAAAAGAAAAATCGATCATTTTGCCCCATACATTGTCATTTTTGCTGTTGCCACAAATATACCAGTGCGACTCGTGACTGGTTTTGTGATCCAGCGTCACATATTCAAGTCAGTAGGATTTTCTTCAGCAAGATTCTGAAGAGAGTATGTGATTTCGGACACAGCCTACATCTTTTGTTAAAAGGCCTATCCACCTTTTTCCTTACAAACCTACAGCGTATATATATATATACTGTAGGCCTATATGAAGAGTTCAGATGCAAAAGCCTCTAAGTGCCATCTGAAATTTTCTTCCAGAATGATCATTTTTATCAAGCTCGTATATTTAAGTTCAGTAATTTCACTTAAATTACAATTAATAGGTAATCTTCATTGCCATTTAAGTGAAATTACTGAACTTAAACATACGACCTTGATAAAAATGATCATTCTAGAAGAAAATTTCAGATGGCACTTAGGCTTTTGCATCTGAACTCTTCATATATATATATATATATATATATATATATATATATATGTGCGAGCAAGAGCTCTTTTTTAGTTGCTGCATTCTTTTCCTCCTGATTATTTTATTTTGTTCTATTGTTTTCCACTGTAACCGTATGAAAAAGAACAACAGTCGTTATTTTGACAGTTCTGTGTAGTGACGGCAGTGGGGCAGGGCAGAGAGATTACACACTTTACCTTTAAGTTTAACCAAAAGAACATATACAATGTGTGTGTGTGTGGGAGAGAGAGAGATAGAGAGAGAGAGAGAGAAAGATAACAGTAATGATATGGCTCCGCTCCAGCCTGTGAAGGCCATTAAAGTGTGATTCATGTGGCCATGTCCTTTAATGACATCTCCAGTTAGTCATCAATAAAGTGAGACAGATGTAGGATGAAGATGGAGCATTTTGATGGGTGGAGGGTTGGGGATAGAATGACCTCTGTCCTCTGTTGCAGCGCCACGCTGATTCACGACACACTGCGCACTCACACACACAACAATGTTTTTTACCTGTCAACATTTTCAGTGTGTGTCCACCGCCCCTCAAAAGTGTCCAGGGAGCGAGCTGGCCGTGTCTGGCCCGACGTGCACTCCATGAGTAATGGTGAACTAAGTGTTAAGGTGCTTGTACTCTGTTAAATGTCCCCAGTGCCATGCCTCAAAATGTCAAAGTATTAGATCAGTGACCTTGGTAGTGTATTATGAGCTTTCAGAAAGTTTTATACTTCAGAAGATAAAATATGGACCATCTAAACATCTACTTTTACAGCCTAAACAGACAGATCATTTAAACTCATTCTGACAGTGCTATCCATCATTGTTCATCTACGAAACGTGAGTTTTACAGCCCGTTTTAGACAGATGCCAGCTTATTATAAATGTTTTTTGTTGTCGTTGTTAATGTGTGACATTCGGTAACAAATGTAAAGAGCCTTTCCTTCATGTTTTCGCAGGCTATCCGGAATGAATGTCCCATCTCCTATTGTTAGCAACAAGAACTGGCTGAGGTTACACTTTGTTACTGACAGCAACCATCGATACAAAGGCTTCAGCGCCCATTATCAAGGTAAGCTGCTCGCTTTATCATTGCAAATGCATGGTTTCCACGTCTAGTCTTGCTCCTATGAACACTGCAGTGAAGGTCTATTAGATTGTCCTCTCTAGATAATTAATGACATGATTAATTATCTTTGATTTGCGAATTTTTGTTGCATTATAAATAAAATAAAAAAAGTATTGAAATTCTGAGTTAAACACATTTTAATATCAATTATCATGTTGTTCCAGATGTCTAATTAATTCAAGCATGAGAAAGATATTTCAAAACTGTGTTGATTGTCATTGACTTCTTCAGCTCACCCGGCTATTTTTGCAATAACTTTCAACATTCAGATTCAGAAAAGTGTTGTTTTTGTTGCCAATGCTTGAATGCCTCTTTCCTTTTTCGGTTGATTTGTTTGTTTTTTTGTTTTTCTTTTGTGCCGTTTCTCCAAACTAACTCATTTCTCAACAACAAATCACATTTTGTCTTTCTTTTGAAAGTAGCTATCTTTTTGCTTCTCTCATAAAAGCTCAAATGTAATAAAATGGTGGGGGTTGGAAGAAAGAACGGGGCGAAAAGCGAGCCGCTTTTAAGTTTTATGCTTTGACAGGCCATCCATAGCCATAATTTTCTCATGTGCTTGGCTGCGTACTGTGTTTGTGAACTACTTACACACATTTACCATAAACCCGATTCCAGTGTCTACACAACCATTGGCTCGAGCTGTTCTGTAGAGGTCTGGAGTGAAATATGAAATTGTTTGCCAACCCTTACATATCTATGCTATTAAGTGTTGCATAATGTTGTTTTATATGGAAATGCATACATGCTAAAGTCTACTAGGTTTTTGGATCATTTTTCTGAGTCAAAAAAAAAATAATTTACATGATGCTACAACTTAAACTACATTATAAACCAGATATGTAAATTATTCAATAGACCAGTTGGTATGAGCATCCCTGAAATGCTTTGCGTAACTTGAGAGACCTTTGTGACATCAGACTGCTTCTATATCCTTTCATCTAAATAGACATGCAATCATCTTGGATAATTGAAAATGTGAGCAGAAGTTTGGCCATAGGACTGGATTTGTTTGATTTGTGTATGATCCAAGAGTGGTGATTAGTAGCTTGCTGCATTGAATTGAGCTGGCATGTATTTTGACTGTGAAATAGCAGGTACTCGCTGCATCACCAGGACAAGTGATCGGGTTCAGAAAGCAACATCTGCACTGCGCTTCAGGACACAGCCCAGCAAAATCCAATTTTGCCCACTGATTCATCTGAAAGAGATGCCATCAGAATGGAAGCCCATTCCATTCCGGCCCTCTCCGCTCTTATTCACATTAACCAGCTGTTGCTGGTTCAAGATGCCAGTTGATGGCAATGCTCATCTGCAGAAAATAAAGCTGTTATTGGCAGGGCTGTTTGGCTTCAATACACACAGACTACCTCCATTTGAGAAAAGAGGCCAGTCCAGGCGCTGAACCAGTAACAAGACAAATAAAGGATGGTTGACGTGTTTTATTATATTTTTAATCTGACTTCCTAAAGCTATCCAGCTTATTTTGCGACACGGAAAGCAGCTTCGTAGACTTCTGATTCATCAGCTGCTATAGGGAAATAACTAGAATACTAATAACAAAGTGCAGTGAAACTATTTGCGCTACAAACCAGTGTGTGTATAATTGCTACAATTTAATAATACATTAGAAAAATACCAATATCAAGCAGCATTATGAGCTGATTTGTACAGCAAAACATAGCTGGAAGCGGCTGACACCGGAAGCCAAACGCATTCAATTTACAAATGACTTTGCCCACGCTTACGTTAAAAAATAAGGGGGATTCTCCACATTCTTTCTGTTATTGAAGAAAAGGGTTTCTGATACAACATTCTTTCATTTTTAGCATATTTTTTAATCACTGTTATCTAAAGGGATGTAGAAATTCGAACCATGCAAATAGTTTTAAGATAGAGAAAAAGTGTAAGTCCAGAAATATTGTATTTATTATTTTTGAAGAAAAAGAAAAAAGTGCAGTTAGTTAGTAGGGATGCACCGATGTAATGGCCAATACTCAATATCAGCCGATAAAAGCAATTAAAATAATTAAAATAAAAATAAATAAAAAATAATCGGCCATCAACCAATTATTTAAAAACAGCCGTTTTTACATTTTGATGCTCTTAAATGTGACGAAATGCAACACGGAGCTTGATTTATTCGAGTCATCTCTTCCTCTTTACTACAAGTGACAGCATGAAAGAAAATGCATGAACACCAAAAGGTATGTTGAAACATACAGTACATTTTACCGAAATGTGCATCTCATGTAATCACTCAATCAGTGTTTCAACCGCGAAAAGACGTCGATAAAACAGCTTGTGAACATTGTCACTAAACGTTGCATTGAAATGTTTCCAAAGTTCACAGTTCGTTAGTTAGTTAAAGCAACACTAAGGAACTTTTCCTCTTCAGTCCCCCTACAGGTTGGGAGCGGAATTGTCCATTACCGCTGTCGTAAATAATTTCGCCGCCCGCAGTCTACCGTCACACACACACTCGCTGTTTATCCAGCACCGGCACTGGAATGAACGATGTCCACAGACAAGATAGAGTATGTTGCATGATTTCATGAAACTATGATGTATTGCGACATCAGAAACGAAGAAAAACTAAATAATGACTATTGTAACGCTTGACGTAAAGCAAGTCAAATTTGTAGTTTTCTTATGTCTCATTCGAACTACAGAAACGCGACCCAATCTGGCAAACTTGCATAGTGTGGTTATAGCAGATATAGAGCCGCAAAGCGAACCCAGAAGTGCCTTTCACCCTGTTACGAGTTGATGAACCACTGATACGATTTTGGAAACATTATTTTAAGGTAAAAAATGTTACTTAGTGTTGCTTTAAAAAAAGTTAAAAAAATAGAAAAACACTAGAGAGGAGCTTATTAAATGTATGTTTGAATACATTTTCCATGAAGACAAGCATTTATGAAAACTACCGTAAGTGCAACTGAGTTGTATACAAACTTTTCAGTTTTTATTTGACTGTAAAAATAATATCTGAAAATAATTAGCAGTTGAATATAATAGTTTGGCCTCTGTTGTTAATTTTAAACTCTAATATTATAGCAATGTACCAAATGAGAGGATTCCCTCTATAGTTTATAGCATTAGTTGAGAGAGATTTCAATCAAACTATTGGTATCGGCAGATATCATTCTGAATAATCTGTATCGACGGGGAAATTTAGCATCGGTCATCTCTATTAGTTAGTCACATGCTCCTGGGAAAGGTTTTCTGAACATTGCCATGAGTTTGAGGATTTTGAAAGTGACCTTGTGCCGCACTGTGATGGTTCCACCAGGCATTGTTGATTCACTGACCGCAGGGAACGAGAGGGAATGTAAATCCTTTATGCCAGAATCAGAGGCTTGAGTATTTGATGCGAGCGGCTACGGGCAGCGAGTGGAAAGAGTGTGACACGGATGTTCTTCAGATGATTGAAGTCCAGACATGCTGCTGTTTTCTGGATCACCCGGAAAGGCTTGCTGGTGCTGGCTGGAAGGCATGCTAGTAAAGCTGGCTAGGAAAGGTCTCACATTCATAAGATTTAATCAAATTCTCAGTAAGGCGCTACAGCTTTGACCATGAGCTGAACTAATGAAATTATTCAATTAAAGGAGTACAGTAACTTAGCAAAATGGAGGTCAAATGTAGTTCTCCTCAAATTCAGGATAAATACAGACTTTATAAAACACCCAATTCCTTCAGACGGCAAAAAATACAAATTCTATTTGAACTTTCTGTGGCTTGTAGACAATTTAATTCATATTAAGACTCGTGGATTGAAAGGGAGCCAATTCTGTGATTCAGAAATTTTGCCCAACCTTGATCTATCTAAACTAGCCTATAAAGTCAATTCAATGTATGTTTGACACTATAATTATCCTTATTTCGGGGCTTTTGTTGACAAATATGGATATGTGCATTGAATGCCATTTAATTTGATCAATTAATTGGCATACCATAAAATATATGAAACTGTTTAAATCATTTTTAAATGTTAAATAATAAACTGTGCTGCAAGAAGTTGCAAGAAACCTCATTACAAAACTCTTAGTTATAATAAATAGTGTATTGTCACTTAAGGTGTCTCTTGAAGTGGCTATTTGTAAGAATTTTCATGTATCAATAGCTTTTTGTATTACCAATGTGAGAACAGCTTGTAAGGAAACTTTAAAAACGAGACCTTCCCCGACTCCCTAGGTTGTCTATGAAAGACGGGAAAAACCAAAGGATGTGACGTTTACGTGCGCTTCCAAGATCCTCTCTTTAGTTCTGTGACACATTAAATAAATGCTTATACAATGTTCAGGATAATGCTGAAAGAGCTATTCTGTAATGAAATGTCAATGTGTCATGCAAATAATTCAAATTATAGTCTCACATAGTCAGATCTATATAGTCTACAGTCTCAAATATACTTTATAATCAAACTATCATAACAGTGTACTTTTAATTACCTCATCTGTCGACATGATGCCAGTGAACAGCTGGTGAAAGCATATCCACATCACTACGATCAGATGCTTTCTTAACTGCTGTTTTCTCACCGCTGTCATTTTTGTTGTGTTTATTATGTTAATGAGAGGAAAGTGCACGGCACATATTTACATATTCATCTAAACGTCGCTCTCAGCAGAGTCTGGATGTTCGTTAACCGCATATCGATGCAAAGGTATTTACAACTTCTTTATACTTCTAAGCAAAGAATGAAACAGAACTTTGTCGCAAGTATATCAGGGCATCGAATCACATTCAGTCTCGTGTATGTTATGTGTGTGCGAGAAATAAGTTGATGGTTGCAGTTCACCTAACGGCCACCGGTGTCGCTAATAACTAGGGTTTCTGAATTCTACATAAAATAACCCAGTTTATTTTTTATTATTATTATTTTTTTGGCAAGCTGCTGCTGGTACTCAGAGAGCTTGTTTCCATGTGCATCTCACAAGAATGAAATGCCTTATTGTGTAAAAAAAAAAAAGACATCATTCAACCCCCAAAGTAACTAAATAAACACAGTAGTTTGCATGTACAGATGGTAGTGGTGTCAAATTCACAAAGCGCACTTCTCCTTCAAGCCTAAGTCATTTAGAGGTGAGGATGATAATGAAGAATAATCGAAGATACATCATGTAAACTAGGGCAAAGAGTTTGGCAAAGGGCCAAGGAAGACAGCTTTCATAACGCCATAAGAATTGCAAATGTGCAAATGGAGTTCTTCTACCAAACTTAGTCTTGTATCTTTCTGATGACACAGCAAGCACTTCGCAACACTTTTTTGCTCACTGTTCAGAGTAGGTCAGTTAGAAATAGAATCCGTTTGTGGCCAGTCATGCCTTTCCTGGAGTGGGTCTGCCACATCTAATATAGTCCTCCTTTGATGGTCACTCCTGCCACTCCCTTCAAACTGGGAGCAAGATTGTGGAAGCATGTTCGTACCGGATTCACAATTCGCCTGGGGGGCGTAATTATTTGGCTGGACTCCGCTAGGTCTCTGTCAGACACGATTCCTCAAGAATATCCTTAACTTAATGCCATTAGTGCTACAGAAACTCCAGCAAACAGTCTGTATGCTCCACACCACTGCCTACTCTGAGCGGTTAAAATGTCCTCTAAATGTCAAACACTCTTGGAACATTATGCTATTGTTTGAGCAATGTGGCCTTTGGAGAATTGGAAATGTGAAATGAATCTAATATGGAGATCAAAGTTGTCGATACTTCTTATCAGTGTAACAACATGATAAAACAAACAATATCACATTGTCAGAATTGTACTGTAAGTGTGTCAGTAGGGCTTGACAGAACATCTCTATATACAAAACAATAGACTTCAGACTCAGACTCTGGCTTCAGTGTCTTTTGGATCTGTGCCTGGGAATTAAGCTTTAGGCAAAAGCAACTTGACATGGAGTTGAAACATTGTGTCAGTTTTAGGCAACAGAGTGGAATCCCAGAACATCTTACTGCATATTTCAGTGCCAAACTGCCCATCACCATCTGTACAGTGCATGCATGACAGCAGTGTGTTGATATTCCTCAAATATTCTGGTTATGGTATAAAAGCTGAAATTTCATAAAAAATTTCATAAGGCGACAAAATAACTAAACACTGAAAAAATCTTTTTTAAATTAACATTTAGCACAAAAAAAAAAAAAAAAACTACTACTACTAGTAGTAACTTTGCAACTACATGTCAACTAACTCTCAACTCTCAACACACACTAGGTAGTAGTAGAAAAAGTTGACATGTAGGCTTGATAGTCAATATAATGTCTGTTGAGGAGCATTAGAATAAAGTGTTAGCAGATATTAAACATACTGTCTACTAATACTCTAATGAGAGTTAGTTAGCATGTAGTTGCAAAGTTACTTATAGTTAGGATGTCTAAAGTGGACTATCGAAATAAAGTGATTTTTTTTTTAAATCCCACAAAAGCAAAATTTTATAAGACATTGAGACTTGAGAATATCTAAGTAAATAGTTGTTGTTTTTTACTTCATCACAAAATGTTCGTGTTTCAAGTACAAACCTCATGAAATGTTCTTTAATTTATTCTTAAAACAAGAGAAAAAAATGTCAAAAGGATAAAAGTAAACTTAATTCAAACACTGAATTTTAAACATCTTAAGGGCTTAAGATGGAGACTCATATATATAGACTCACTTATAATTCAGTTTATTCAGTTAATTATTGAGTTTTGGGATTATAATTTTTTTCAAACATAATTTTCTATTGACTTTTGTTCATAAAATGCTTAGAAGCAATTTTGCTTGATGATGCAAACTCGTATTTGTCATCATATTATTCTCATATATCATATTATTCTCTATTATATATCATAGGCCTTGCACATTAGCAGAAAATACTTCCGTTTTGAAAAATAAAGTGGATAAAACCAGTGCGAACAGTCCATTGAAAAAATGACAGTATAATCATTTTTAGAGCTGATTTTCCCCTTCCCTTCTGGTTGATTTTCAAATTTTGATTTGAGTTGTTTCTAAGTGGAAAGAAAATGTCCTGAAAACAGTCAGTTTATATCTAGTTAATATTTGCTACAAGAACATTGCGGTCTAATTGATAAACAGGCTAAATAAGCATGAAGAGACTCTCTAAACAGAATAATTTAGAAGAACAGCTGGAAATCAGATAATATGAATGATTTTTAAAGAGGGAAAATAAAAACATGCTTTAACTGTTGGGTGATTATTCATTTATATTTATACCATACATAGTTCTTTGGACAGGGCGATGCTTGATATGGTTATCATAGACAACATCATAGCCAACACAAAAGCTCAAGCTCTTCTTTACTGGTCGTGTTTATTAATGTTTACTCATATTTAAGCAACCTAAGGGCACACAGAAGGTTCTTTTTTGTACGGATTATTCACAGAAGCAGAAATAATAACCAAAGTTGCCCTTGAGCTACAGTGGCACATCAAACTGCACAATTTAAGAGCATAAGCAGTATTTATCTCACCTTGTAGGTCATTTACAGTTTTCTTCTCACTTACTTGAATTTCTTCAGTAACTGTAAATACAAGAACTGTGAAATACACATTTTATTGTGATTGAGTTTTCTGCTTGAAGGGGTCAATAAGGCCATTCTCTGGTCATAGCGTGTGTTCCCATGGCAACCACAGCTTATATTAGACCCCACCCCCACCCTCAGTGTACAGTCTGCTATCCATATATGTGACCCTGGACCACAAAACCAGTCACATGGGTCACTTTTTTTAAATTTAGTTTTATACATCATCTGAAAGCTGAATAAATAAACTTTCCATTGATGAATGGTTTGTTAGGACAATATTTGGCCGAGATACAACTATTGAAAATCTGGAATCTGAGGGTGCAAAAAAAATCGAAACATTGAGAAAATCTCCTTTAAAGTTGTCATTTATGTTCGTGATTGTGCGGCATTCACTCACAAAAATACATGTTTTATATATTTACGGTAGGAAATGTACAAAATATCTTCATGGATCATGATCTTTACTTAAAATCATAATAGTTTTTGGCATAAAAGAAAAATCGATAATTTTGACCCATACAATGTATTGTTGGCTATTGCCACAAATATACCCGTGCGACTCGAGACTTTGGTTTTGTTGATCCAGCGTCACATATTGACAATGCAGAGATTTGGTAAGCGTCCGAGTCCTTAGGGGTGTATACGTCTTTAAAGGGGAAACATCCCCAGGAGAGAAATATATCCGTAACTCTAATAGCTCTCAGTGTTGCCATTACTTCTAGACTAGAGTAGCGCGTTTGGTCTCAGCAGAGGAGATTTATCCAAGAGTTATGTCAGAATTCACTCAGGAAGGCTTTTAGATGAAGTAATGGCCAGAAAGCAGTAATTTTCCTCAAGTATCATTATACTTCTCCTCTGTTCATCATTTATCTTAATGGTTTTATTAGGGGCAGTTGTTTAAAGTGTAACTTTTCAATCTGTTTTGTATTGTTACAGTGTCGGAAGACAAAACATTTACTCTTTCTCTGTGTTACCTAAGACAGAGAAATTCCCGTTTATGTGATCACAAATGTCCAATGGATGAAGCAAAATGCGTCTTTTGACAGCTTTCGTGAAAACTACAGATTGTATTTGCGCATTTTTGTATCCCTGTCCACGGACAGTCGGATCGGCGGAGGGTTATTAACTAAACAGTTATTGTAAGATGAATTATTGTCTACTCTTTAAACCGCATTATGGTAAAAATGTTACACTATGGCAACATCTTTTTTACCTGTGCGCGGCGGCGTTGTGCTTCGGAAGGTATCGATTTTAAATGTCTTCCTATAGGTAGCCGAGTTTTATTAAAAAAAAGTTATTTTGCCAGGTGTGAAGTAACCTCTTTAATGAAAAGCATAATCAAGCAGATCAAGAAACTGCAATTTGCATTTAAGTAAGATTTACAAGGACAAACGAATCAGATGCTAAACCGTCATTGCAATAACTGAGATGTTATGTAATGATGCCTGAGAGTGAGAAGTTGAAGGTCAGTGTTATGGCAGGGAAATATGATAGTATCACTATTTCCTTTCCGATAACAAATGGTGCACAGGATCCACTCTTGACTTTGGTTCGGCTAATAATCTGACATCCAGGGCGGAAAACAATTACTGTAATCTATCCTTGACTAGATGGACATGGGGATAGTTTGCCAAGGGACTCGGCAGGGAAGATAAGGTGGCGATGCAAGGACATGTCTGAGATCGCATCAAAGATACCCGGAAGAGCTGATGTACATATAAAATTAAAGGCGAAGCGGATTGAATGCACTTTCAGTGGGAGTTTTGATTGTTAATTGTGTTTTGAAATCTTAGCTTAACTCTAGTGGAACCAACAGGTGAATGTGTGATTGTGCAGAACTGTGCATCAACAAGAAAAACAACTGTTTTTCAATAACAAAACCTTCGAACCCATCAAAAGTAGGTTCTTTGAGTTGATGAGCTCCTTTGTAAAGAGGATTTGAAGATTTGATTTGTACTGTGCAGCTCAGTGGAGCAGTCATTTCCAAGAAACCCTGGATATGTTGACCTTGGTTAGCTGCTGACAGCTGCTCGCTTTTTAATTAATTAGTGTTTGAAAAGCGATCTAAGCCCGAATAGGTGTTGAAATGCCTTTGTCACACATGTGGAGGCTCGGGAAAATGTTAAATGACTAATTATAGATGTAAAATGTCAGTTCGGTGGCATAAATAATAATTTTAGGAAAGTTTGGTTTGACAGGTAATAGACAGTAATTGTGGAAAGCCTGGTCTTTATTGCCTATATATATATATATATATATATATATATATGGATGCATTGGGGATGCGTAGAACAGCTTATTTTACAGTGCATTATGGATATACTGTATTTATGTGCATTTGCCAATACAGGTTTGCTGATGTTGCATCCAAGCTGTTTGGGTGTGAATTACAATGAATGAGATTGTGTTTTAATGGGTTGTCTGGTGCATTTATAGTCTGATCTTAGCTTTATTGATGGCGTATAACATTTCGTGCCATTTGCGATGCTCAAGAAGCGATAAGCAAATTACTTGAGATGTCTAAAGTGATTGAAAGATATGCTGAAATATCATTTGTGATCATTTCCAATGACAAATGGCTTTCGGTTTCAAAACAGTAATCTGTCGCCATCACCATAATTCTGGTGAGTAGCTATTTCTGCCAAAATTTTGAATTAATCATGTGCATTATGATTTTATGTCAGTGTTTCTACTCACGTTTATAATGATAGAATGTCTCAGCACTGTTATGGGATGATTTGTCGCAGCTGAAAACGAACGTGATCATAACTGAAGTTTTAAGGTTTAAGCTAAAAAGTAAGTATTATTACTGCAATTAGCATTATGTGTAATTTCAGTGCGTTTTAATGTACCTTTAAAAAGTGGTTTAATGTCATGTCAATGGTTAAGGTCAACAGTCCTATCCTCAGTTTTAATGTTTTGTCACTTGCGGAGCGTCTCATTTGCAGGTCTCGCGTCAAATTATTTATTCAGCATAAACCTTTTAAGTAGAAATAGGTGCCAGAGAAAATTTCCATCCACAGAATAATTGGATCTAGGCGTGCCTATGTCAATAGCGTATTCAAATTAATGCTAAACAAGTTCATGTTGAAATCTTCTAGTGCTTTTTCCGAAATACGTTTTTCATTGGTTTTTATTTATGTATGGTGATGTGCTGATCCAGTGGGTGGTTAATGGATGCTCAATAATGAAAGTGAGGTTCCATTAGGTGTTGATAGAATGATTTCATTTTCAACCGGATACTGTGGGTGTATTAATCACCCGCCATTCTGGACCTGCGTCCTCCAGATATTCAGTTTAGTAAAAAAATTTTTTTAAACATTTTCCAAATAAAAAAATTATATATATAAAGAGTTCAGATGCAAAAGCCTCTAAGTGCCATCTGAAATTTTCTTCTAGAATGTTCATTTTTATCAAGCTTGTATATTTAAGTTCACAAGCTTGATAAAAATGAACATTCTAGAAGAAAATTTCAGATGGCACTTAGAGGCTTTTGCATCTGAAC
The DNA here is from genome assembly GCF_965113295.1 of Leuciscus leuciscus. Lineage (NCBI taxonomy): Eukaryota > Metazoa > Chordata > Actinopteri > Cypriniformes > Leuciscidae > Leuciscus > Leuciscus leuciscus. Next base: position 3,690,923 of record NC_138736.1, read on the forward strand.
TCTTCATATATATATATACAAGTCAACTTCAGAAAGTACTTATGGGTGACTGGCATAATTCTGGCATAATGCTGTTGATTGCATACAGTATATAAATTCGACTCAGTATAAATTCAATCCCTCAGTTTAAAAAAAAAGAAAATGTATACATTAATACTCTTTGAAAATTTGTATTATACATGTTTGCATATGACCATAGTGTGATTGAATAACTTAACTTAATAACTTAAGCTTGAATAAGCTATTTTTAGAATAGCATCAATAGCTTTATTGATAGCATATGACATTTTGTGCCATTTGCGATGCTCAAGAAGCGATGAGCAAATTACTTGAGATGTCTAAAGTGATTGAAAGATATGCTGAAATATCATTTGTGATAAATGGCTTTCGTTTTCAAAACAGTAAACCGTAATTCTGGTGAGTAGCTATGTATTATACATGTTCGCATATGACTATAGTGTGATTGAATAACTTACTGTATCTGTGTAAAGTTGAATTCAATCAATCTACTTCAGTGACTTATTATATATGCATGCATATTTTACATGCAAGAATACCAAAAAAGTTGTTGTTTACATGTATTACCACCTCTAAAATGTTGGTTTACTCTAGACTTGGTTTACCCTAAACTTTATAGCTCAAATAAATAAACAGGTAGGCTATTTTTACTTAGTAATTCATCCTAAACTTGCAGCATGCATTTCAACTTTCTGGATACTGGTGTTGCTGCAACTGTGATTTGATTGTGAACTTTTAAAGAAAAAGAAAAAGATTGTTATATTCTGTGTCTAGCAGCATTATGCCTCCAATACTGTCTATAAAACGCATTGTACCCCAGACCATTCCTTTAATTATAATGTTCTTTGTACTTTGAAATGATGATACATCTCAGGAACCAAGAGAAACTGGTCGTTTTAAATCCAGGAGATGTTAATGGTCCAGGATCAGCTGTATAATAACTAGTGCAGAGTGGCTATAACACATGCTTTTGATCTGCTACTTCTGACTTTTTGCACTGACAATTTGATATAGAGCTGATTCTGGTTAGATTGAGGATCACAATTATTTATTTATTTTTTAAATTTTTTTTTAAAGAGATCATAATTCTGAAAAGACAACTAATATTTTTTTTTTTTTTTTTTTAAGATTCAATGACTCACCTATAAATATACTTCACTTGTTTCATTACTGGATGAATCAGCGTTTTTGAACGAATCTCTTGCATGCATGATTCAATGACTATACATTTTTTAACGGTCACATGTCGCCACCTACTGGTGTAACGATGTAATTGATACAATCTTTATTTGAAGCTCCAAGTTACTTTCAAAAGGTGATTTACTCTATTATTTATCACTATACCGTAAACATCATTGTTTATATCCCAACTATAAACTTTTATCCCACTGCCTCTCTGATCATTTCAATTATTGCAATACAGAAATAATGATACTGTGTGGTTGAAAAGACTGTTTGTGAAGCTGTTTCATATCTGTACATGACATCTGCTCTCTCTGGGTCAGAACACAGATCTGAATGTTTGCTGTGTTCGTACTTGTCAAAGGTCAAATCTTTGTCATTAAGGAATAAGATCGTGTGGATGTTTAAGATTATGTAAGGGTGGGCAAACATCATATTTCATTCATATTCATAGGCTGTCTGAACTCTCAAATTTAGGCCCCTCTTCAACAAAAATGCTATATATAAATCTATATCTCTATAGGAAGCTGTTGAATGTGCACTTGCATGGCCTCTCTAAGACTACACCTCAGGTTTACACAAAGTCAAGAGCTCTACCATGTTCTCTTTTCCCTGTGTCATCCACTTCAGGACAAACAAAAAAAATGTTCTGCTCTGTTATGGGGAAACACAGTTGTTTTCTATGAATATTCAGAAATCCCAATGCCAAAAATATCACAGATGCAGTTTTAAAGTGTAAAATTGCTTTTGCTATAGTTCAATGTGTTCAAAATATGACTTCAAATCACTCCAATTTAACATAATTTATGGAAGCTCTAATTTCCGTCCCTGTTCCCGAGTTCTAGTCACTGTCACGTCCCATCACCAGGGTTCATTTTCAGGTCCGTGTTCCCATAACTAATGTGACGACCAGGAATTGTTTGTGTTGCTTTGCATTCATTAAGCATTTATTAGTTCGCTGATTTAATGACATGCACCATTTACAAAGGGAAAAAGATGCAGCGAAAGCATTTTCCACGATGTTTTCAAATATTCAGAGTGGACTAGTTATTATTATTATTATTAATAGGTTTTACATTCCCAACAAGACTTCTGTTTGACCTTTGACATGCTGGGCTACATGCACGTCTGGATTAGCCCTAAGGACCGTGCCATTTGTCTCTGCATGCATGTCAAACAGCCACTTTCCTCCCATAGGGAATACCTTGGCAGACGTTTGCGGCCTAAACACTTCCCAGAGGCATTTGACAAAGTCTGCTTCACATCCAGTGGTGTAGACATGCAGCACAAGCTGAAATCTTCCCCTTGTCAAGGTTGACAACTGAACAGAAGTCCTGTCCCCCCACCACTCCTTTATTAATCTCACTTTTTCATTTTACCCATATATTTTCTGTTCGCAGAGCACTTTGGAAATTGTCGACACTGCTATACGTTTCTGCTCTTCTCTCTCATACGCTTGATGATGGTTTATTTTTTTCAATGCTGACAAGTTTATTTACAATCTGATTTCATGTTTTTTTGTTTCATCTTTATTCCCCTTTTAACTAGTGAAAAGGTCTGTAGATTTCAAATCTAGAGGAGTAAAATTATTCCCTGGCAAAGACAACAGCAACAAGTTTTCTATCTGTGAGTCTACCCTTTGTTACTATTTTATGGTAAATCTGTGTTACTCGTCTGGAGTCGATTACAGCAAACAGTGACCGTAAGATCATTGCAAGATCATCTCGTGCTGATAAGCATTTATCGGCAGAATCGCAGATGAATTTCAGTTCCCATGGAAATCTCACAAGCAGAAGTTTCCAGGCGATTTGATTCAACACCCCACTGAGAGTTATTTCCTCAAAAGCATGAATGGCAGTTCACCGTAAAATTGTGATTTGTACCCCATAATGAGGGAGTGACCTTGTGGCTTGTAACCCCATTTTTAAATCAGCATCCGGTTAGGTTTAGCTTCTCCTCGTTTCACTTTCACAAACAAATCTGTTTCATATTATCTGCAGCTGAAGCCCTTTGGCCTAAGAGGTTATATTTATTTAAATTATGGATTTTCTCAAGAATAGAAAAAGCATGTTATGCAACAGACATCAGAGATTTATGAGCATAGTTCACTTAAGCATAATTACGTAATTTGGTTAAACAAGACAGCGACATGTAACTCAAATTCATGTTTCTTCACTTTAATGTTCCAGCATGCACTCCTATGTCTCTGTAACATTCAAAATCGGCGTTTTATTTCAATGACTGTTTAGTATGTATTCAATTATTAAAAATGGAGCCAGTCCTGTAGATATAAAAAGCTCTTTTAATTCCCTAAATCAGGGGATTTCAAACTTGTTGATGCCTCTAAATATATCATTAGATTATATTTATATGATGGTATGGAATAAATAAAATATAAAGGCAGATATGTTGTCATGTACAAAGACCCATTTACACTGTGTAAGACAAATAGTAAACATGATATTAAGAAGACGTAAAAACAATTTTTATATTGTTTTTTTATATTGTACTAAAGACAAATGAAATCACAAAATAGGGAAAAAACTGTAATTTTAAGCATATATAACCATGAAAATAATCTTGTTTATAGTGTTTACAATAAACTTGTGTTTTTATAGTGATATTAACTGTAAATCTGTATTTATATTTATTTTTATTGTATATTTTTTGAAGCCCTCTCCTGGGCCCTAGTTTGAAACCCCCATAATGAAAGATTTCCTTGTAAAAAAAAATGTATGCCATCCGGTTAGAATAGACTTCATTTCTTCTGAAAGACAGTCCAGCAAATGAACTGAAGATCTGCAGCTACAGTCACACAAACTACAACAGCATGTCTCCCGTTAACTAAAATATATAAAAACCTGCAATGATCTTCAACAGCGTCATGTTTGTTTTTATTGACTCTTTTATTTTGTTTGGTTTGCTTGTGCTCTTCTTATTTTCCGTTGAATGTAATTGTGTTGTCAGTGAGTGCCATGTTTTTCGATTTCGGTTAATTATTTTTTTTTCATTGCTTTATTTGTGGATCGTTATCTGCTGATATTGCTTGCATGACCAATCTCCCTTGCCATTTCCAAACCAGCAGTTTCTCTGTCCGTCAACAACACAACACAGTGAGCAATGTTTGCACCATGCGGTTCTAATCTAGTACCCATTGTGAAAGTTATCAGACTAGATTGCGGCTTTCAAACACGGGAAATATCCACTATTTCATTATTTTTCTTGTCACTTGCATATTGTTGGGAATAATGCACTGTGAGCAACCCTTCCATTATGTCGGGCATTTTCCGTTAGAAGAAGCTTGTAATGCTTCCATTTTACTTTTACTTGTCATAGCTATTGAGGTAATTTGAAGCCTTTTAAGCCTTAAGTATACTTCGGCCATGGTGTAATTTCCGTCGTCGGTCGGTGCGCGTACAACAGCGTAAGATGAATGTTGAGACAGGAGAGTCCACTAGATGGCGATATGCACAGTTGGGATGTACTGTGCAGTAGTCAAAGAAGAGTGTGTAAAGAGCAATACAAATCAGCATTTCCTTCTCCATCGTTTTTGTTTTGTGATTGGAAAAAATATGAGATGGGAGGAAAAATAATTCTCTCGCAAATTTTTTTCGTTTCCCTATGAAACTTTGCGTTCGCTCGCACAACTTTTGAGTTCTTTGTCAGCGAATGCAAAGTTTCCCGGGGGATCGCAAATGTTTTGCATGGGAACGCAAAGGTTTTGTGATCGAACACAAAGTTTCTCAGGGGGAACGCAGAGGTTACGCGAGCAAACAGTTTTTTTTAAGGGGAATGCAAAAGTTTTGCAAGAAAACGCAAAAAAAGCATAGAAATATTTTTTTTTCTCCCATCTCATATTTTTTTCATCACCATGTACCTTTAAGGGCTCCTTATCCACCCGCGCTCATCAGCGTTTGAGTTTACTTTGAAAGCTGTACGGACACGAATGTGCTCGAGACGCAGCGGAACGCGGAAAATAAAGTTTACTCGGGACTTTAGATGTAGTGTTTAAAACATTCTGGTGAAAATGTGCTTTCAGAAGTGCAAAACATTTCTCAAACTCATGAGGCAAATAAAATGCAAAAAACTAAACGCTGAAAATTGCTTTCAGTGCAGTTTAGCTTTGAATTTGAAAACAAACTCTAGATTTATAGCGTATTGTGAGACACACCTTCAGATTGATGGTCTTTTGTTATATTAATATACTGGGTATAATGGTTTAAAGTGCTTCTGGCACTGTGTCGTTCATAGATCCCTATTAAAATGGCCTTAAATTGAACTCTGTACTTCAGGATTACTGCTTACATATCAAGTGGAGACAAGAGAAGTGACTCGCCTCTAATGCTTTTGGAATATGTTTTAAATATGCTTCTGAGAAGAGCCCATCTTGCTTCATTGTTAATGCAACTTGCCTTGCTGCGTTCAGAATCTAGTGTTAGAAACCAAATGAGCCTGAGGCGTAACATTTCTGTGTGGAACAAAGTGTGTTCATATTATATAAATGTTGGTTTTCCATGACATCATGCAGTTAATAGAATTAAGATTGAAAGTTTGCGGTCCACTAAGCAATCGCTGACCTTTTAGGGGAATTTCATGTTACTTTGATTGTAACCCTAAACGTACAGTATGGAATAAAACATATAAAACACACACAAACGTGTATACATATTTTAACGTCTTACCAATTTAACATTCTCCTAGGTTACTCTTTTCAACTTTACGGAGCCGCTGCGTAACGGAAATTCACAAAATAGAATTTAATGAATTCAATTTTTTTATTAGAAAGTTTGAAAATTTAATTAGAAAGATTGAATTGCCAAATAAGTCAATTAAACACACCAGTTTGAGCTATGATGCCAAAACATGGTGTTTTAAAGGAGCTGTATGTAAGAAATGTATTTCAATTAATCATAAAATGGCCCTGATATGTCACTAGACATTAAGAAATCATGTTCATTTCAAATACTTATATCACTGACAACAGTGGTCCGGCCAGGATATTGTAATTTAAAAAGTGAAGTTGCAGCCCTCAACTGATGTTGATGTTGTCATGTTGTGTTTTGGCCTGAAGCTCCGCCCTCCACCTATCTACCAATCACGAAGTCAGTAGTGTTTCGGCATCGGGGTTGCCAGTTCTGCTCTAGTTACCACAGCTACGTAGCAGCCGAACGTTCCTGCTGGATCCTGCAGCCTATCTGGCAACCTCGAGTCAGGGGGAGGGGAGGGGATACACAGCTCTACAGTAATTTGAAAGTGATTGCAGTACCAGTTTTGGGCACAATCTTACATACGGCTCCTTTAAGTAATGGTGCATTGCATTTACATCTATTCATTTAGCAGACGCTTAGAACAATAGAAGCAGTTAAACTAACAATAGTGAGTTAAGATAACTTGATTTCTTTATTAATGACAACATTAGGGTTTACAGTGTAAGTTGTCCAACATGTGTGTCTGGTCCTGCGCCTTTAGTAATGTATCATTGTGTCTGTTTAAATACACTGTCTCATAATCAAAACATCAACTAATATTTGTTACCTAAAATGTGCATTTAATACTATTTCATAATTTTTTTTCCTTTTAATTTTTATACATATTTTTTACCTAAAAAGTGTTATTATGGTTATTATGGTAAATTGTAACTTCATAGAGCACTTGCTTGCTTTTATTTAGTCACGTTCTAAATCTATAATCAGCTCAGCTGAATTTCATCTTTATTTAAAGTACATTTAAAAAGATATGTAAAATATCTTAAATCTGCTGTATGTAAAAAAAAAATAATAAAAAGTACCGTACTAAAGTATAAAAATACCGTAAAATGCTTACAGAGATTTAGGCAACATGGTTACAAGTTCCAAACTTGTTTCTCAGAAAAACAATAGCCAGTTATTCTGCTTTGAACCGTGTCGGAATGTTTGTTTTTGTTGTGGTCTGTGTGACTCCGCCCACTGCCAATTTAACCAATAGCATTTCGACACTCCGGGTTGCCAGTTGGCAGAAAACACAGCGTACTGCAGCCATGGAAGCCAGAGATCGCATATTCTACCCGACCTAAAAAGCCTTGGATAAAAAAATGCAAATAAATCAACAGATCAACTTACAGTGTAAAGACCCGTTCACACCAAAAATTATAACTATAACGAAAACGATATCATTCTGTTTATTATAAGCTGCAGTTTTGTCGTCTGCCTCTTTAAATGCTGGACCTCGTTACATCAGAGTGGATTCTGATTGGCTGTCAATGTTTTTATCATTCATCATCTGGGAAAAAAAAATGGTTCTGAAAGTGATTCAAATGATATTGTTCTCTGAGCCGTTATTATTATAGATGTGGTGTGGACTCTGATATTATTTTATATTTAGAATGATTTTTAGAACTATATCTTTATCGTTACAGTCATCGTCCTTGGTGTGAACATGCCATGACTTAATGTCAATTGCAAATGTCATGTCAAATGTCCTCAATCTGGCAACCCGCGTGAGTGTCTCTAAGCCATTGCTATCTCTAGCTGTCAATATTACAGACTGCATCTTTAAGTATTAGCTTTCAGTAATACTCCAGAACTGCAAAGTGGAGTTTTTTTTAGTGAAAGAATATTAACTTATTCATTCATTCCTTGTAAATTTGCGTAGATTTATTTCTATTTTCTCTTAAGGCTGATCTTTATAGTGTTTAAGTAATGAATTATGAAGGCCCATATAATTGGTTTCAACATATTGATTGTTTGCACCAGGTATATCTATGTTTTACAGTCAAACCAGCTGGTATATTACTTTTTTTGGCTACATGGGAACACATTTTGTCAATAATTTGGCATGACACCATGGATGCACATTGATCATGGAGTAAGTGAGTGCATGTGACTGCATGCTTGTTTGCTTGCTCACCCTGCTTATGTGTTCACCTGAACGCCCCATATTTCCCCACGCATGCTGGCGATGTCCAAGAAAGGGCATGAAGCATTGAGTATTTATATAAAGCTATGTTTTTATTTGTGATTTGTTTGTGCATTGGCTACATGAATCAATTAAAAGTAATCTGCACATAAGTCTTTGATCAGAATTATTCAAAAAACACTTTTTCTTGTGCAAGGTAAGCGATGTGATTCAGAGTTAAGAGAGTTTAGCTAGGGATGTGTTTGTGTGTTTTGAATCTATGCATGTTTGGTTGAATGTGTGAGAAACAGTGTCAAAGGAGTGTTTCATCAACTGTGTGTGTGTGGGTATGTATTTGTCTGTGTGAATTAGAGGGATGCGGAGAAAGAGAGGCAGAGGGTAAGTTTGAGGGAATGAGAATAACAGGTCTCACGGAGAGTTCTGCCTCTCTGACTCTTGATTGAGCTCTAAAAGCCCTGCGGGTTTCATACTCCACTAGCCTTGAATGTGAGAAAAAAAGGCAACTTTTCTAAACATAGCAGAGGAATCATTCTAAAGGATGACCTGGGAAAGAAGTGGCCTAAAATAACCCCAAACTTCCAGCAGAAAGGCCTGAATTCTCCCAGGGTGATGGATGGTGAAAACTGCAACATGATGCTTCAGCTCAGAGCCTGTTAGAAGAGAACAGCAAGTTAAACGCCAACACTGTCCCCTGACCTCAACACGTTCTGATTTATTTCTTTATTTTCACACGGCCAGTTGGGTCCTATTAGTTTTCTTCAACAAAATAATGCCGTTGTCAAACGACTGTGTTTTGATGTACGAAATATTAGGGAAAATGTTTCATATTTATGTTTATTTATGTATAGTTTTATTAATATCTTGAATTTGCTTTTAGTTTTTAGTTTAATTTGTTTCATCTTTAGTAATTTTGTCATTTTACTATTATTTTTTTCTTTAAATATTGCTATTTAGGTTATTTTTTTATTTCAGTTTTAATATTTTTTCAGTTGCTTCAACTTATTTCAGTTTCTAATTTTTGTTTAAAGTTTTTCAACTAATATTTTATTTTATTTTATTTTATTTTATTTTATTTTATTTTATTTTATTTTATTTTATTTTATTTTATTTTATTTTATTTTATTTTATAATTAACATAAATATTTTTAATAGTTTTAGTTTTGGTTAAGTTTCTAATTTTTGTTTAAAGTTTTTCAACTAATATTTATTTAATTTATTTAATTTATTTAATTTATTTAATTTATTTAATTTATTTAATTTAATTTAATTTAATTTAATTTATTTATTTTATTTATTTTATTTATTTTATTTATTTTATTTATTTTATTTATTTTATTTATTTTATTTATTTTATTTGTTTATTTGTTTATTTATTTATTTATTTATTTATTTATTTAATTTTATTTTTCAATTAACATAAATGTTTTTAATAATTTTAGTTTTGGTTAAGGATAATAACCCTGTTTGAGGAGAAACTAGTTTAGTTAGTAGCGTCACTATTTTGAGTTATATTTATCAGTAGCTCAGCGTATTTAATCTGCACTTATGATGCTTTCAAAATATTGTAGCTTTTAAATTACACTGCATCTGTAAATGTACCAAAAAAAAGCTTTTCTTTATCATTATTTTTCTTCTGACTGAGAGGCTTAATCACAAAGGTCGACTGAACAATACAATATAACAAGATATATTTCTTAAGTGAATATTTACATGCACTTTTACTTTTAGCCCTTTTCAGTTCATTATGTTCAGTTATAGCTGAAGAAGTTTCAACAAATTTCAACACTGAAGGTAAAGGAGTTACATCAGACTATAACTGGTCACAGATTCAATCAGAAGAATAAATGATCCTGCAGAAATCATGACTAATTGAGATTGAAAAAAAATATATTTAGAAAATCACGAGGCGTTTTCACGAGGGAGACGAGAGCGAATTATCTGGCTACAAAGACTACAGAGTCTGTCATTTTGGGCACTTTAAACACATTTTAAGTGGTTTTTATCAACACAGGCTCACATCCAAAAGCAGGGCTGAATTTGATCAAGCTTTCTCCTGAAGGGATACGTTCAAGATATCAGTCCACCCGTCAAAAGACCCGTGTGTCGCTGAAGGCCTCATTACACCGCAAATACGCACAAAATTGACACTTTTGTAGACAAAATTACAATAAACTCTCCCCAAAAGTACTTTTTCTTCAATATCCAAAGATATCCAAATAATGTCTTTATTATTTTATTTTTCTTGAAATTTTGAAGGCATTACGATTACAGTTTGGATCTGAGTTATAATTATCCTAATTTATGTACACACCCATGTAATGTCCATATATGGTAATGCTCATCCATGTATTGTTTTTGTACATTTTATTACTTGCATAAGCGGGCATGAACTGAACTTTACTATGTTCAACTATATGATTCGTTTTTAGGGTAAACATACGTCGCTGTCGGGCAGAAACGTCATATGTCCAAAACCGTGGAAAAAACTGTTTTCTATTGGTATTGCTGGTATTTATATGGTATATGGTATTTATATTTATATATTTATACTTTATATATGGTCAGACACTTTCATGTGTCTCATTACATTATTAACATTGTACCAAAATCAAGCCCAATTGGAGTGTTTTGACCAGCAAATATGTGTTAGTTTGAGGATCAAATGGAGTTTTCATTGGTTGAATATTTACAAAACCCACAGACAGACGTAAAAGCTGTCCAATAGTAATGATTTATGGAAAATAAAATAAAAAAGACACAATATGGAGATATATATATGCACTGCTCGATTGTCAACTCAACCGACTGGGATTCAACAACAAGCTGCAGGCTTTAATGTAATTGTTCTTTCAGAATAAGAGGGAAAATATCATTTTGTGTCATCTTTCACATACAAGCCGAGCACCATCCAGTGCACTCGTAGAGCTCAAAGCATCACAGTGTTTGCTAGCTTCACAAGCACCTAAATCTGTAACCTAAAACCCACGCATGTCTGCAAATACACCATGCACACATGTGCAGAGACAACAATGCTTTTTTTTAACATATTCACACCACTCCTACACTCAATGATTGTCACTGAATGTTGTTTTGAATCAAACAATCAAACTTTTTTTTTCCTTGATGTTCAGGGTTGATTTGTTTTTGTTTTTTGTGGCCATTATTTGAATGGATGAGTTGAGTGGTGAATGAAGAAATGAATGAAAGGATAGATAGATATACAGTGATTATACCTATTATCCACATATTACAGACATTCATCAGAATCTGTCTCTTTTTGTGTGTCTTAACGCAGACCATGTTCATTTCTTCATGTGTAGTTTTTGTCATTTGCTGTTGTCTCCACCGATTTCACATTCATCACATCCTGGAGATTTCCATTCAAGTTAAACTCTGGCAAGTCGAGATCTTTTTTTCCACTGAGGTAAATAACCCATTTTTGAAGCACGGCAGCTGGATATTATAGGCACTGTGCGAACGCATTAATGGATAAATCATGCCATGTAGACACGGTGTATGTAATATTTTATATTGAATTGTTAGACTTTATAGACATACACTCTAAAAAATGCTGGGTTGTTTTAACCCAATTTTGGGTCAAATATGGACTAACCCAACGTTGGGTTAAAAATGCAATTTAAAAATGGACAAACCCAGCCATTGGGTTACATTTTTTAAATTGCATTTTTAACCCAACAACCCAGCATTTTTTTGAGTTTACACAAAAGTGAGGTAGTTAAAATGAAATTCTTTTGGGAAGTCCCGTAGTTTGAAATGCTATACCATAATTATTTTTATGCATTACATTTATTTACATATTATCTTAAAATCTTGGTTAAAGTCCATGGACTTTGCATGTCAATTGTCAGGTAAAGTGGGAGTTGCTTTGAAGTAGTAAGCATGGATTAATGGCACGGATATTAATGGTAATTAACTTAATCACAGAGTGGGCTGAGTATATCAATGTTCAAAGCTCTGCAAAATACAGGAAAATCACATTTTGATGTGTCGCTTTTGATGTTAGTCACAGTTTCACCCGTGCTTTGAGAAAATCAACCTTTCTATTGGTTTGACATTTGCATATGCTCCATTTTCCCATTGCACCTTTCCAGAACTTTTAATAGTTAATGAAGAGGCCAGATTGAATCTGTAAAAAGCATGAAAATGGATACTTGGAAGAAAAGCAGGTTGACCTAACCGACAACCTGTGCAGAAAAGCACATAGACGTTTCATGATGTTCTAGCAGCTCTGACATGAATTGCCTCTTTAAATGAGACTAATTTCCAAGTTGCTTGGATGAATAAAGAACAATCTATCAGTTTTTCTTCCATTTATAATTTGCAAGACATTGTTTTTTCTCATTTGTTTTTCTTGTTCTTCTCCTCAGAATCACTCAATTATCATGTTTAAATCTCATGTATAATGTTGCATTGTCTCATCTCTCCACTTGCATCTTGTGCTTTTCATTACCTTTAACCTGTGGGGTGAATTCACTAAACAATTGCAGCACTTAAGCATGCAATATCTCAGCAGAAAAAGCTAGAATAGCACTGTCATGAGTATTTAAATGAGGTCATTGAAATTGTTTCATAATTTGCATTATTATGTAGTAAATTGCGGTTAAAACAACGAGAACAGCGTGTGCGAATAAGTTCCTCCATCACATCCTTCATTCTTAGTGAGTTCCTCCTCCTGTGTCATGACCACATTTCCATCATTCAATCACAAGCCATTTCTGGAGAGACATCTTGAGCCTCATTTAAAGGGATTACAAGTCTGAATCAGTGAACAGACATTAGAGGAAGCCACCGTTCCTCATTAGATTGTCTTAGTTTTAGGGACAGTTAAACAAATGCAAAGACATCCACTTAAGAAAGTAACGATATGCACAGCTACTAAGACTGGTCCAAAAACAAATGAAGTGCATTTGCACTGGAAAGTCATTTGAGCTTCTTTAATATGGTCAGGACGCATAAAACGCGAGTGTCTTCAATACAGTGGGAGTCATTTTCATTTTACAGTGCTGTGCTTGTGTGCATGCTGATGATAGTGAGCATTTCTGCATTGTGTTGAGACCTCTCTTTGTTCTAATCTGCATATTTTGACTGCATGGTTAAATGAAATATTAATTGTGCATTAATTGTATCACCCTATAGACGTACAGTACAAGTGTGTATGTGCGTGGAAAGGCCTGCATTTGAAGTCAGGTTCACTCGGTTGGAAAATGAGAGGTGACATGGTCCTCTCAACCTCAGATAGAAAGACTAGTCACATGACCCATGCCAACAACCAACTCAAACCTCAGTCTTTTTTAGATTAGATCACGCAAAACAAAGAATTTATAATAGCTTAAATCAATAGCATTGATCCATTAAATAAACGTGTATGTCCTTGAGTCAGCGTTTTTCTTTTTCTGACATAGTGTTCGACTATAATCTCTATTAATACTACTGATAATAAAGTGTGCCCTCAATTTAACACGAAAAGCTGCTAATACGATCTGGGATTTAGTCAGTATCTCCACTTTCAATGATGTAGTCACACTCTTACAAAGCGACGACTGCACTGAGACACATTAGTGGGGATGTGTTAGCGGTTATCAATTAGATGATTCCAGGGTGTGTGTGTGTGTGTTGTGTGTTTGTGTCTGTGTTCACATGTAAGCTCCACCTCCTCTTCAAATCGTTCTGTGAAGCCGTTTGCATGAGGCTTGCATGACGAAAATGAAGTTTATCCGTATGTATGTGTCTAATGGCTAACTGTGCTCTGAATTTGCAGTAAACGAAGGAGGAATCAAACAGGCCTCTAACTCCTGTCCAGACCCGGGGGAACCGGAAAATGGCAAGCGCATTGGCAACGACTTTAGGTAATCACTCTTAGGTACTGTGTGTCCCAATGAAGACTTCGCTGGAAGGTATCTTGTGACTGTTATCCCCGCATTCTCCACCAACACTGCTAGCATTGGATGCTGATAATTATATTCTGATGGATCATTCGAGGCGTTCTGAAGTTTCCTAACGGCCCTGATATACTTCAAGCGAATTCGGAGAACTTGTGTGACGTAATTTCGATCAATATCAGGCCAAAACGAAGTCCGTTTGGAGTTCGTTTCAGGAGTTCAGAAGCAAACTTTCCAGAAAAGTTCACTCTGGCTGGTAAACGGCTTCGAACTACCATTGGTCCTTGGTGATGACATAATAGGGAGGCGTGGCTCTGAGGCTCCGCCCTCTTTGACCATGTCGTTTCTTCTCTAATCCGTCGCGGTCAAACATCTACAAGTAAAATCATGAACACAATGGAGAGCCACTTTAAATTACGACATAATTCTGATAGAGACACTGTTTTTTATGTTTAATACTCTAAAGCTGCTTGCTTTAAAGCAATCTATTGTATAAAGTGCTGTATAAATAAACGTGACTTGACTGGAGTGCTGAATTGCAGAGCTAATGTAAATACATATCCATATCGCTATGATCAGAAGCTTTCTTAACTGTTGTTTTCTCAGCACTGTCATTTAAACGTTAAATGTTTATCTTGTTATTGAAAGGACAATGCACAGCACATATTTACATCTTCATCTAAATGGCGTCGGGATGTTCGCTAACATTATACCGTTGCTCACGTATTTCAAACTTCGTTATACCCCTAAGCAAAGTATGAAAAATAACTTTGCGGTGAGTATATCGCCATCTTACATGGAAACACATTACTGTAATATTACTGCAGTGTTCGTCTTGTTGCTTTGCAGATTTTATTATACATTGTAATGGCCTTAAGGTTATATGCAGATAAGATCATTTTAACTCAAATCAATTTTTCATGTCCACATATTTATTTATTGGATGAGTAGTTGTGTAATAACTAGGATAATGCACAGTCAGCCCTTTACATATAAAATTTTTCCAAGGAAAGAAGAAAAGTGTATTATGGATACAGCGCTTCTACACTGAGGCCTGTCATTAATATTGTAGCATCTGAATATCTTACAGTAGTGTCCTCTGTTTAGCACTCCCCGAGCA
Organism: Leuciscus leuciscus; assembly: GCF_965113295.1. Classification (NCBI taxonomy): domain Eukaryota; kingdom Metazoa; phylum Chordata; class Actinopteri; order Cypriniformes; family Leuciscidae; genus Leuciscus; species Leuciscus leuciscus. Next base: position 3,706,037 of record NC_138736.1, read on the forward strand.
TATAAATCATGTTCTCCAATCCAGACCCTTGCAAGACTTTCCCAATGTCAAGCTAATACCAGCTCCACAGGGAAGCTGACCGTATGTGAATGAAGACACTAATTAGCGCTAGCCGATTCAAATTGCGACGCTGACGTTATTCCAGGTTTTTGTGTAACATGGATTGGATTGCGGAAAACCCCAGTGAATGCTGCAAGCGTTTCATGTTTGGATGCAGAGGTTTCCTCAAATGAAAGTACATGTAAGGCCAGTGTCGGAGTTTGCTGAGTGGATTTATTGAGATCTGTCCAACCCCAGATTGAAGGAAGCATTGAAGAAATGGAGAAAGCTTTATGTTTTTGGAGTATCAAGGCGCACCACAGTTTTGATTGCAAGGATAAGACGTTCTTTTGATATGTTTTCATTTATTTATCCCTCTCTTGTGCATGTTGCACTATATTTCCTCTCTAACTTTGCGTTTGTATGTTGTGTGCTTGCATAGAGCTGAGAGTATACGGCATATTTTATTTGAAATGTAATTTTTTTTCTTCGAAAGATGCACAGTATTTTTCCGTGCCGTCTTGGCTGAATGACTGGCACACAGCATTATATATAACCCAACTTTAAGCTCTCACGGCCTTATTTTCATGTGCATCTTTCACCCTGATCATTGAGTCATGCTAATGGATTTGTGTTGGATCTGATTTGTTTGTCATTCTGTTCATATGGGTCCCCGCAGTATCGGTTCGACAGCCCAGTTCACCTGTGACGAAGATCACGTTCTTCAGGGCTCCAAGAGCATCACGTGTCAGAGAGTGGCGGAGGTGTTCGCGGCGTGGACTGATCATAGACCTGCCTGTAGAGGTGAGTCTGTCACATGCTAAGCACACTGAACATCTGTATATGTTTCTGTTCAAATTCAAGATTAATGTTACGGGTGTGTTCACACTTGGCAGGTTTGATTCTATTAAAACGAACTCTGGTGAACTCAAAGTTCTCCAGAGTAAAGGGGGCGTGACAGGGATATTTTATTACTTTAATGTGTTCCTTGAGGTTTTTGGACAAAACATTTATATACAGTATGTGGAAAACATCAGGTTTCAGCTGCTTTATGGCTTGTCAGTAAATGGCCACTGTTCTGATTGGTTAACGTCATTGTGTGGGGGGAACGTATCAGTGCCCACTCACTAGTGTTTTGAAAACATAAAAAGTAAAAAAAACTTTTTAAAACAATGCATTTTCATACATTGTTTACTTACAGTTTGTGATGCAGCTGCTCTCAGATCTAATAGAGTTCACTGTAACCCCGAATAAGTTGGCAAAACTTTAAAAACAAAATTAGTTAAGAAATTCAAAGTTTAATTAAGCAGAACTGGCAGATTTTTTATTTTAATTGCTCTTTACTTGAAATATTTGACTAAGCTAATTCTTACATTTAACTTAAAATGATCATGTAATCTCAACTTAAATATTTTTAGTAGTGGAAACTTGGCTAGAAACTCTTCTAAATTAGTATAGCAAAACCTTAAACGCTACTAAATCTACCTCTTAACATTAATTCTGCACAAAATACGTTATATAATACTTAATTTTAGCATTTTATTTCCCTTTCGAGTGTCATGGCAAAGCATGCTGGGAAATAGAAATCCCAGCATGGTTTCAGTAAAATTTTAATTTGTCAAAATTAAAAGAAACAAGTTCATAAAACTCAAAACAACTAAACAATTCAGATTACTTCAAATCTATCAGTTTTGCGAACTCAAAAGAAAAAGAAAGTTCTAAATACTCATAAAAGTTAATTTGATTGAAATAATTTGTTTGATTCAAACCAATTAATTATTTTGAGCGTTAGGGTTTACAGTGTTGGCTACTTCATCTTTCAATAAAAGTTTATTTGCGAACTCTTCTTTGCACCCGGCCTCATTTACGAAACAATCTGCAGTCAAATGCTCTGAACAAACATATAATGTCATTATAATGTCATTAACGGGAAATTTCACCGCTGGAAAGATGAATGTGTATTTAAATTGGGTCATGTAGTAGAAATGTGAAATTATTTTAGAAGTTGATGGCTTCTTGACTGAGAAAAGCCAGAAAATGTATTTTTGGCTCATGTGGATGAAAGACAACAACTCCCAGAATGCTCTTGCTTCGCTGCCCAACGAGGCCACTCCCAAGCCACGCCTACCGGTTACAGAGGGCAGTATCGGGAGAAATGATACAACTAGGCGACTAGTCGACTTGAAACTGAAAAGACAGCGTTTCATCGTGAGATCCGCCTATGGGCGGGTTGAGGACATGCGGAACGAGCTCCTCCTACTGGCTGGAGTCTCTCGCCTCTGGACAAAAGAGCCTCTGATGAGCTAAATTACCATTTTTGTGCCATCTGAGTTTTTTTTCCAGACACACAATACAGAAATCTCTCGTCTCAGGGGGACATGAGGGAGGGAAGCACGGCCATTCCAAAATACTACGGGTTACTTAATGCTAATCAGTGAAGTATCCCTTAAATAATGCCAAGATGTCATTAAAAATAAACCATACACTTGTTATTGACGCTTCTGAAGTCTGTACAGCGAAGCAAACGAGCAAGTTTAATCAGGACACATCCAAGGAAATGTCTTTCTCCTTCCATTTGTTCTGATATCTGCAGACTCATGTGTGAGGAGTACGTCAGAAACTGAACGCTCATCTGTATGCTGTATTCAATGGGTGGGGCCTATACGCCATACAATATAATCCATATCGGTTTGAAAAGAGGTTGAGTAAATGATTTTTGGGTGAACTATCCATTTAAGATTAAACCTACACAGCCTTTATAGCTTGTCAAGTCTTATTTCAGCATTATGAATTTGGGTCAGCCATCGAGAAGAGACGTTTGGTCTGAATACTTAGTAGGATTAATTATAGCTAGAAGGGGTAGGTTAGAAGGAGTGATATTAATTAATTTTAGGAGTGTTTGCAGTTGTCTGGTGACAAGCTTACTAATCAACTTATTTTTATTTTTTTTACACTGGATCTGATAGTATTGCCATGGCAACTAAAATTCAGAGCAGAATTTACATGCCGGCAGTGATTTCTAGCTTTTCACAGCCCTAATGGCTTTAAGTGTCAGTCGGCCGCCCTGGGCAAACAAACAGGAATTGGACTGTCTCCATCATACCGGAGGACACTTTAATTATAGCTCAAAATGAAGTGACACTTTCATCAGCGTTTAGAGATCATGGGCTGTTTCTCTTTTCTTTTTTTTTCTTTTTTTTTTTACTTGCTTATTTTAAACACTTGTTATCAATTAAGCAAGCTCAACAGTCATTCATTAATTTAACTATAGCATTAAGGTTCTCGTCTCCGTTTTTAGTGTTTATTTAAAACAAGAGAATCTTGCTCTCATTATAGTCTCCTGTCTGTTAGTTAGCAGCTTGCATGGTCTTTTAACAGCAGAAGTGACTAAAATCCCAGTCGCACAGGGGTGGGAACGTTGTAAAACTGTGGCGCTATTAGCACAAACGATGTGTTTCCATGCAATGTGATTTACATAATTTCCTTTTATGAATATTATCATGCATTTGCCTGCATTGTTTTCACCAGTACGGTGGCTTTGTTGAGCTACAGAATTACGATGCATGTAAAATTATAATTATTTTAAACCACAACATTCATAAATAACAAAATATTTTGGTTTACATTGCATGTCTTTAAATTAAAGCATAAACTGGATAATAAGGGCGATATTAAGATGTCAAATGGTGACGTTACTATGTCCCCCGCCTATGTATTTAATTATACTGTAGCTTTTTTTCCCCCAGTGACCAATTGCTTGCTCTTAAAACCTGTGGCATGGGTTTGTATTGTTCACTGTCACAGCTGTGGATAGCCGCTAATGAAAGGGTTTGCATGTTCTTGTGGTGCCATTTTTCTCCAGTTCCAGAGCACATTAGGATCTGTGGCTCAGGCTATTGGCTCAAAAACTTCTGTCTGGAACAGAGATCTATGAGCAAAAAGCTCTGCCAAGCAACCGCCATTGACATGAAAGTGAATGCTAATATACTCTGCAGGTATTATAGACCTCCGTGAGCAGAACCTAGACAGTGCGACCCCAAGTGGCTCGCTAGCGAAATGACTGGTGATAGAGTTTGTCTTAGCAGTTCATTTCTGTGCTTGTTTATTAGCGGATAGAAAAAGACAGAGAATTTACTGGGCACAGGTGGCGCTTGCTAAGGCAATTGCTTGTGAATGATGTTTAGTAATCCTTGACTTCTGAAATAAGACAAGGCAATTGGTGTTGATGTAGAAGGACGAGCAGCTTTAAAGTAGGTGATGTTGTTTCTAAGATGGACTATTAATGCGTGTTTGGATGTTTGGTGGCTTTAAGGCCGCGGAATGCGGGAAAATAAAGGTGTGGAACCGTGTTCGAGGTTTAATGATGTAATTGATCATTCTGGGTGGCAATTGTTTTTTTGTTCAGCCTGTTCCAATGTCTTGGAGTCTCCTAATCTTTATGCTTGCTGCTGACTTGGCCCATTTTCCCAGTAGAGGTCGGCTTCAGTGTCAAGAAGTGTAAAACCGCAAATAGGGCTGAACATATAAGGGATGCATAGAGGAGGATATTTTATTTGGGTGATATAGGCAGTTATCTTGATACTTAGACCTAAAAGCTTATCCGAATGCCAAACCCCTGTTGGAAAGCACCGGCAGTGTTCTTGATTAAATGATCCGATAATGCAAGAATCACAGCATGCAGTCGGGCTAATGTACTTTTTAAACCAAAGAGGAAGCAAAAGAAGGTCAAATTAATTTTGAATAAGCTGTGTAAAACTTTCTACAACAGTTTATCCGGTCCTTGACTTTCTGTGACTTTGCGGCATATAGGATTCAACAGCGTTGTGTGGATTGTGACTCTTTCCGCAGGTTACATAGTTATGCCAGTAGGTGGCGACAAGTGGCTTTTCTTTTTAAATTAATTGCTGAGACATTCATTCAACCCATTCGTTTATTAACAGGAGCGGAACGGTCTACGTCAAAAATGTCATACTTTTTGAGTATGTTCTTTTGAATAATTAATTATTTTTGCAGCTGTATGAATGCGTATAGTATGAATGAATACTACATGCGTAATGTCGTCATATTGTTATGAGACCTTCCAGCATCACTGACATTAACAAATTAAATCAACTCATGAGATAGTAAAGTGTTAATCTTTGTTGGAAGATCACAAATAGACAGAGTAACTGCAATATTGTATCTAAAATGCTAATATGTGACCCTGGATCACAAAACCAGTCACATGTCGCACGGGTATTTTTGTGGCAATAGCCAACAATATTGTATGGGTCAAAAATTTAGATTTTTCTTTTATGCCAAAAATCATTAGGATAATAAGTAAAGATCATGTTCAATGAAGATATTTTGTACATTTCCTACCATAAATATATAAAACTTTTATTTTTGTGTGTGAATGCAGCACAATCGTGAACATAAATGGACAACTTTAAAGGAGATTTTCTCAATGTTTCAATTTTTTTTTTGCACCCTCAGATTCCAGATTTTAAAATAGTTGTATATTGGCCAAATATTGCCCTATCCTAACAAACCATACATCAATGGGACGCTTATTTATTCAGCTTTCAGATGATGTATGAATCTCAATTTCAGAAATTTGACCCATGTGACTGGTTTTGTGGTCCAGAGTCACATATTAACTAATTTTTTATTTTAAAAAAGAGAATTGCACAATGGCTTGTGTGGTATTGCTTAAATTCACCTTTCTATACAGTGTGTACAATGGAAGTTCAGATATGAATCTGTATCCTTTGTTTTTCTTTCTTTTTTTTTTTACCTTTGGCTTCCCTTGTAAACAAATGTCAGTCTTGCGTTCTTGTCGTTGTTTTGTGAAGGTGGGATAAAAAGTGACAGGTTATCGCTGGCCAAGTAATGAATTGTTTGCTCATCCTGCCCTTTAATTTTATAGATAATTTCTCTCTGGCTGCTTTGCTACAGGCGAGAGGACCGAGCCAAGGCCGTTCATTTAGCAGGCCGTAATTGAGCTGTCAGGGAAGGCACAAGCATGCGCAGATATACGTCATTGTGAGAACTGATGTAGGTTTCTGGACCGCTTCCCTGAGCTCTTAAATCGCCAGCTTGTCCATAAGTCGTTGTCGCCGGTGTGTAAGAACAGTCCGGCAACACTGAGACGCAAGGGACGGGAATAACAGCTGGGATGGACAACAGCTGTACGCACTGCATCAGTGTTATAGCTCTTAGCATCACAGAAAAGTGGGAACGTGGGAAGAAAAGAAAAGTGGGAAGGACCTGAGAGACATTATCAGAGGGTATCAGAGACACACAAGAGGGTAAAACAAATAGTAGAAGTGTGTACTGCCTTTATAAAGAACAAGAAGACTCAAACCACTCAGCATGTTTGTTGATGAGATCTTTGAGGATGGAGAAGACGAGGCAGAAAGATGCAGTGTGGTGAAAATTGTTCCTGAACTGTTGAAATGTTGGCTGTCCGTTAGATTTTCTTTAATGGCTGTGAAGTCACCAAAGCTGTGATAGCAAAGCTGAATTTTAAACAGCAATGACATATCGTGTTATTATCAATATTGAAAACAGTTGAGCTGCTTAATATTTTTGTGGAAACTGTGATAATTTTTTTTCAGAATCATTCAATAAATAGAAAATCTAAGGAACAACATTTATTTGAAATTTTGTAACACTCTTTCCTTTCACTGTCCCTTTTAATCAATTTAATGTATCCTTGCTGTATATAAGTATTATTTTCATTACATTTCATTAATCTCTCTCTCTGTCTCTCTCTCTCTCTCTCTCTCTCTCTCTCTCTCTCTCTCTCTCTCTCTCGCTCTCTCTCGCTCTCTCGCTCTCTCCCGCTCTCCCTCTCTCTCTCTCTCTCTCTCTCTCTCTCTCTCTCTCTCGCTCTCTCTCTCTGAAATATACAGTATATATTGTATATAATTTTATATATAATTTATGTATTGATTTAATATTCTCAGTTAGTTTGTGCAATCTATATGACATGTGACAAGAAGAGATCTGCTATGTTTAATGTAAAAATGTATAATAAAACAAAACCATGGAGGATACATTTTATGGATTATGTTGTAAAAGTCCCCCTGTAGTCAATCATTTTATCCCTTAAAAATTATTCATGCCTTAAAATACCTTGAATGTAACTCTGCACCCATTTAGTATACGCGGTTCTATGAATATGCAAATGAGCCCCGCCTCCACTCACTCACTCAGCTCAGAGATCCACTGGTTGACGATCACACGTTGATCTGATTGGTTACAAGGTAGTTTGAGACGTCAGAAACACCAGCGATTTCAAAGCGTGTTTTTGAGACTGTCTTTGGTTCACTGCAGTTTTAAGGAGAAAATACTCAGCAATGCTGTCGACTTATGAATTTACACATGGTTTGTCTTAAAGCACATTAAAAACACCACATAGACATATAAACAACTTGGTTTTCACCACAGAGGGACTTTAAATCTTGTACATGTTCAGTTAAAAACTAAAATCTCACAAGATGGTCAAAATCGCTTGGTCTGGTACATTTTGGACATTTATTGTTAAACAAAATATTTGTGTAGATTAAAGTAGATGCAATTTATATCATAGTAAAATAGACTAAAATTTACGCTACATAAATTCAATATTAAACAAAAACTGTGCTCTCTGCTGTAAGAGAGAAAGAGTAAATGTGTTGCAACAAAACACTTGCAGCCAGGGACAGAAATCATCCTGTGATGCTCAAGTAAGTTGCTAGCTGTGTCAGATTTGTGTTAAGGAGTGCCTGCAGTTTTCTGGACAGCTGCCGTCGTCATCGGGGGGTCCGTGTGTTCAGAGAACATGACCACCAACTGCGCAGGCCTACCAAAACCTCCATCCCCCTCAGTGTTATCCACTCCAGAGCACACTCAGTATGGGTGAGAAGTGTGTTTCTGCAGGTGTCCACTCTTACACACACACACACACATGCGTGGCGCTTGACTCTCAGCAGGTCTATAACCTTTAGCTCTCGACTAAATCACTACATTCATGTCACTTGGGTGCCTGTTTGTTCCTGCAGCTACAGGCTGCACAAACTAATTGAGAAGATGCGAAATTAAATCATGCAGAAAATTGCCTAGATCCATATATATATATATATAGTATATTGTTTTTGGCACCCCAGGGGTATACCGAGTTAATCATAAATTTCAGTTTATCCATTTAGTGGACCCGACACCTGACAATCCTCCCACTCCCTTTCATTTTGGGAAGTTTAAAAACTATATAGCGATTAAACAGGTGAATTTGTTATTAAGCGAAATTAGAGATAATTGTAAAGCCTTGCTAGAACAAACCTCTTAACATCGTTACAGGACTTTGCAACTGGTGGGTCGTGTTTTCTGAGAGGGGTCATGGACAGCAGGGAAAAACAATGTTAAATTAAATTAATACAATGAACCAAACTTAGCACAATTATTTCATGCTTTTGACAGCCATAGTTTTTCACAGAAAAAAATATAATATAATAAGTTTATTTAATATTATGCTGAAAAAAAATACATGCTGAAAATTATTTAGTTGACAATTGTTTGGTCTAGGAAAAAAAAAAAATCTAGGAAAAGATCTAGAAAAATCTCAGGGAAAACATTATTATAATGTTATGCATTATTTTGTTCATTCTCTTTTTCAGTTGGGCAGAGAAAATATATGAGAGAATGTGACTCAGACTACATTAAATACGAGATCACTTTCAGCAGGGATAAATATGATTTGTGCCAACCACAATGTTTTCAGTGCCGTGAATTATTGGCTGTCGAGAGCATGAAGCCATTGAGATTCAATTTTGTATGATGAACACTTTTGGTACTTGATGGACCACTCGTTGTCCAAAGTGAAATCTGGGTTTTCATGATTGAATGTCTAAAAACACATTCTTTTTCCCATATTCTCCATTCCTGCAGCTCCTCTCTATGAAGCCCCTCCTTCTGAAAAGCACACTGTGCTCTGATTGGTCGGCTGGAGCAAGTGTGTTGTGATTGGTCAAGCGCTTTGAGCGTGTTTGGGAAATGTCCCGCCCCTTACCATAACCACCAGTTTAACACACTACTAACTAACTCAACCAGGCCCCGCCCCTTTATTCTGCATATTAATTATTTAAATGAGGAATATTGTGACGTGTTCGTTTCCGGAAGAAAACTCAAGACTACAATGGAGGCGTTTCAGGGAGTTCAGAAACACTGACACTGATATAGAGAATAACTCCCGCTGGAGGGACTTTGTGCTTTGTAACTTTGCAGAGCTTTTTCATGCGCAAAACAGCAACATACACACTTAAAGAAAGATGAAAATGTGAAAAAGCACAATAGGAGTCCTTTAATAAACACAACACACTGTCCTCTGCTCTCACTGGCAGCACATAGGTTTATTGGTACAGTAGGCTATTCCTCTCTTATGACTGTTGATTGACGCAAAAACCTCATAATTTCAAGCTAAAGTTTATCCCGGATGCCAGACTGGAGAGGGCTTGTCACAGGATACTTCTCTAATTAGGAGCTCCTTGACGAGAGCATGACTTTCAGAGGGAAAAGTATGCTTTTGGGCCTGAAGGAGCCTCATGGTTCCCCGTGCTTGCCTGAGATAATGAGTTATTCATTTTCAAAAGCAATCAAGATGTCAGGAGCTGATAGTGAAACCTGTTGCCGTTGGAGATAATGCCTCCTTGTCTTTTCATCAAAGCCCTGTCACTTTGACATCAACCATGATAAATGTGGCAAAAAGTACAAGAGGCTGGATTTGAGAAGGCGTAAACCCGTAGTTGTCAATTTTTAAAGATATGACTGTCACCGGCTTTGGGAGAGAAACACCAGAGCGTGTCTACTTAGCAAATTATAACTGACATTTCTATATTAAGATGACGAATCAGACCCAAGTGTGTTTGGCTAAGCCTGCTTCAAATTAACTCGTTTAGCCGGCATGAAGTTAGTCATCTGAGGATTTGATTGGATTGCTAATCGTTGACAAATTAAGACGGTCATGGATGACTGGTGGAGGCTTGTGGCTTATATTCCAATATGAGCCATGCAAATCCCGCAAAAAAACATTTCGAGCGCTAAGTGAAACTCAATCCCTGGAGATGGCAGGGTCGCAGTTTTTTTCTAATTATCAAATCAATAGTAGAAAACATTAAGTGAAGGCTGACCACTGCTCAAACCAATTAGCTGAGACTTTCACATTCTTTTGAAGGGAAACAGCACATTCCTGTTTTTTAGTTTTTCTCACTGTTTTCTCTCTTTTCCTTTATACAGTGAAAACTTGTGGATCAAATCTTCAAGGTCCGTCAGGGACTTTCACCTCACCGAACTTCCCCATTCAGTACGAGAGCAACTCCCAGTGTGTGTGGATTATCACAGCCAGCAATCTAAACAAGGTAAGAGCAAAAATGTATGTTTGAAAATGTCATAATGCCTTTTATATTCTATAACATTTAGGTGTTACAAGATCAGTGTTGTTTCATGATTCTGGAAAAATAACTGGATGTGTGTTGCGCACACAAAACTTCTCACACAGCGCACAAGTACCGATTTGAGTTCTCTTTCACATCTTCTTGCGCTTGAATATTTAAAGTAAGACAAAAATAGCCCGCCTTGTTGGCAGAGGCTATTTACATTAACTCCACCCACTGACGTCTGGTTGGGCCAGACAAGATTACAGAAGTCGCTGGAACGTCGACAGTAGCAATAGTGTAACGCTAAGGCGGAAAGTTTTGACGCAAATCAACCCGAGTTCAAATCGGACTCGCTCTACTCTCTTTTCCCATCTCATATCAGATCAGAAAGGCATTTAATTTAAATAAAAATGAAGAAAATATTCGAAAAGTGGAAATGAAGTGTCAATAAGGCGCCATCCATTTAATAAAGCTTTCCTATAGCTCAAACAGTGGAGTGTTGGCGCTTACAACGCCAAGGTCATGGGTTCGATTCCCAGGGAAAGCAAGAACTAAGAACTGATAAAAATGTAAAATGTGTACTTTGAAATGCAATGTAAGACGCTTTGGATAAAAGCATCTGCCAAATGCATAAATGTAATTTACACTCTATGTTATTATTGCATATCGTTTAATGTACCTGTACAACAACACTCGGGTACAAATAGCATCTGCCACTATTTATAAGTGAAGAGTTCAGATGCAAAAGCCTCTAAGTGCCATGACCTCTGAAATTTTCTTCTAGAATGATCATTTTTATCAGGCTCGTATATTTAAGCTCGATAATATCACTTAAATGGCAATGCAAATTACCTATTAATTGTCATTTAAGTGAAATTACTTAACTTAAATATACATGCTTTATCAAAATGATCATTCTAGAAGAAAATTGCAGATGGCACTTAGAGGCTTTTGCATCTGAACTCTTCAAGTATAAATATTGTGTAAGTAGAATCTATCCCTATTTTCACTTAAGGTCCTTCTACGCTGAGTTCGAAACCTTCGTATGCGTTTTTTCGAATGTCCCGAGCGCCGTTCATGCTGTCGGTCAGTCCTCCCTGTCGAGCCCTGACTGTGGTCCACAAGTTGGCATTAGTATTCTGCCGTGACTCTTCTCAGCTTCTTGTACAGGGCCTGTGGTGATGCTGTCGCTGGATCAGAGAGAGAGAGAGAGTGAGTGCATGGGCGTCTGATCATTTGACTGCCCTGTCTCTCCTGGCCTTCTGTGCGATTGCTCATGACCTCCTCCCTTGTCCTTTTTTTTTTTTTTTTTGCAGGTTATTGTGGCCTTGCCCCCTACAAACACCTCCCTATCCATCCCTTCTTCCCCACAAAGCCCTTGCGCGTTTATAGGGAACTGCATGATGGGCTTTGTTAGTTATGTGTGTATAAAGGTGAAGAGTGTCTGTTTTATTGCTCTTGTGGGTTTTACAGCCACACTTCAGTTTAATTCCAACATTTTGAGATCACCCCCACAAGAGCTACAATGTGTGAATGTGTGTAGGGAGATAATCAGTGTATAAATATGTGAATGTGCGAGAGAGAAAGAGAGAGATGTTACTTGTGTAGGGCGGAGGATTCAGTGAAGAACCGACAAAGGAATCGTGAGGAAATAAGTTGTTCTGATTCGTCTTAACGATTCTGGCTCCATTAATTATTCTTTTGAGTTTGAAAAAGAAATATTTGAATACATTTGTAGAATTGCGGATTATTGCAATAGTAAATATAAAGCAAAGAACACAAAATGAGACATATGACGAAATTAACTTTCACTGAAAGGATCCAGCTCAGAAGAGTCGTGTTTTGATCTCTTGGTATATTTTTTGATGTACGGAACTTAAACGAACTTGTTAGAGTCATTCCCTCGAGAATCGGACTTCACTGGTTGAGCTTTATTTTTTTGATTCTCTAAAGCAGACTGTTTCGTAAGAGTTAGTAGCTGTATTTTTTATTTAATTTTTTGATTCACTTAAAAGAACCAGATCATAAGAGTCATCCGCTCAAGAATCAGAATTCACTGGCTTCACTGTAGGTGTTTTCAAAGGAGCCAAAGTTCATTGGTCTCACTTTTTTCTAAATGGTTCTCAATGGTTCTCTCACTTCAGCCATATCTGTATTGTCATTGCGGGACCTTGCAATTGATTTCAGGTGATGTGACTCACTAACATTGCAATTCATCTTGAAATAGCAGATCTATTGAGTGCAACAAACAAAAACTCAGAATTTTTTTTCCTAACCTCAAGTCAAGGTCTCTGAGATTGACTCTTTCTGTGGTGGAATGATACACACAGGCAATAAATTAAAAACGAACAAACCGTTTTCTCAGTTCAGAATGTTTGGCCTTCTCCTCATCTGCCTACTCGTAGGTTTATAAAGAAGTTTTGTGCTTATCTAAGTACTTTAGAGAGTCCTGATCATGCCAACACTCTCTTACTTTGACTGTTCATTCATACCTTTTCCCAAACTTCTGCAGGCGAATCACCCAAGGTTTGAGTTGGAAAGCTGCGATACAACCCAACTTTCTCAGGACCATTTAAATGTTCAGAAGGCCCTGATGAAATCGTCTGGACGTATTCCCATCATATGATGGATGGAGGGTAGCATGATAGCCTTGTGGGCCATAGAGATGCTTTTTTTTTATTTTCCTACTTTTGTCAGTCCGCATTGGACCACTTTAAAAGGTCTGGAACTCTGCCAGCTTGAATAGAGACGCTTGTGTTGTTTCCCCGCAGCCTTGGCTTTGGAGTGTTGTTTTCAATAAATCAAAGAGTTTGTAGAATCTTCTCTAAGAAAAAAAACTAACTTTTTTCCTTACCCCCCAGCCCCTTTTTTTTTTGTTTTGTTTTTTAATGGCCAAAACAATGAGTCAAGCAGTATCAGTGGCAAGTCACACTTTTTTGTATTTATTTTTATATTTTTTTTATATTTCCACCGTTATTGTGCAGGAAAGAACATAGTTCATGAACACACCATTGTGTTATTTGGGCATGTTGTCACACTACATGAGGAAACCTGCCGTTAAATAGCCTATTATAGGCTTTTTAGCCAATTTAAACAGTAAGATAAAATAAAACACAATTCATTAAACAGAAAAAATAGGCAACATGCAAATATTTAAAAAAAAACTGTTGTTTTGCCAAACAGAAATACAACCGAAATACAAGGCTATGATTGCAACAAATGGCAATTGATGTTTTGAACATGTAAAATGGGGATGTGGACATTAGGCCGACCACCTGTGTGACGACTATCCCCGGTTTGCCATGCTTTTTGTTTAATTATGTGCTTTTTGAACCCATAATTCAGCCATTATGGTGCTAACCCTAATGTACTAGCCCCCATTTTACCCATTCAGAAAAGCAATTGCCATTTGTTGGAATTATAGTTTTGTACTAATTTCAGAACGTTTTCCAGAAAGTACAATTGATTTGTGGGTTTCACTTAATTACAGGAAAAGCATGGTGTGGCAAATTCATTCATCTACAGAACAGAAATGCATTTGCAGCACAACGGTGCGTTATTTATTTAAATGCATACCAGCGTACACCCTGTTACAAGTGAGCAATTGCTAATTGTCTCTTACAGCCTTTTGCTCACTTATTTTTGGCAAACTATTTTAGGGTGGCAATTTATTTATATTGCACTCTGTGCTTTAACCTTGGCGAGAGTGACTTGAATGGTGTCGGGGCTTAATTCAATTTAGAGTCCGTTGTGGCACTTTTGGATTGTGGGAATGTTGGAGACAATGTTAGTTTGGTTTCTTTTTGTTGTTTGCTTTTTGTTCAAATGGAGATAACGAAAATAATAAACGGATCACTGGTTTACCGAGGGATTTGTTAACTCCGCTTAGCTCAGAGCTCGCCGTGCATATAGAATCAAGGCCAATGCATCAGGCGCACATTTGGCCTTAGTCAAAAGCAGAACGAATTTCTGTGTAATTTGTTGATAAATACAGTGCATGCATTGAATTCAAAGGGACAAATTATGAAGAAATGGTATTATGTGCGATTCACACATAAATTGGTTGATGTTTCATGAATGAGGCCCAAATTGTGTCCATCCTCGTTCACATTTCCAGCTGTTGAGTTGCGTCCTCTGGTTTCAAAAGGAGACGTCTGCAGTAAACACGGCTTTGTCTATTTGTAGATGGTTGTTTTTCAGAGTTCAGTTGTCCATCCTGAATGGAGCATGACCTGATTTATCAAGCAGAAACTGAAATGCTGTCGCCCCATTGGTCTTTTGTTGGAGATTGATGCCCAGATTGGGCATTAACCTCAGAGGGAGCATCAAAGGTCAGATCATGACAGGCAGAGAAACATATGTCCCCTCATCCATGCTCAGACTGTTCACTTCAAGTCGTCTTTTCTTTTCATTTCTTGTCTCCCATTTTATTTATTTATTAATTTTTGTGGTAGAAAAAAAAAAAAATTCATATTAGAGGAGAAGCAGCTAATATCAAATAATGATAAGTATTGAGCAGGTTCTGACTAACTTAAACATATCTGAATGGCCATTGCATTCATGCGCTCAGCAAACATGTCTGTGATTGGCTACAATGTTCAACGCTGCAAAAAGAAACCTTTGATGCTCTTTACAGAGCGCTCACACAAATACACACGGGAGAGTTTGACGTAGACGCCTCTCAGCAGGTACCGGATTGTTCTCTGGTATCATTTCAACAACACAACACAACACAACACAACACAACACAACACAACACAACACAACATAACACAACACAACACAACACAACATAACACAACACAGGGTTTCTCAAACTCGGTCCTGGAGGGCCACTGTCCTGCACAGTTTAGCTCCAACCCTGATCAAACACACCTGAGCAAGCTAATCAATGTCTTCAGGATCACTAGAAACTCACAGCTAGGTGTGTTTGATCAGGGTAGGAGCTAAACTGTGCAGGACAGTGGCCCTCCAGGACCGAGTTTGAGAAACCCTGACTTAACATAACGTAACATAACGTAACAACATAACATAACATCAGCATATTACAATGATTTCTGAAGGATCATGTGACACTGAAGTATAGAGTGCTGGCTTTGTTTCACCTTTGTTTTCTTTTTAAATATATTTTAAAATAAAATGTATTCCTGTAATGGCTGATATAATTGCACTTTTTACATTTTTGTATTTTTTAACTTTATCTTTGATCAAATAAATGCAGCTTTGGTGAAATCTTACCGACCACAAACTTTTGAACTGTGCAGTGACAAAAAATTAAATAATGTTTTTTTGTTTTTTTGTTTTTTTTGTGATATGTGAAAGTGAAGTGAAAAGTGAAAATTCTGCATGCACTTGGCCGAAAAACGAACCCGAAAATGACTTTTTATATAATTATTATTTCTCATTTTAAATTATTATTTTTTTGGGGTCATTTTATTAATATTTGACTTTTTGATTAAATTCAATAATGTTAAAAAAATTTAAGATACAAGCCAATAAAATACAATAACCACACTTTTATTTAAAGTAACACCAAAATTGGACATAAAATATATTAAAATAATATGAAATATCATATATTTTCTGCCTTTTTTATCTTTTGGCCCTAAACAGAAAATGCCATTTTCGGTGCATGCCTAATATTTTTGGTTCAACATTCAAGTCTAAGCACAAAGAACCCGATTTGAACGGATTCCAAACACACATGTAACAATACCCACACACACAAGGGTCTTCCTCAAGGTGAAAGCAGAAAACAAGCTGCCAGGATATCAAGCTCACATAGTGCTGTTCGTAGTGTCATTTCCCCCGATTAAGTTCACAGAGATGGGATCTCTGGTTTCTCTAAGCCAGGCTACTTCAACTGTCACACAATCCTGCTGGGATTTACTGCCAGTACAGTCTCACCCAAGCATTTCACAGATGCAGTTTCAGAGCAAGAATGAGAGCACAAGCCATCATATGGCCGCTGCCCAGAAAATTACAAGTTTGCTGAAAAGCAAAACGCTGAGTGTTATACTTCAAACTCTAATTATTCAGGTCAAATGAATGGCAGAACTGTCAAAAAAAAATAAAAGAATTGATATATATACAGTACAGGCCAAAAGTTTGGAAACATTACTATTTTTAATGTTTTTGAAAGAAGTTTCTTCCGTTCATCAAGCCTGCATTTATTTGATCAAAAATACAGATTTTTTTTTTTTTATATTGTGATATATTATTTCAATTTAAAATAATTGGTTTTCAATTTAATATACTTTAAATGATCATTTATTTCTGTGATGCAAAGCTGAATTTTCAGCATCATTACTCCAGTCTATCACATGATCCTTTAGAAATCATTCTTATATGATGATTCATTATCAAAGTTGGAAACAGTTCTGCTGCTTAATATTTTTTCATAACCTGTGATACTTGTTTAGGATACTTTGATGAATAAAAAGTAAAACAAATATAAATAAATAAATAAATAAAAAGATGCAAATGTTTTAAAAATAGAAATCTTTTGTAACAATAATATACACTACTGGTCAGTCATTTGGGGTCAGTCATTTTTTTCTTTCTTTTTTTGATATAAATCAATACTTTTATTCAGCAAGGATGCGTTAAACTGATAAAAAGTGATAGTAAAGAAGATTTATATTATTAGAAAATATTTTTTTTATTTTGAATAAATGCAGTTCTTTTTAACCTTTTATTCATCAAATATATTAGGCAGCAGAACTGTGTCCAACACTCATAATAAATCAGAATATTAGAATGATTTCTAAAGGATCATGTGATAGACTGGAGTAATGATCCTGAAAATTCAGCTTTGCATCACAGAAATAAATGATAATTTAAAGTATAATAAATTGAAAACCAATTATTTTAAATTGTAATAATATATCACAATATTACTTTTTTTTTTCTGTATTTTTGATCAAATAAATGCAGGCTTGATGAGCAGAAGAAACTTCTTTCAAAAACATTAAAAATAGTAATGTTTCCAAACTTTTGGCCTGTACTGTATATATACTATATGAACGTACTTTAATCATTGCTGTTGCTGCAAATTATTAAATGCAATAAGCCACTTGAGATTATGTTAAAATGATTTTCAATCTGTGTTTGTCATTCTTAAAAACACCCCTAAAATGTAAATTCAGTAAAACTACAAATCACTGTCATCTGCTTATTGCTTTAGTTCAACACTGTGTTCTGTGTTTTTGTTTTTTGTCCTAAAAGCTTTTTATAAATATGAAGAATTGTTTATTACCATCACTGTTCACTGCATTTCCAATCATGTCACTCAAATGAGACTATTTCAGCAGTTTTACCTGGAGCAGTATTTCAGTAATATCATGTCAGCCCTTCAGCACACGCGATCTGTCATATCAGGACCATGTCAAACGACAGAACTGATGAACAACCGTCACAGTCTCAAAGTGACAGGTAATGCAGTTTGGTCAAATAAAAGACATTTGCAAGTAAATGTACTTCAAAATCCAAAACCATGAACTGAACTGACTTCTTTATTCCATTAGCCTGTATTAAAAGCAGCAAATGAAACATTGGCTGACCTATTGGATGAAAATAATGTTTTTTGAATATTTACATGATCGCAGGCGGTGACAACAGGGGCCTTAAAATCCCAGATTAAATTTGCAGTTTCTCTTCAAAACATCAAAATGTGTGTGCTTTGGTTCTGGCTCCCTGAAGGACAGTAATACGCCATGAAGAATCTTATATTTTCCTTTCTTCGCTGATAGTGAAAAGCTATTAGTAAAAGATTTAAAGCCCCTGATGTAAAGGTGTGGAAAGAATACATCCTGAAAACAAGCCTCTGGGAATCCCAGTATTGACAAAGATAAAAGGCATGACTGAAAAGATTATAAACAACTACTGTATAGGGTTGACAAAAGTACCAGTACTTCGGTTCCAAGTCGATACTTATTATAAATGTTAAAAAGTTATGTTGTGTTGTGTTGTGTTGTGTTGTGTTGTGTTGTGTTGTGTTGTGTTATGTTATATGCTGTTATGTTATGTTATGTTATGTTATGTTATGTTATGTTATGTTATGTTATGTTATGTTATGTTATGTTATGTTATGTTATGTTATGTTGTGTTGTGTTGTGTTATGTTGTGTTGTGTTGTGTTGTGTTGTGTTGTGTTATGTTATATGCTGTTATGTTATGTTATGTTATGTTATGTTATGTTATGTTGTGTTGTGTTGTGTTGTGTTGTGTTGTGTTGTGTTGTGTTGTGTTGTGTTGTGTTGTGTTATCTTATCTTATCTTTTGTTGCTATGTTGTGTTGTTATGTTATGTTGTGTTGTGTTGTGTTGTGTTGTGTTGTGTTGTGTTGTGTTGTGTTGTGTTATGTTATGTTGTATCATGTTATGTTATGTTATGTTATGTTATGTTATGTTATGTTATGTTATGTTATGTTATATGTTGTGTTGTGTTGTGTTATGTTGTTATGTTATGTTATGTTGTGTTGTGTTGTGTTGTGTTGTGTTGTGTTGTGTTGTGTTATGTTGTATTATGTTATGTTATGTTATGTTATATGTTGTGTTGTGTTGTGTTGTGTTGTGTTGTGTTGTGTTGTTTTGTTGTTATGTTATGTTATATGTTGTTATGTTGTGTTGTGTTGTGTTATGTTACAGTATGTTGTGTTATGTTATGTTATGTTGTGTTATGTTGTATTCTGTTATGTTATGTTATGTTATGTTATGTTATCTTATCTTATCTTATCTTATCTTATCTTTTCTTATCTTTTGTTGCTATGTTGTGTTGTGTTATGTTATATTATGTTATGTTATGTTATCTTATTGTATCTCATCTTTTGTTGCTATGTTGTGTTATGTTATGTTATGTTGTGTTATGTTGTATTCTGTTATGTTATGTTATGTTATGTTATGTTATGTTATGTTATCTTATCTTATCTTTTCTTATCTTTTGTTGCTATGTTGTGTTGTGTTATGTTATATTATGTTATGTTATGTTATCTTATTGTATCTCATCTTTTGTTGCTATGTTATATTATGTTATGTTATGTTATGTTATGTTATGTTATGTTATGTTGTGTTGTGTTGTGTTATGTTATGTTATGTTGTGTTGTGTTGTGTTGTGTTGTGTTGTGTTGTGTTGTGTTGTGTTGTGTTGTGTTGTGTTGTGTTGTGTTATCTTATCTTATCTTATCTTATCTTATCTTTTGTTGCTATGTTGTGTTGTGTTATGTTATATTATGTTATGTTATGTTATGTTGTGTTGTGTTGTGTTGTGTTGTGTTGTGTTGTGTTGTGTTATCTTATCTTATCTTATCTTTTGTTGCTATGTTGTGTTATGTTATATTATGTTATGTTGTGTTGTGTTGTGTTGTGTTATGCTGTGTTATGTTATGTTGTGTTATGCTGTGTTATGTTATGTTATGTTATGTTATGTTATGTTGTGTTGTGTTATGTTATCTTATCTTATCTTTTGTTGCTATGTTATGTTGTGTTATGTTATGTTGTGTTGTGTTGTGTTGTGTTGTGTTGTGTTGTGTTGTGTTGTGTTGTGTTGTTATCTTATCTTATCTTTTGTTGCTATGTTATGTTATGTTATGTTATGTTATGTTATGTTATGTTATGTTATGTTATGTTATGTTGTGCTGTTATGTTATGTTTCTAATATGCTGATTAAATCATTCTAATATACTAATATGTCCTGTCATGTCATGTTATTAGCATAATACTGTATATGGTTTGGTCAAATTTAACAATGGGTCGTGGGTCCAATTCCCAGAGAACATACAGACTGCATAGATGCTTACTGTTATATTATATAATTTATTTATATATTTTATTTTATTTTTAAATGACTGTTTTTAATTGAATGCCCATTTTCGTGTGTATATGCATGTGTGCTTGTGTTGACATGTCGGTTCGGTGTTTTGTGAATGTCTCGGCTTCTTTTTCTTAGACTTGTTTGAATTGCATCAGGCCAAAACAGATTTATTTTCCGAACATTGATTCTGGTCTGAACACCAGTCACAATGACGCATTTTCATTTCTAATGAAATAGACCTGTCTGTATATCGGTAAAAGCATTTTCACTGGCCTCTCCGCTCCATTGTAAAGGCATAATTCTGCTCTATTACCTTATTTCTTTGCAATTCAATACTCACTCAGCACCTCACCCTCCAACAAAAGCATTAGCTTACGACTCCAATCGCCATGACAACCGCGGGCAGACAGAGCAAGTCGCTGAATACCTCGTGGGCCTGATCTGAGATCAGATTTACGGATTATTTTAATATTACAAATCCAGAGAAGAGACCGATCCAAGATCAGCCTCACTGACGTCGCATTCCCAACTGTTCAATCCCGCGTCTCTGCCGTGCCAGAGCTGAATTTGTTATGTGGTGACCTTTAGTGAGACAGGGACTCTGGAGTATTTTGTATTCAGTTACATGGAAAAAACAACTGTATTATCTGTGCCGAGATGCCGTCTGAGCATCAATCATCACTCCTAAGTAGCTCTCATACATCCATACCTGCTAAAGCCCATCGCCATGGCAACTAATTCCACCCAGTAGCTGTCAATGGGTTGATTGATATCGAAAGTTCAGGCCTCTCCTAATGCCTGTGGCTCTTTCCACACCTCTAATCCCTGTTTCCCTGTTAAAGCCTCAGTCCTCCTTTCCGAACTCCCAATTATCCAAGAGATGGTCTAGTCTTGAAATAACTACATTTTGTATGAATCAGTGGATTGTGCTGTGATTGTGAAATGGGTATAATTAATCTGATTTTATTTTATTTTTCTTTCATAAGCATCAGTTTCCCACAGGACTGAGAAAGTACAAAAGTCGGGCAATAAATGTAAAAACCAGCTGCGTTTCCATCCAAATGTGAAGCGAATATTTTCCAAGTTTGCAACAACAACAAAAAATGCAAATTAGGTGTGTTTCCATCAGGTGGTTTGGTAACCTAGTAACCAACAGTAAATGAAACACCCATCAGCGTGAACAGTCGTGATGAGCCATTTTCCCTTTTTGTATATTAGTACGAGACAGAATAATATGATTATCCTTTCGCTTCACTGCTCAGACACATGTCAAATGGTCATTAGCTGTTGTGCATGTGGTGACAATGTTATTTTGATGTGTATGTATGTGCGTATACATACAGGCTATACACATTAACATAATATTCAGTCACTGCATGGAGTGCGTGTGGTCGAGCAGTGTGGCGAAAAGATCATATTAATATTGGGTCAGAAAACAAGCAACACTCAAAAGTATACTCTTATTACTGAGCCGGGCCAAATGATCCGGTTCGGTTCCCTAAAAAAAGCCGGAATTCCCATCCTGAGGAAACAGCCTATCATCAGTCACGTGGGTTTCATGAGCGTGTCGTCAGAATTTACTCAGTAAATGCGTTTCCATCTCCCACTATAACTTTTATTTATTTATTTTTCATTTGCAGTTTTCATCTCTCGTTTCTGATGTGATCCTTTAAAATGAAAACCGGGTGATGGAAACGTAGTGAATGTCAATAATTGCTGAGAGCATAGTGGGCCTATGATCAGGGCCGTTTCTAGTTTCTAGCCTTTTTGGCACTCTAGGCAAGATTCCTATTCCTGTTTTTGTACATTTTGAGGTTAAATGCATCAATCTGGTGCACTTTGAGAGCTCAAAATTAAGAGCTTCAACCGGCTTCAACCCATGAACTGTGCACATTGAACAAAGAAACCCATTGACTTGTACCTGGACAATAAAGAGGGCTCAAACATATTTTTAGTTATGATGTAGAGTCTCAGTCTACATTACATTATCACTGGTGTTTATGAGTTATATAAATATGATGTAAAATCCATATAGCCCAGGGGGTGTCAAACTCAGTTCCTGGAGGGCCACAACCCTGCAGAGTTTAGCTTCAACCCTAATTAAGCACACCTGATCCAGCTAATCAAGGTCTTCAGGATCATAGACATGTATAGAAAGGCTAGATGGCTCAAGGCGGAGTCAGCTGTGTCGTCACTTGGCGGCCATCTTAGGTCAGGAGACTGCGCTGCTGCTCCCTGCTGCTGTGGACGGAAGGTGAGTGACATACGCCAACTAAAATGCTCGTAACTTGCTGAATTCTTGACGGATTTACAAACGGTTTGGTTTATTACAAACCTTATTAACGTGGCTATGATTTGTGCTGACGTCGTTTGTGGCTATAATTTTTCACAAGTATGCAGTTAAATAGCCGCATCCCTGACGTTTATGACACACCAAGCCGTTTGAAAATCGGTTGAAAATTGAGCAAAATATAGTTATTTCAGCACTACATGCACAATAGACTTTAATGTTATAACTGGACGAGCGGTCCTGTCCTAAGATGGCCGCCGTGTGACGTCGTCGGGTCCCATTGGCTCTCAGCGCCGGTAAGCTATCTAGCCTTTCTATACATGTCTATGTTCAGGATTACTAGAAACTTCCAGGCAGGTGTTTTTGGAGCTGGTTGGAGCTAAACTCTGCAGGACAGTGGCCCTCCAGGAACTGAGTTTGACACCCCTGATATAGCCTATAAACATACTGTATAAATGAAAATGAATATTTCAAAAGTATATTTCACATTACACGATAATATAGGAACATTACAATACTTTTGTCCTAATTTCTTCACTTGCAAGAAACAAACCCTTGAGCTTTTATTGTGGAGAAAACACCAGATCACCGTGCTGATCGCGTGAGCGAAGCGTGCACTTCTCTTCAGATCACGCAGCACAAACAGAATACTTAATTAAAGTCGTGTGCTGTTTTATAAAGGCACAAAGCCATATCACGATTTCGATTTAAGTTTGTTGGCAAAATATAACGCTAGATGTTTTGTTTCAGCTTTATGTTACTAGGCGACCGCCTAGTTTGCCTATGCCTAGAAACGGCCCTGCCTGATAATAATAACCTCGACTAGTTGTGTTATGATTAGCCTACATTCTTCTCCTGAGCGCTGTATACAATCACGACTGGTGCTTTAAGTGTATTTAAAAACACATATTATGTATAAAACAAATTGATGTATGATGTTTGTTCAGTAGAGGCTTGACCGCTCTACTTTGACCTTATGCTAATGGTGAAATTTCTTTATTCTCCACGAAATTCAGTAAAGCAAGTTTTGTCGGTCTTCTCTCTGAGTTTCAGTCAGCTGACAGGATTCAATTATGCAAGAGCCATAAAGTTTAATTCAGTTCATTTGACACATCACTAAGCACTATGCCTCATTTCTGCCGACAGGTGATTCAGATTAACTTTGAGGAGTTTGACCTAGAACTGGGCTATGACACACTGACCATCGGTGATGGAGGGGAAGTAGGAGACCCGAAAACCATCTTGCAAGTGTGAGTTTCTTATCCACAGTCTGTGACGGTATAAGATGATGCATAATTTACACAGGTAGGACATTCTGTTCCTGAATCAATATTCCTCTCAGCCAGTCTCAGTCCTCTGGGCAGTGGTTGCTTGATGGTAATGATATACAAAGATCTAAAATGAATTTTGAATATCCTACTAGTGTAAATAATCACGTTACGTCTTCAGAAACCAATCAAATGTTTGTTTTCCTCCTTTGTCATATTCAAGGTGTCTTAAAGGGATAGTTCACATAAAATCTAATGGTTGGATTTGGGAAGATATGAGTGGTTTTGGTGTGATGGAGAGCATTTGTGTTTGTTTTGTTAGTATTATGTATGTATGTATGTATGTTTTCCTGAGGTACCCTCGAAAACGAGATGTCACATCTCAAGGGGTTTTCCTCTTAACAATAAATTCAAATTCAAAAATGAAAATTCTGTCATTAATTTCTCATCTTCGGAACACAAATGAAGATCTTTTTGATGAAATCTGAGAGTTCTCCATTGACAGTTACGCAACTACCACTTTGACGCTTAAAAAGTTTATAAAGAGATCGTAAAACTAATCCAACAATTTGCCATGAAAGAAATTATTGTGATACATTATGCATTACTATAAATAATAGTGAAACTAATTCTTAGTTTTGACAACTTTATATATGGCACAGTGTCCTAACCAGATGACACGCAATAAAAAAATTGGGTAACGCTTTATAATAACTGCACGCTATGAATCATTAGTTAAGCATTAGTAAACAGTTAATTCATCATTTATAAAGCATTAATAGACATTAATAAGCAGTTTATAAATGCTTTGCTCTTGATTTATAAGCATGTGTTTAATAATTTTATTTTCATACTTTATTAATGATCGATTTATCATTTCTAAATGAAGTATAGGATTATTTACAAACCAGTTATTTAGGAGTTGTCAGTGGTTCATAAGATCACTTAGAAAGTGTGAGTAAATGATTAATAAACTATTTAAATGTACCTTCATACATCTTATTATTCAGACATATAGTAATAGTTACTTAGTGTGTTAATAAATGGTTTATTAACATGTATTTCTACTGTAATTCATGATTATTTCAGGTAGTTATAAAGCATTTAGTAGTGGTTAGTTAACTAGTTTTGTGAGCTCATCTAAAGTGAGGACTAGTTTAGTACTAAAGGAGATTTAACAATTATTAAACACATTATAGATATGCTTATAAATAAAAAAATAAAGCATTTATAGCTGTATTTATAAACTGCTTATTAATGTCTATGAATGCTTTATAAATGATGAATTAACTGTTTACTAATGCTTAACTAATGATTAATAGCGTGCAGTTATTATAAAGTGTTACCAAAAATGGTCATAATCAGCCATGAATGTGATATGCGACAATTCTATTTTATATTTCTGCAACGTCACGCTGGTTAAACAACATGCAAAGTATGACAATGATAATCTAAGGTGCTGATTATGTGCTTTATTGAACGTTAAAAGCATCTAATGTGAGTTTCGTGTGACATTGCAGATAGGCTCCGCCCACAAACTTCTGATTGGCTGTGATTTTTGATTGATTTTGTCATGTCTCGTAGTCGTGTCACATCTGGTGTAGACAGATAAATTGCTTGTTGCTGTAATCTTATACGCATCGCACCTGGACAGGACGTGTTGTTATTGTAAAATATGCAAAATAGCAATAAAGAATGCGTAGGTGTGCTCAACCTTTTGTCTGGTAGTGTACACTCAGTGCGATGTGCTTCTGATTTGTTTATTTGTGTCTCTTCTCCTCAGTCTGACAGGCAGCTTTGTTCCCGACCTCATTGTTAGCATGACCCATCAGATGTGGCTTCACCTCCAGTCTGATGAAAGCGTGGGATCTATAGGCTTCAAGATCAACTACAAAGGTACCTGAAAAGCTGTGCAGAATGTATAGTCCCTTTGGGAATGGTCTAAAAAAAAATGTCAGAAATCATTTTGCTCAGCCTTTACATCTCTCTGTAGGTTTTGCAAATATTTAACCAAAGAAAAGTATTAAAAAGAGCTTGTGTCCAAACCTCGTAACCTCATTGGCTCCTCAAACTGTCAGTCAAACCTCATAACTCCACCCACCTCTATCATAAATGAAGAGCCGCACACATTTTGGAGCATCTCCTCTTGCAACGGAAAATAAATAACTGTCTTTTTGAATAAGTACAGCATTTTATTTACTCTAGATAAACACGATATAAAGGCTGATGTTTTATGTATCTCAGGAACAGAGAAGAGTGTTTTTGTCTAGCATTTGTCATCTCGTCACAATCAATACTGTCTTATATAACCTGTGTGAAGCACTTCATCTTTTATAACATTAGATTTTGGCCAAATGACAAAAAAAAGGGAGCACCCACATTAGCTACAATAATCTTTATAACCTGTAAGTTGATAAAAACGTAATGCGATGCACTTACTGCCTCAGATGTGTCCGTTCTAATGATGGGAAAACACGCATGTCTGATATTTGCTGGTCAAAAATTGCTTGGTTTTGGTTAAATGGTGATAATACAATGACACATGCAAGTTGTCTGACCATGTATGAAACCAGAATATCAACTTTGACAACACAGTGTTTAATTTAATTTAAGTTATTTTAAATACAGTAGTGGTTTTGGACATGCAAGGTTTCCATCTGACAGCGGCGATGTAAGATTAAATAACTCTTCATGCATCGCAATTGTCAAGCAAAATGTTTGTGACTGCAGCAATCCTATTGTCAAGGTTAAATAGAGGAAATGTGGCAGAGTGATGAAAAAAAAATACATTTGCAACTGCAAACAAACAGAAAGGGAAAGCAGGACAAACCAAAATTGTACAAACAACCTGTCTGGCATCAGCCCAGATTCAATCAAACATCCAACCTTGTTTTCTGCTGCAGTGAGAAAGTGTTTTTCACATCCTCTGAAAAGAGTTTAGACATCAAAAGGCCAGACATTATTTACCTGGACAAGTCCACTCTTTCCTGAGCGAGTATTCAGCATACATGCTTAGTAGTCAGTGTGCATAAAAGTGAAGCAGTTCCCACAAATCACTTCTGTGGTCTCTGCTGAACGCACGGCAACTAACTTTCATCCCGAACACATGAGCTACATTCGCTTGATAGAAGCAGCAATCCCTACAAAACCCATATCTTTGATTATCTCTCCTCCCTCAAGGTTTTGTAATAAATTAGTGTCGGGGTGATGAACAGTGTGCCATTCAGTATAATGAGAGAGACTGACTGAGGTAGACAGAGAAAGAGGCCGAGAGACCAAATGAATCCCCTTAAGTGCAAGACCACAGAGATAAAAAAAAAAAAATAAAAAAAATAAAAAAAGATTACTGTATGATATCCCTGCGAGAGACTGGCAAAATATTACAGATTGTATTAGTTTTGTCTCTTTCTGTTTTTCTTCTCCTATTATAATTCATCCTATATATGCCACACACAAGCACAGTGGCTTTGTTTCTTAATTTTCAATTTCTAGGTAGGTCTAATTGGACCTGTCAATCATAAATACGTGATGGTCATACATGAGGGGATAAAAAAAATTATATGGCTTGGACATACATAAAGGATGAGTTTGATTGCATGTATAAAACCCAGACTTGAACCTCATTAAACACATATAGGGTGAATTGTGAGAAGAAGACTTCTTTTCTTTTTTTCTTTTTTTTTTTCGAGTTATCTATCCTCCTGGGACCCTAGAATAGACTTTTGTCCACTGTAGTTAAATGGACATTAAATTTTAGTTGATTTCTCTGACATCATACATGTCACATGTCACGACCTGGGTGTCCTGTAAAGAGCAGATTCAGGACTTTCCAGAGACACCAAATGTTTGGACTTTGGAGGTTTCACCATGAAAACAACTTCTCCTTGGTCTTTAAAAATGTCTGACATTAATTTAGTGATCAAATGTAGCATTCTTATGGAAATATGATAATATATTGTAATTATAATTTAAATTGGACTACTTTTCAAATTGTATTTCATAAAACAACATCTCAGGAAAATGTTATGGGGTTTCAAATATTTTTTTTTACTTTCTGTTACAGAACAGGGCGTTGATTTCATACATGTCCACTGTAGAGACATCAGGACTTACAGCATGTTTATCAGGCATTCTGGGAGACAGAACAAGTGAATATGGAAATAAATTATACATCAATATTCCTATGAAATATTAGATATTGTTATTAAAATGTTGCCAATTATTACTCCAATTATTACACTTCTTTTTTCATTAAATGTTGCTCCAAGAACACATTAATGTGCAAATTAGATACAGTGTATGGATACATTGCATTGAATGGGAATATTAATTATTGCATAAAGTAAAATGGTGTATCAATTCATTCCGTTATTTCTTTCATAACATAGTTGAGAATAATCTTTATACAAATTTTGGTTGAAAAAATCCTGAAACCCCAAATTTATTGGTGATTGAAAAAAAAATCCCATTGTTTTTGCCTATACATATAATTTCATGTAATTTTATTTTTTAAACAACTGAGTCCTGGCGTCCACTACAGAGGACATAGCATAACGTATGAATAAAATGTTATTTTGCAAAAATGTTTTTTTTTACCATTTGCTTATTGTGCTCTGATGACATGGAAAAAAACTAAATTCTGGGTCTCAGGAGGATATTCTTATATTGTCGTTTAGAACAGTGGTTTTCAAACCTGTCCTGGACATTGTATATGTATATGTATATATATATTGTATATGTCCACATTGTAAATGTCTCCCTCATCTATCACACAGGGTGCGAATTACACAATGGTCTTCAGGGGGTCTTTATTTTTTTTATAATTACCTTATTAAAATCTACTTAAATCTGCGTATCTGTGTTGTTCAAATACCTAAATTTAACCAGTTACTTTAATCAATCACAATTCTACAGACTGTTACCAGATATATCAACTAAATACATTTTTACACTGCAAAGGTGGAACAGAAGCTGCGTCTGACATGGCATTTATGTTTATGTAAGAATCAAAAATACAAAGAAGGTGTGCCCTGTTATGAATCTGTTGCGTAAGGTAAATAGCCTATAAACATGAAGTCATTATATATGCTCTTGAAATTCAAATGATGATTATTAAGTCGACAAAAAAAAAAGAGATTGGTGGGGAAAAAGCACATTATATTCTGGCTACAGACAAAATAAACTAAAAGCCATTAATGCATTTGTTTATTGCTTTTTACGGATTAGAAAAAAAGACTTAATATTGGTTATTTCAGTAGCATGAAAAACAAAATGGCTGTTCAAACTGGGAATATAGCTATTACATTAAGAAAGTGATCAAAGAACACCGTAGCGGTCCATGTATTCAGTCTAATGTGAGTTATAAACTTTCACAAAACATATCTGAAACTGTCTATGCTGCATCTTTTCTGCATTTTGTTGTTTATGATGATAAGAGAGAATTCGAGAACAAATCTACTGTAAATGTAATGCCGCAATCTTCATATTACGGGTAGACTACTTTCTTTGACTCCCCTAACATCTTATTTTGATGTCCTTCAGGTGCGATCAAGCCTCGGGGTCAGAACCCCCTCTACTGTAGAAGTATCCATATGATACATCATGTGTGTATTATATCTGATATATAATATAAATCAAGAGCCCTTTGAGGTATCCATCCAGATAATGAACACATTAATGGTTCACAGCACTCATTCATTCAGTGGAAGACATATTGAGGTTTTCATCGTCTCGTTCCCCTGTAGTTCATTTACCTGTCAGGTCAAGATCTCACACAAAAGGTTCACTTTAGCATGATACAGACTTGATGACATATTTAAAATGATGATTTCTAGAGTTATGATTTAAATCTGTAAGGAGAGAATAGGCTAAGAATAGAGTGCAACAATCGGCTTCCGGAAGTAAAAACTCTTATTCATTTTCTCCATAAGGAAATTGATTTTGAACGATAACTTATGAATCTTTAAAGACATCATACTGTGAGCTGCAAGGCTGTAGTACTCGATAGCATTTGCTTCTGTTGAAGCCGTCAGCCCGCATTATTTCAACTTAGTTTTAAAATAATTGTGTTTAACAGCAGAATTTGTAAAAAAAAAAAAAAAAAAAAAAAAAAAAAACTACATTTCCCCAAATTCCACCAATTCAAATTCACTAATGTTTCAAAAAACACATTATTTGTATTTTTTTTGTCAGATTTTCAAATACTTTTTTGCCTTTGCATTTTGCAATGTTCACCTCAAAGCTGGTTGGCTTGGTTAATGGCTTATAACGCTTTAACAAAGACTTTTCTAAAATCCCTATGCAAGGATTAACGGGCACAGTTGCACTCGATAACCTAAAAATAAAGACCATTCCTTTCAAATGCATTCACATCAAGCATGTATTTTAAATTAGGGCACGGTGGAAATATAGTTTATCTCATCTAAAGACCAATTCACACCACACCGACAGACGCTGACCAACGCGGACAATCACCAGATTACAGTATGTCACTTCTCAGACGCTCCATGACCCGACAAGCGCAAATTCAGCATGCTCAATCGAGCTCATACTCCGACAGATGCCAAGAGACAAAACCCGACGGAGTTTCTGTTGCCTTCTGTGTGAATTGGCTTAAGAGTGAACACTTAAAATACAAATGCAGTCCATTATGCTGACGTCTGTGATGAATGCATATTCTACACGGGTCATTAATTGTGTTTATGGGGACGGAAGTTTCATGGCTACATTTCACTTATTAGTAAACTACATCTGTCATTTTCTGTTTATGAATTTATATCCTTATGTTTTACCTCTGAGGGTACACTGTGATCTTATTTCTTGTAACAAACTTAATGACATAAAAACTAAATATTTACTTGATCACAAAGGTTCAAATTAACATACAATACAAGCCCGTCCCTTATTCTTAGCTCTTGCAGTCTCATTGTTATTTAAAGCCTATGCTTTATGGCATGAGTCAAAATGAATGTGACTCAGTTAAATCAAGTCTGGCTTTTAACCTATTTGGACTGACTTTAGATTATTAGTTTCAAAAGAATAAAATTCACTGTATTTTCCTTGAGCACATTTATTTTTATATAGTATTCTTATGTACCTCATATAGTCATATACCTCCACTGCTAACTTAAAGAGGATCTATTATTCCCTTTTTCAAAGTCTTGCTTTTGTTTTTGAGCATTTTTCCACATGTTCTCCATTGATGCAGCTCCTCTCTTCCCAGTCTGTCAGTAACGCTCTGTTTAGTTCCTCTCTCTATGAAGCTCCTCCTTCTGAAACGCACACTGTGCTCTGATTGGTCGTCTGGAGCAGTGTGTTTTGATTGGTCAACTGCTTCAAGCGTGTTTGGAAAATGTCCCGCCCCTTACCATAACCCCAGTTTAACACACTACTAACTAACTCAACCAGGCCCCGCCCCTTTATTCTGCATATGTCTTGGGTGGGAATTATTTAAATGAGGACGTGTTCGTTCTCAGAAGAAAACTTAAGACAATTGAATTGACCCTTTGCAGGGAGTTTGATTGACAGGCGATCTGACCAATCATAATCCGCCATCCGCCGAATCCGCCATTTTTGTCCGACAAAGCACTCAGGAGAGTTAGTAGATTAACGTTGGAGGATTTGAACTTGAAAAATGGTTTGTACTGACGTCTTTCCGCAGTTAAAACAACATTCCTTCTCATGTTCATTCATGTTTATTTGATGCTATAAATTAACTAGAAGGAAGAGATGATCGGTTCACGAGCAGCTTTAACTGAGGCGGTCTGTCAGACACATTAAAGAGCCACAAAACGGTATTTATTGTTTAAATGTATTTAAAAAATGACCAAATTTGAAAGTTGAGACTTTGTTTCATATCAAAAGTAAGCTGGTCTGTCCTGTCTGTCAGTGTCCTCTCTGCTCCGCGATGTATATTTCACTGTGTGAGAACATGTGTGGCGTGAGAGCGGCGTGGCTTGTCGGACATAGCAACAGTAACTAAAGGGGGCGGGTCTTTGCGAACTGCCAATTGAGTTTAGAAACAGTGTGCACTGAAATAGAGAATAACTCCCTTAGTTTCATGCTCAAACAGCAACATTACACACTAAAGTAAGCTGAACATTAAAAAAAGGTACTCTTT